>NC_071976.1:15689445-15853793 GCF_026283585.1 Hylaeus volcanicus
ACGAAATTTTGCGGCCGCAAACTGGTGGCGGAGGTTGAACGTACATGCGGAGAGCCAGGCCAGGGCCCCTTAATACCGTTAGTATAACGAGAGGATCGGTTATCAGCGTACCATCGGCCAATACTGCTGGGAATAAATGAAGAGGCGAAGATCCGAGGCGAAATCATTACAGTAACGAGACATTAACCAGATAAGAGTCGCCGGCCTTCGGCTCCTATCTGTCTCAAGCGTGCGCGCACGGACACCGCCGTGTACACATCGCTCCGCCAGGCGTCCTGTACACGCCTTCCGAGGCGTGTGAGTGCAGAACGGAATTCGCGTTATTAAAATACGCCTCTTTGCGGTGGCAGGGCGCGTATAAAAAAATCTCTGGCCAATCTACGCGTCCCGGTTGCTCTTGGCCCCCGATGTTTATTACGATACTCTTTTGGCCAATTTCGACGCCGATGGCGGAGCCCGTTCCCTCGCACCAAGTAATACCGATACCCGTATATCTCGTAGTTCTCGTGTATGATGGATAGACGATTAGAGTAAAAAAAAAATGAGAAATTCGAAGTATAATGGAAGACGATTGATTTAATGTATAGGTGACAGAAAAAGGACAATATTAGATTGGGTGTAATTTTGGTGCAAACGAGTGTGCTGGGATATTCTGCTGTTTAAATTGAAAATGGTACCAATCGATTTTAATTGTAACACATTTGGTTCGAAATACCACAATATTTAACAGCAGAAAACTGCTCACCATTACTTTGACTTTAGGGATCTATTAGTGCAAGAGTAATGAAAAATAAGGTTGCCAGAAGTTAATTTCTAGCTGGTAGATTTCATTAAATTTTGCCCTTCGGTATTAATGTTTACTGAAATCGTCTGGCTGGAAAAGTCTTAACATTGCCCTTTAGAAATATTTTACGTCGCGATTCAGAATCAGAATTTTTTAAATCTTGAACAAATTTTCTAGGATGATTTGGCGTTGTTCGTCACAAAAGAAGTATAATTTTTACTTATGCCTGTGGTTTCAAACAATTTTATAAAAAAAAAGTCTAGAAGAAAATTCATTCTGACATGCTCGCTATTCGCACAACACTTTCCATACTCTTAGGCACTTGGGCCCGCAATAAGACACATTGGAATTATTAGTAGATAAGATTTATAAAATAAAGTGACCGATTTCTTTGAAATAAACATGCATACATTAATTCGGTTACAAACAAAACTGAACTAACAAAATGGATTCCACTCTGTGAACGATTAACATTTATCATCGTCTATAATTATTCTCGAACACAATTTACATGAATGAAAATATACAGAGAGTCGTGAAATGTCCTGATAAAGTACAAAAGGGACCGATAACGTCAGGACTATAACCGACATACCACAGGGTTACAAACAGAAATCGCCAGATACTCTAAGGTCTTCGTATTCTCGTACAATTAACGTGCCATTCCAACTAGGCAAAAATAACAGAAATTTGATATCTTCTCTGTCATCCCATCCCAACGTAAAAGCACTCGGATATGTTAATTCCGAATCGAACGATGTGTTATCTGCTCACGGAATAATGCATGAGAAATTCGATTGTGCAACCGTGTCGCTTGAAACGCATAGCGAAACTAGTTTTTGACCGCTAAGAATTCAAGGGAAAAAATGACACACGAAAACATGCGGTAACTTTACTGTTAATAACTTCATTTTTTAACGCCACGTTCGAACAGTGACTACGTCATCAAAATATCCAATGCCATGTCTGCACAACTCCCTATAAGGATATAAGAGTTAAGACGTAATCCCAGGCCATGACTCAAATGCGAAATTTCGATTGGCAGAAAATGTATTGATAACAAAGGTTACGGGGTGCTCGAGAAGTCTGAAATAGAGGCATCAAAAACTTGCACTGAAAATTGATTAGGCAAATCTCAAGTAAAATTAGTGTAGGTGGTCCCAAAAGTTTCTTCCATTTCATTAATAAGTAATGCATACACGATATTTTATGTCTAATGTTACGTTATTGATTTGCGTACGATTCATTTTGCTCCACTGCTGTTACAACATTAACATCTAAGAAATCAGGTTGTCTATTTATATAAACATTACCATACAAAATAACTGAGTGCAAGTCACGGAAGAAAGTTTTGAGACAACCTAATACAAATGGGATCACATTGGGGTCACAAATGTTGCTTATTTTGGCAAGCACTATCGTAAATAGTTTTCGTCCCATTCGACAGTTTGAAAACTGTCTTTTCCTTTATGGGAATGTTGTTTCTCGTAGAGCTAAAGGAATATTCTAATTGAACTAAATGGGAGGCTAATACAGAAGAAGAAATAGATTCCATTGCCTTTGAAGGAAGCACTACTGAGGGTGAATCTAATTAAGGCAGTAATTATTGAGATGCAAGTGTTATCGACATTCTTTTTGCACAATTTTATATGCATAATGCATTGCTTCCTTTCGTCATTGGCCCTAGAATACTGTAACATTTCTTTCCTAAAAAATACCCACTTTATTATTAACGTTCACTAGTAATCTTCTGACAATGAAAGTTCCCTGTCCAGTAGACGGTCTGAACTTCTTGAAACGGTTACGTTATTCATCGGCACATTTAAGTTCTAACATAGCTTTCCTGTTTGAGAGATACACAATGCTCCAAAATATTCTTAATGGGATTCTGTACAACGATAGTATGACAGATAGTATGATCGATTGTATCCAGGACCAGAAGAGAATGAAGCAATCGTTTGAATTTTGACTACGTTTCAGGAAAGCCCTTCCACCGTGCAACGATGCGATCCAACGTAATTGCGATACCCATGCCGGAATGGTTCGGGGCCTCACGATCCCGTGACTTTTCAGCGACCCGGACACCCGTACCCGTTGGTTTATCACCAATTTACAAAGGTGTTTTAAGAGCGGTACGGCGGCCAGACCGCTTAGGGGAGGGCAGCGGACGGACGGAAGGGTCAGGTAGGTGATCTTGTTTGCTAATGGCGTACTCGTGTTCGAATGTAGTTGCTCCGCTATGTCCATACGTCTTCTGATTAAGATTAAAGAAACCGCGTATCTCGTCGGGCCCGCGCGCTTAATGTATTCACGCGGCCGTGTAAAAGTTAAGGCTCGCCCGGGGCACGATAGACCTCACGAAACCTTCTCTGTTCCTGTTGTGTATCTCGCTCGCCATATTCGGATATCGATCTAATGCAATTACCACTGGGCTACCGCGCTGGCTACGTATACCAACGGTATTTTTCTTCCTTTTTTTCTCCCCTCTGTTTTTATCGAGCCCTCGTTACGATTCTCGTTTCGTAATAACTTGTTTTATACGATTCGCTCGTGAGAAATTTAACGCGTCTGTGCCTATGATCATGCCCGAGCAGGAGGTGCTATTCGAATTCAGATGCAACAACTTTCGAGTATCTGCTTCGACTAAGTATATTTTTTGTAACTGCCAAATTGTGAATATGTTGGTATTCCGTGATATGGATTGGTGAATTCTGGAGAATAATCTATCGTTTCAACTTTCAGAAGTTATCTATTCGATTGACTCGAAGGTTATGCAACCGCTTTACGAAGACTGACTAAAATGTCTGGCTTATTACGATCAAAACTCCTTAAGAAACTAAGATTTCATTTTCTTTACAATTTGGTATGCAATTTTAGTTTCAGTAGTTAATGAAAGTGTGATAGATTCACACGAGATTCCAACATGAAAATAGAAATTGAAAAAAAAGGAGATTTTATTTAACATGATCGCAGTTTATGTTTCGTGATTCATGAAACATTTACTATCAGTCTTTGTAGGTCCTCTACGGTAAATTTATTAAATCAATGGATAAAAACAAATTTTAGATGGTGAGTAGAATTAATACAAAACTATCTACCAAAATGCTTGTGTAAATAACCTTAATAAACATTTATTTAATAGGTTAGTGCAATTGCTATGTAATAGTTATACAATTGCCCTTCTCGATTTTACGTTTTCTTATATCTCTTGTTTTCTTCTCGCCTCTGTTCATTTCGCTTCTTCCCTTGTTTCTCGATTTAACCAACTCGACTCCTCACAACGATTTATCGAGACGTTTCAATCCAATATCGATTGCCAACATATACATATAAAATATAATAAGTATAATACGTATAAGAATATAAGTGAAAATAGAGATCGCGCTAGAAATAAATGAAACAAACAATGAAAATGCAACAAATGCAAGATATATTGTCATAACCAGTACAGGAACGTCTTAAAAGTAGCAAAAATAAAAAGTCGCTAAAATACTCGATACTTTTTTAAGCAAGCGCCAATTCTTGCATCCCCTCGCAGTCTGTCGACATGATTTATTTCTGAGAAACGCGAGACGAGCCTCGCCTGGAAGGACTGTTTATGAGAATCTATCATTTTGAATCGAAGCATACGCACCGTGTGAAATATTGCAGCGACTACTCACAATCAGTCAACTGATTAGAGGATAGGCGGAAATAAATCGTGTCTTCGAGGAGTGAATCATCGACAGTTCCATGATTTCGCGCGTCAAGAACAAGTTCGGCGTATTAAGGTTTCAAAAATCGAATAGCTACGAGTTAGTTAAAAGACGTTTAACGAGAGATTTTCGTTCCGAGTCGAAGACTTCCAATCGATACGTTTGAAGATAAAAAAAGAGAATACGACAAGTTTTACACTGTCTTCGAAGTGATGGAACTTCTTGGAAATGGAATTTGTTTCTTTTACTTGTCAGTTTCATAAATCGTTTAGAAAATGTAGTGATTCTACAAGACACAGGAAACATTCTTCGAGAATATACCAAAGTACACATTCAGGAGGTATTTGTAGCACAAGCTCACGGTGCGTATTTGCAGTTCGATTGCAAATATACACAGTGAGCTGTACTTCATAACTTCGAAGTCAAATATTGGCTTTCCTGGCGTAATGCTTTTGCAACTCGCTGAAACCCCGTCGCTCTTTCAGTCACAAACTAAAAACTTGCAGTACTACATACATGGCCACGAGATTGTGAAGAGATTTGTTTGAACTGAAGACTTAAGCGATCTTCGTAATCTGTAACTCTTTGGGGCACGGTGCGATTAAAAGTGTCCCATCTTTTTGATGCACCGTAATGCATGGTGGCACATTTTTAATCCCACCTCGAAATTTTGCAATAGCTGCATGTGTATAGGTTTATATTTCGTCTTATTTATGTAAAGCAGTTGGTAATATATTCATCCAATGTTACAAATGTATGCACTTATGTTGGCAACTTTCAACATGCTAATACCGGTTCAACAATTGTTGTAAGCGGAAGATTTATTGCGATAATATTTCTTTCCTGGTTTTATGTGAAAAATCGTAGAGGTTAGTTAATTTATATAAAAATTAGTTCTATATAAACAAGTGAAGTGTTTTATAATAAAAACTAGAGATTAAATTTGTTTGCAAATGATGAAAATATGGTGGGATTTTATTCGTCCCACCATGCAACTTGGGGAGTAATACAAAAAAACATATTTTTATTTATTGTTTATGTTTTAATATTCTTAAATCTATAAATGTGATTTGAATATAGTGTAGGTAATTTTTGATCCTTCAGCTTCAAAATGCAAAGAACAAATCCATCAAGTACTTGTTTTCAATCAAATTCCTGTGCAACATGAGTCTATTTTATCACCTGAATTCCTGTGCCGCAAAGAGTTAAAATGAATACGATCGAACTCATCGATTTCACATTTAATATATAAAATTAAATATCCGTTGATAAGTTATACGAAGTTTATCAAGTATAAATGATTCACTTTGTTCATATTCTTCAGTATCTACCTAGTAATTTTCGTGATACTTTAGAATTGCAATCTTGGAACTAGAAATTGTAAGAAAATGCAAGAAAAATTGATTTATTTTTCTTAAAATTAAATATATATCGTAAGATATCACTAATAGGGGGAGATCACGCTCGGGATTGCTTTGTAGAGGAAATCTGGTCTTCACGTATAGAGCCAACCGAATATAAACAGATCATAGAAATATTCCAATGCGTTGTCAATAAGATTTATTTACATTCATCGGTCACCACAATCTAATCTCTGTTTTATCGAAAAAGCATTTATTCAGGTAATTCATTGTTACCACTGCATTATCGAATAACCTGTTGTATTATTTACCTTTTTTAATACCATCATCATTATTATTTTGTCAAGATTATGAATCTTCTGTTAAACAGTGCTATTAACTTAACTCTCGAATGACATTATAAAGTCTTTCTTTTGGGCCTTCATTACACTTAGGATAGTTCCAAGGAGAACGCTTAAGTGTTCTGGAGTTATTCGCCTATATCGTTGAGGTCCGAGGGCTAATGAACTGATTGTGAATTAATTAACTACTCAGCTAGCCAAACCATAGGACCGATGATCCTAATAACTAGCCCTTTCTTCGTTATTTGATTCTAGTCCTTTGCGTTTTAAGGATGTTTATTTTTGGGTATTTTCTTACCGATGAAGCCATGCACAAACGTTAAAGGGTATACCCTTATGGGTTTTCAATGCAGGTGCTGATTAGCATTCTTAAAATATTAGTCATATTTTCCCCTTTAGATTAGAATAGATCAATAGTTTCAGTACCCCTTACACAGTCACTACTTTTGTCCACACAACGCCACTTACGTAAACAAAAATAACCCCGTTCAAGATAGAAAAAGGTTTAGAACCACTAGTTCAGGTCGTGTGACCTCGCCTGGCAAGAAGGATCGAGGATCATCGGCGAATCCATGTCCCGGCAATCTGTTCGAGTCTTTATTCGAAGCTGCACAATCAAGGAGCAAAAAAAAGAGGTTTGAGATCGTATTCCTTGAAAAGTACTTGACTCGCCTCCATGGTTGTATTCTTTTCTCGCATTACTCATCAAGCTCCGATCGTGCACTCTATACACAGAACTCAACCGAAGCAGTCACCGTGGCTCGCAATAACGAAGCCAGTGGTTCGTGGGGCTCTAAAAAGCGGGCACTAATAGGTCAATTACGCCATTCACGACTTCTCGATCCATTCCAAGCCCTGGTAGCCCCCTCCGCGCCGCGATCAGCATGCGTCTCACGATTGTAGAACGTGTCGGGGGAAAACGCGTCGCGCGCGTCACGAGGGTCTTTCGAGAATCTCGATCTGGTTGATCGCAGCGCGATTACACCGCGGCGGGCATCTCAAGAGCGTATCGACGTTCGTTGCGAGCCTGTACACTCAGTTTAAAAAACCTGGTCGCAAAGGTGCCCATTTTATTATATTAATTAAGTTCCATGTGTTCTATGAATTCAGACTTAAAAATGTACTTGTATATATATTCGGAGATTATTGTGATCATTTTATAAAACGATTTTTTAAGAATCATTGTGGTACCGTGCAAGAATTTATTTTGTTTTTCGAAGTAAGTCTCAACAATTTTATATATATTTCTCCATGGTCTAATTCAGATATAACACAAGTCTGTCTCTGTATGTCTATTTTATGTAATTTCTATGTGTATTTTTATGGCATTACTGTAGTGTTACTATTTCCTGTTCTTCTACTAATACGAGATCTCTAATATTTATTTTCTTTTAAACGTGAAGAAAGGAGAAAGATTTGCTAGTCCAGAATATACATTTACTTAAATTAATAATTCGAATTGAACAGCAATTATTTCATAAATGAATTATACCATTATTTATTGTACTATTCTACTTGATAAAAAAGTATATAAAAATCCAATTGAACGGTTAACATTATTTTCTGGCGTAGTCATATGACATGATAGTTTGGCCAGTAGAAAACTTTATTTTGGTAACGCGAAAAAGTAGGGGGTCCCAGAATACTTGATTAAAGATAGAGTAGGTTTCAACTCTCTATGATCGAAACAATCATTATGTACAATTTTAATAAAACTTTACGCATATTCGTCTAACTCTTTACATCAAAGTCATTTTTTCTATCTATATAATTCGTAAACTATAGAAGGTATTGAAAAATTTCTTAAATAATTATTTTACTGTCTCTGGAGGTCTGTAACTTATTTACACACATTTTAAAAAAAATTTCCAAATAAAAATTTATTTTCGTTATTCCATCCTATTAATTTACAGACTTACAGAGTGAGTACTAATAAAATGGGTGGTTATGACGTAAGGTGTGGTTTCTCTCTTAAAATTGAATAATAACAGCAACGATATGTATTAGATGGACTGGAAAGTAACGTCGTTTTTAAATACTTGTTTATCACTCAATTCATTGATTTTGATCGATCTGGCATTGAAAATTTGCACAATAGATGATAAAAGGCTGTTGATAACGATGGCGATTGCATAACTGATTAAAAATAGAAATTTATTAAAAATCTGTTTGAATTTAATGTAAAAGTAACGACATTACTTTCCAGTCTACCTAATAACATACTTTTCAGGTAAAACCATTCAATTTTTATGAAAAGTTTCATCAAGATAGAAAGATGCACGATGTTGAATACGGTTGCACGCCTCATCCAGCAATCAGAAACGAAATATATATAATGTATCCACACATATTCTAGCTTTTATCTAGACTAGACATTCATCTCCTGCAAATAGTATATTTTCAAACATAACATTCTCTCCGACAGCAGTGATCGTGGATCCGTAGTAGTGCGGCCAGGTCTTTTTCAACCGAGTGTACAAGTACCCCGTTATCGAATGGAAATTGGATGACAGTATGCGTGCGTTTAAAACACAGCCCTCACGCGTGTGACAGGCGTGTACGGGGCGGCCTGGATCACACCTCGAGCGGAGGGCTTTGCCTATGGGGAGCATGGACGAGAGGAGCCGTGGCCCGGTTCGAGCCCGTAATTGTAGAGGACAGGCAGAATTTCTCGCCTCGCTAACAAAGACATGAAGAAACCCGCACTCGAGCGACCGCGTTCGACAAAGCAGCCCCCGTGAAATAAAGGAGGCCCGCGGGAACCCCTCTTTGTCGCTCCACCTCATCCTCGCGCCATGATGTAGGAAGCCAGCGAGGCGGAGGGAAGGAGGAACGTGGCGGAAAAGAGACAGGAATGGCGCAGGGAAGAATAGGAATCTGCTGGAAGGAGAGAAACAGTGGATGAGGTCGGAACGAAGGGAAGATGAACGAGTAAAAAGCGAGGATAGAGGACGGAGAGGTACCGGGATGAGGAGAAACGGAGGAGGTGGGTTCATAGGTGTGTTCTCGCAGCGAAAACATTCTGGGACGGAGCTCCTGTGAAAAGAGATCTCCGTTTCCTCGCCCGTTCCACTGGTCCAGGGTATAACGAGCGCGGTAGACGAAGAGAAGAGAACGAAAGCGAGAGAGAACCGGGTGTGACATCAATGGCCAATGCCCGCTTCAGAGGAAATATCTCGCTAACCGATGTTGACAAGCATTGCGACCGCGAGCAGGGCCCAAGTTCCATAGGCCATGCGGCACGCCATTGAGAGGAATCGAGCGGGAAACGAGGAGGAAAGAGGCCGGGGACATGGCGTGTATTGTTTTTTCCAGGTGTCGTCGCGATGTCGGGGCGTGCGGAACCACGGGCCCTGGGTTGGTCCCTCTTCTTCCTCGTCCGCTGGAAATCCATAACGATGGATATGCGAAGGGAGAGTCCTTTCTCGCCTCCCGTCTCGCGTCCGTTCCGTCGCTGTTCACGCTATCGTGTTACGCGCCCCCGTGAAATACGCCGACCGTGGACGAAAAGGACGACGACGTACGCGACATGTACGAAGAAGGGAGCCCGCAAAGTTGGTAGGCGTGTGATCGCGACCTCCTGGCACTTCCATGGCGACCGACTGCTGGTCAGACCTAACCCGCAACCATCGAGCCGCTTCGATGGATCGTCCTACTCCGATGACCAATCGGCCTGACGCATCCTAACCGTAGGGAACCCGGTTGTCTCACGTTTCCCTCAACTTCGCGGACGCGTGCTCCTGTGTGCGTGCCTGGACTCTTGCTCAGCCTCCACGGAACCTCAATCGAGCTGGTTAAGGAAATACACCAGGTTGAAAGATTCCAAAAACTGGAAGAAAGGTTTCTTCATAAATGGATAGAGCAAAGCCCTGAAAACGACAAAGGATGTTTTTACCGTGTTGTGAGCCGGCTGAGATCGTACAAGGTCGTCGTTTATTTAGATATTTTTAGACTAGCCTTTCAGAATTTGTCAATGTTTGTAACAGGACAAAGAATTAAATATGTAGTCGATATGCTTATCAAACAATTAGTGATTTTGACTTTCCCAAGAGTAAATAGCCTGTAATATTTACTATCTACACCTGCGTACGATCTTGACGTATTAGGTGTATACTTAATAAAATTGAGACACTTCGAAAGAGTCCATTTATTAGGTTTACTAGGCCATCTATAATTTAACATTTATGGTTCTTTAGTGGAACTTGGACTATTGCAGGAAATGAGGCCTGAACATTTTTATAATAATTAAGTTTTCTAGAATAATTAAGGCAACCAATTCAATAAGTGGCATACTCAAAACTTGTGGCTTATGCGTAGCACCTCCAACTTTATAGAAGATAATGTTAGACATAAGGAAAATCTGAAGTGTTGCTTAGGCGGGTGACACAAAAATAATAAAAACATTAAAAATTGCACTTGATTTGAAAATACTCCCTAAGATTTTATTCACTAAGATAAAAAAGTTCAAATCACAGAATATATTGTTATCTGTATTTTTAATAAAGGTTTTAACAATCTACTGCCGATCAAGGACGTAATGAGTATACCTACGCGATTACAATTATTAATGCTGAACAAAATCTATACAAGTATTCGAATTACTCATAAATGTGTGTACAAACTTTTAAATCGATAATACCCACAGAAAGGCTTTTTAGGTTTTCTAGGACAAAATCGAATTACTGTCTTATACGTCTCATCTACTTGTTTCTATTTTTATGGATGTTCAGAACATGAGACCTATAATAGTATCTGTGAATTACAATTGATTAATGTTGCAGGAAATGAAATTAATAAGTTTGTTCCTCAAAAGTTCATATGTATCTGCTGTCTTTACATCTATAGGACAGAGTTGAACCGAGAAGCATACAAGATGCAAGGTTTCAAAAAAGATGCCTATTTACATAAACACGCACTTTAAATCCCATTTTCTGCGATCTCTGATTAGTCTTCCTCGAATGACACACCCATCGACTACGAAATCCGAAAAATATCATGACCTTCACGTCAGGAATGCTACGACGAGCCTGCTCTGACTAACATCCAAGATGAAACTAGTCATTTCGAATTGCCATTATGCCGCATCAAATTGACACTGGATCGCAAAAAAATTGTAATTCTGTAAAAAACATGATTTTTGACATATATTTATGCTAAAATTTGACTCGTTGCCATATTCTGAATTCATTTCTTGACCACTTCTGATACAACCGAGAACATCGATGCGCGTATATCTGATTTCACAAAACAAACTATTTGCAAGCAGCTGCAGTGAAATATTTAGAAATTGTGAGGTAAACTGTTCGTAGAAATAGTAACGATTCATCGTTTCTATTCTCAATCTTATTAAGTGTATTACTCAGAAGACGAGATTGAACAGGTGGTAATATACGTTTGAAGCATTTAAAATAGCGAATTATATTATAAGTTTGACGACTACATATTTCTTTTTTTACTTTGTTAACGAATTTAGAAAATATCTTTAACTTTAAAAGCTACGTTAAGGGGGAAGGGTCAGGTAAAATTCAAAATTTTGACCTTTTTTGTTTGTTTAGAAAATTAGTTTACCATCTGGAGAATGTGCTCCGACCATTTCAGCTAAAACTTCGAAATCTAAGTGTACCTACAGAGTCATTAAAGTGATGCGCTCCGAACGGTACACGAAGGACTATTTTTAGATCCGGAAATTTTAAACGCATTTTTCTCAAAACACAAAATTTCGCGTGCCGTGCAATGTAGCTTAGAGATTTCTCAGCCGAATGCTATGAAACTTGGCACAAAATATTCCTTAAACTATTCTCCTTTGCATCAACCTAAAGTTTTTTATAAAAATTGAAATAAACAATGTTTTTAATCATTTTTTTTGTAATAGATTTTTTTAACGTGGCGTGAAATTTTAAATTTAAAATTTTTTTTTAATCTAGGTTGATGCAAAGGAAATTACTATATTTTAACGAAAAATTGGTGGATTTTTGATTTCAAATAATTAGAGTGATCTGTGCGTTGCACGACGCATTTTCGTGAAGCCAACTTCAAACAGTTGCTGTTTATTCATTTATGAATATTTTCACATAAAAAGAATTGTATAAATTATCTAAACGCTATAAAATAACAAGTAATTAGTTGTAAATAAGTATATATTACGCACTCTTCAAAAATAATTCGCGAAAAAGCGATTCTTTACTTGACCCTCCCCCCTTAAAAATTCCCTTAATACTAAGGATACATACATATTATTCACGAAGAAAGTCCATAAAGTAGATAATTATTTCTGCGTTCTGTTTATAACGCACTTATTGCCACAGAATCCTCCCAATGGCCAATAATGGTTAAAATCCAGATGTTCCTTATTTACTAACAGCTAAAGATTTCAGTTCTAAAGTCTACTTCTAAAGTACCACAGAGACGTTATTTTTTCTATTTCTCGGAGTTTCGTAAGGATCATGGCCACAGACGGCGTTGTTAAAAGTTACCGTCGCAAAAAAAAGTTTATTGTCCGTCTGTTTTCCCGGACCCGATACCTAGACTGTAATGAAACGCGACGAACCACTGAAAAAGTCTGTTCCTAGTAGACCGAGACGCGTCGTCGAAAAGTCATTAGCAGATTCACAGACGTAGACATTTGACAGATAATTTCCTTGAAAAGAGTCCTTCTGAAATACGGCTGAGTGTTTGTTTGGTCTGTTGGAAGTTACTTCTTCCTACTTTCTATATTGATATGGAAATTCTCTTCAAAGGAGGATTCCTCTAGGCGCTAAAATTGCTATTAGATTCATCATATAATTGTCGTGGTAATTCAACAGAGTGTGTACTCGAAGATGGACGTACTAGAAGTTCGCTAGGGAGAAGATAGTTTTGAAAGTGTTCTAGGCATTTCAATTCTTCGGCTGTATGCGTGGTAACCGAATTGCTTCGTTGGTTCAGGAAACGCATTATAATCTGGGCGATTTTTGATACTTGGAAATGTCTTTTACCTCTTTGATTTACAGCAACGTGTAAGACTCGTGATACGGAATTCGGATTGAACATATAAAGCGCAAATCGGACAACGTCGTATAGAACGCAAGCAACATTATTATATCTAACCACGGCACGGGCGGTCTCAAGATAAATGTTACAAGAAGGGGGTAATAAAGGCAGCTTATCGACGAGTCCAACTAAGTAGGCTCTGAGATATTTTGTTGTTCGGTAGACCCGCTTCATTATTAAAAATCTACTAGTAAGCATGATACTCACTTTTTAAGGGATTTATATACGATCTCTCGCAAGGAGAGGTAACATCGAAAAGCAAACGATTTTATGTACGAGAATGTGTTATTGATATAGGAAAGTCTCTTCACGTGACGCTTCGGTTTTTAAAAAATGCCTGCAAAATTCCATTAACACTAAAACTACCAAGTAAATCAATTTTTTTGTTGTTACTTTGAACTTTTTTTTTAGTTGCTTAATCGTATATAATAACTTTTTTTCTCTACATATTTAACGTTGCATCAACCTTCAGTTATTAGCGACTGTCTTTTATGTGGTTATCCTCATTGTTAGACGTTGGTCCAAATATGTGCATCTTTGAATAGCTGGATTATTTTGTATAAGTTTTCTTCTGTGTTCCATGTTTTCTTTAAACTAATGGGTAGTTTGTGTTGTATCCAGAGTGGATCCATATTTTTGTAGGTAAATATTATGTGTTCTATTGTTAGAATTTCATTGCACGTACGACAAGTGGGTTAGTGGTCTTCCCAAGTTCATGGGTGTATTTTGTATAACCAATTTTGGTGCGCGTAATTTTGACTTGTTCTATTATGTTGAGGGTTCCTGTGGATGACTGTTCGAAAAAGTCATCTGATATCCTCTTGTTGTATTTTTAATGACAATTACCAAAATAGTTTATAGGTACTCGTTTTTCTAGGTAGTCCTAATGATGAAGAGTGAAGATCCTAATGGCATGTCTCCTCATAAGAGTTCGAATTGGAGAGTTTTTGGGAGGAGCCGAGAAAGAAACGAGGACGGGGCAAGGCGGAAGAAAACCAAGGAGGTGCTATCAGTAGATAGGTAGTCGACTCCGGTACGCACACCGGTGCGCCTCCGAATAACTCGCGGGCGATGATATCGGAGCTACAAATTACCTGGGGGCCTACCACGATTTCGCAGAGTGCCTCCTCCGTTTTCCAGTTCTTCCTTCGTGCAGATCCTCCTTCTCGTCTTGTTCTTTTTCAGCCTCCCCCTGGTCCAGGTTCTGCCATTGCGGTTTTTTTCAGCCGTTTTTCACGGTCAACTCCTCCATCGTCCATCGTTCCCCTTTCGAAAGACCTCGATTCATCGGCCCCGTTCGCCGAAATTATAATAACAGTAACGATAAAAGCGGGAAGAAACGATCCACCGCGGAGAGATGCGCGATGGGAAAGCTCGCGCAACGATCAACGAGCTGGGACGAGAACGGAGGGGAACCACCTGCCGCACAGGGGAACCACCGTAACTCTTCTCCGTCTGCTTCGTTTGTTTCCTCCTCTACTGCTTCTCCATCGTGGTCTCGCGAACATTGCACGGTCGTTCGTCGAGCCATCAACCATCGATAGTTTTGTGATTGCATCCGAAGAGAGGCGGCAGGCTCTTTAGCGGAGAGGTGTGCGGTAAAAAATTTATATTGCGATATAAATCCTCGCAGAACCTCTACTGTTGTGATAAATTCGTAATCCGTTTCCTTCCTTTGTTGCGCCCAGTTCGATTCGTCTCCATGGTAGCACGAGGTTAGTCCAAAAAGAGCTTTAATTTTCATCGAAAATAGTCTACGCGATTATGTATCTTTAATTCTTCCAGCGATGTAAGCAGAACTTCAGAACTAATTTTTATACTTTTGTCAAGTTAAATTGTAAAATACTATGACGGAGGTTACCAAACATTTCTTCTTGAAATTGCAATGTAATAATAAAAAAGGACTTAAGTATTTATGGTAATGCGTTACGCGTTGTATGAATTAGTGTTATAGGAAATCGTGCTGTACGAGACTTCTTTAATATTCTCTAATGCAGCATTAATTGTATATGCTTCGCGTCTTCAATCGAAAAATATACATGTTATTGGAATGCTTTTTATTATCTTAAAATGTGTGAGTATACTAGTACGGTAACTACAATTGCTGACGGTTTATCAGTTTCTGAATAAAATTTCAAATGATATGTTTTGCTTTACATCCTAAATAAAATTTAAAAATGACATGTTTTGCCTGACTGACAAATTAACATTTTTGACAAGAATTTATATTTTCTTGGAATATGCACTGTATGCTATTGCTAAAAATGTAAAACAACTTTATAGTATTTTATTTTACATACAGTGTGTTTCGTTTATCTAGCAAAGTAAATATTTCGTGACGCACTGAAGATACGAAACAAATTTATTTACAAAAATTGTTCGGTTTGTAGGGTGCAATCATATGATGTAATTTTTTTCGGGCCTGGAATAGTAGGGAGGGGGGATTTCAAAGTCAAAATAACTTTTTTAAATGGAATTATATATATATTTTTTCATGGCCTGACAGCTTTTTTCGAAACGAATTCAACGGTATATTACATTATTTAATTTTCTGTTTCCAAACGTTAGAAATTATATTATAAACTTGTAACGTTTTAAGTAGGTAATGGTAGGACATGTCGGGTTCCCGCGGCTATTAGCTGCAACACTGTAAACAAAGATCGACCTTCTTATGTTTCCTGAAGAATCTTAAGTTATACAAAAAAAATGAATACAATATTTATAGTTTATATCATTAGAAATTGTTTGAATAAATTAACAATGTTTCCTATTGTTGACACTGTTGGCATTTGTTGACAAGGATGCCGTCTATGAAATTCCCGACCCACTTCGGCATAGGATAAATATTTATCACCACGCAGACAAACTAATTTGGCTTTTGTCTGAACTGTTAAGGATATTTTTTGACAATCAATAATTTCGAAAGCATCGATCAGAACTAATCTCTAGTATTGTACTTTCTCAAAATAAATGAGACTCGAGCCAAACATCACAACTCATCAAAACAAATGACAACAGTGTTCCAGCTAATAGCCGCGGCAACCCGATATGTCCTACCATTACCTACTCAAAACGTTACAAGTTTATAATATAATTTCTAACGTTTGGAAACAGCAAATTAAATAATGTGATATACCGTTGAATTCGTTTCGAAAAAAGCTGTCAGGCCATGACAAAAAAAATATATAGTTCCATTTAAAAAACTTATTTTGACTTTGAAATCCCCCCTCCCTACTATTCCAGTCCCGAAAAAAATTACATCATATGATTGTACCCTACAAACCGAACAATTTTTGTAAATAAATTTTTTTCGTAACTTCAGTGCGTCACGAGATATTTACTTTGCTAGATAAACGAAACACACTGTATGTAAAAGCAAAGGTAGGCTATATAACTACTCCTGTTCAAGTGTTCGACAGCTGAGATACAGCCGGCACGCTAAGTGTTAACTAGTATATTATTACATGTTTACAGTTTCCGTTGTAAATTTTGCTGAAACTCTAATTATCGATCTATGATCCGTGAAAGGAGTGACTTGATCGTAGAAAGCCGAGTGGTATCTATGATAAAACTGTCGCTTACTGCTGATGCTGTTTACAAGAAATAAGAATATGGAAAGAGAAGAGATCGGACCAGCGTTGACAACCTCAGATGTATGTTATTAAACTTAAACTTATTGAACTATATATGAGTACCTACTTTTATTTGTACCTTAATTTACTTCTTTTTGTGATATCAACTGAAGGTTTCGATCAACGTACAAGAAAATTATGCTTCCTTCATCTAGCTCTCAAGATTATTATCTTCTAAAGAGTGCTTATTCCATGACCCAGAGATCATAAGTAATCCTAAATACGGTTTGTGTCTCGTGTTCTTAATACATCAGAATCCTAAAAATTTATTCCATTTGTGAATTTCTTAATTCGTTCGTACGTTATCCTTTGGACAATCGCGAATTGTCGTTGATCACTCTGTACAGCATCAAAGTTCCCCAGCTTGGGGAAGAGAAAATACTCTGCCGATGCTAAATATGGCGAGTAGGGTAGGGCGTGCAGCAGAAATTCCTGAATTAACGATGACGCTTGCTTCAGAGCATTGTTGCCGCGAAGCAAACGCTACTTTATCTTCACTGATAGGCCGTTTACTCTTTCTTATTTATATCTGCAGACGATTACTCAATTTTCTCTTCAGAAATTCTTACAAAGTAAATATACGATTATGTCTGTGTCTGTCGTACCGCACGTATCACCGACGTATGACTCATGGTTTCATTACCAAAGATTCGTTGCAACGTCTCAAAGACCACGTTACACGTTTTGCCCGATGGCAGACTTTGCCGCACACGTGCTGCTCGTTTGAACTGAACATTCCTGAGTATCGTCAAGCGTAAGAAGCACGTGTTTTTCGTCAAACCCGTGACAGCAAAGGACATTGACTCTGTCTTCATTCGATAGGGAGAAAAAGACAGGTTGATCATATTATTTTGAAATGTCTAGGGTTATACTCTCTGACATTTGGAGCAGACATCGCTATCGATATCATTTGGATACTTTGCTAAAATGTGATGTACCGAATTAAATAACGAAAGCAGTAGCTAATCTTGCCATGATAGCTCATGACCAATTTTTGATGTTAAGAGATCGATTAACTCTCGAATTTGTGTTGAACAGGTACCATTAAAACTGTCAGCCACTCTATAAAGAGTTAGTTAATTTGCAAAGAGTATAGAGAGTTTTTGAAAAATGTACGCTCCAGTAAAGCTACAGCTTGCGCCAAAAGCTACCTATCGTAAAAAAGATCTTTGCTAATGTCATCTGCATTTTTATTTTGATGGGACACCGTAGATCTAAAGAGTATGCCTTTGAGAGGAATTCAGATTTACCGATCGATGTATACGAAAAAACGGATTCCCGTCATGTTATGGGTATTGCTCTGGAGTATTCTTTATCCCGAAGCAGAACATCCACCCGAGGAATTCGAAGAAAAAATCAAGCATACAGGATGAGCCCGATTTGGAAGCGCGCATGGAACCCTAGGACGTCTAATAATTAATGCGGAGGCGTTTGAAGTACGGCACACCCATCGGAACTCAATCAAGCTGGTTCGAAAGGTAAGGGGCTTTACGGAGAGAAACGATGGGGACCGGCTTATCTCGAAACTCCCAGTCATCCTAATCAATAGCGTTGCCGCTGAACAAGATGACGGCGCCATCGTCTCCTCTCGCATTCGATGTCGATTATTTCCGTTCGCTGTTTTCTACCGTGGCCTTCACGCGATCCTTCACGATCATGCACCACCGTGTTACGCGTTAATTAAAACGACTGACCAATTAACGGTGGGGTCTGCGACGTCTCCCACCTTGCAGATTGCACCGTCTGTCACGCGGAGCTTTTTATTGTCCGGATATCTAATCGACCGGCTGTCGATCGGCTGCTGTTACGCTTTGATAATCAGGCTGCGAGATCATTAATCTGTCGCAAGGTGTACCAGTCGGTTGGCAATTAACTGGCGCGAGTCTTTTTGCGTAGGGGTTTGGACGCTGATCGAGCAACAGACACTGGAAGGGTTACGATAAGACGTAGGAATAGCATCCTTTATGGAATAGCATTTTAGCGTGAAACATTAATATTTAAAAAAACATTATTTCAAAAATGATTAATGTGTTTAAGAAAATTATGCGACAAACAATACTATACCTATAAATGAAAAGTAGGGTTTTGATTTTATGATTGTAGGACATTTTGCAAATTGATTTATAACGAGGACTAACTAAAGCACGCTTAAATCCGATGTATCCAATAAATATACCTAGTTGATCAACTTATTGTAGATCTAAGACCAAAAAAGGAAAAGGAAACTTTTTTGTTGTTGTGATAAGTAAGTTGACATACGTATTCGTCGCATTACAGGCCTGACATACAGAGTATCACACCGTTTATGAACCACTTATGATGTTGTCATTGGAGTAGGAGATCTTAAAAAGAGATCTACCGTGGCTGAATTCTTTAACGAAACATTTGCAAGTGTTTAGGAATAGACTGTTCTTCCTGCCTCATTCATCGAATTTTGTATCAAGTAAATTTCTTGTAGTAGAGATTCAGGAGGATATTTAGAGTGCCCCGTGATCGTAGCAATCGAGCATATCAGATATATGTAGTAGTAATCACATTCTATAACTCACTATTGAATTCTACTAACAATAATTTGCCAGATATCTGAAGATCCACTGCAATGCCTAGCCTATTCACGCTTAAGAGTTTATTACTGACACTTGGACGATTAACGACAATTAACGATTAAGTGGAGAAAGTTGAAGATCGAAGGTGATCCTTTGCTGGAAAGTAGAGCTGACCTAAGTCACCAACGACACGTTCGACCGGCACGAACGTCTTTCTTCCATTTTGCAAGTTGCTCTCTTTCGATCCAAGATGCGGTGAGCATGACAGAAGCTGTTTCACTGGCCGCGACAGGTGAGCGTCATTCTAGAAATCAGGAATCTCTGAATATCGTCGAGGGGGATGGCGTCGTGGAAGCGTGACGGCTCGACGTTCGCGTTCAACCGCAAACGAGAAGACGGCGTTTCCCGCGGCGAGCCTTCAACCGATCAGCCGTGGCCGAGGCGGTCACCTCGACAACTTCATTAATGTTTCGACTATCGCGCTGCCAGGCGTCCAGGACGGGAAATCAATCAGTTTCCACGTCTCGTTATCCGGTCCGCGGCACGAAACGAACTTCTCCTGGACGACGAGGAGCGGACGTACGAAAGGTAGGGAGGAATTCTTTGTCTTCGCGCACAAATTACTTGGCCTGAGGACGGTGCTCCTGTTCGATCGCGGACACACGAGGAAGAAGAATGAGAAGACGAAGAAGAGGAAGCGGAGGGAGACGAAGAAACCAGCGATTGGGGGGATGAGTGGAGAGTGGCACGGAGGAGAAAGAGGCGCATTCTCGACGGAGAGCCGATCCATCTCGCGGCCTCGTTAGGTACGTAAGCGCACAGTGAAGGGGTGGGCACATCGAAGGTGGGAAGGGAAGGCGGGCCAGAAGGGTGAAACGGAGCCTCCGAACTTCTCCCCGGGGCCTCGTCCTTGCAACAAACAAATTGTCCGTCGTGCGGCGAAACACGCGGAAGTTCCCTGCCGACGTGCCGTCAGGGGCCCCTTTCGTCGAATTTCGTATGTACACGAAACGGCGGAGGGATCGAAGTACGGATCACGGAGAATCGATGAGGTGGACGACGAAAAAGGAAAGAGGAACGCCCGAGACGGTTGGAATTCGAGCGTCTCCAAGTAAACGAAGCAGCCCGGGAGGCAAAATGAAGAGAAAAGCTCGAATGGAGGCGAAGGAACCATCACGAGGAAACCCTCTGCGGTGATCGCTCGATCAATCGGCTCGCGAATCGATAGTTGGAAAATGTCTATTTCGATGAGAAACAGACTTCTTTCGAAAATTCGTCGTAACGATGTGTTTCTAAATCTCTTGATGGTTCGCACAAGCGTAAATGCGATTTTCCAACCACAATTTCAGCGACACTCTTATCGCTTGCTTGGATTCAATTAAGTCATGAGAATGTTCACACCGAGCCACAGTGGGACGAACAAGCATTCTAGGTGTAATTAATTCCAGAATTTATTTTAAACTGTAATTATTGTATGACTTAATGGTATTTTAATGAAGAAATATAAAAAATGTACTACTGGGCTTAAATCTTGTTATTAGAGAGGTTTATTTGTAACAAAATAAAATAAAAATAAATAAGTAAATAAATAAAAAAATGAAGGAAAAATATGAAGAATTTCGCGGAATCGCGATGGAGGAACGTTGGAGGATCGAAAAATGTTTGCTCGTAGCTCGTGGGAATTGTATTTATTTTCGTGCTCTATCGCGTCTTGCGAGCTTCTGGCGTTTTTCTTTTTGGCCAGAAGGTTCGAAAACTTCGCAGGCAGGTCATTCCCCCGAAAACTACCCTGATTAGGGGTAGATCGTAAAAATCACTGCCTAATCAGGTAGCCGGTTTTGTCTATGTCCTGCCTTCCTCGAACAGTACAAAATCAGCCGTGGAGAGTTGTTCATGTTGTTGTTGAGAATTGACGTAGTGCGGTATAGCGAGATTTCCTCACGTCAGACTGCGCTGGTTTCTCGGGTGATTTTTGGACGAACAGCCAATTACTGGCAGCGAAACTCAGAAAAAACTAGTAGAGTAAAGTTTATATTTTATATTTATGCAAATTTGAAGACAGGGACTTGTGGGGAACTTTAGTTACTCAATTTAAAACCGAAATGTGAAGTAAAATGACTGCAGAGAAAGATATTCTTTTAAATACAATATATGCGCATGTAAAATATTTTAAGGCTTTAATTATAGACATTTACCAACAGTTGAAACTTCCATTCCCATCATTTAAATTGGTAATATTAAGTAATATAAGATATTCCTGTTTTCTTATATTTCGAACTTCTAATGAATTCCTGCGGTTATTACCTGATCAAATCCAGTAATACCTTGCAATTTTTGTCAACAAACATTGACGAATGAAATTCAGAAAGATAAAGAAGGTTTGAAAGGTTTAATTATTTCCACTTAGATTGCCTTGTTCGTCCCACTGTGCGAGCTCTGGGATTGTATTAAGTTAAGTCTCGAGTAGACCATGGTTTTATACTTTTTTTATGGTATAACTATTTTTTGTACCAAGATACTATTTATCCGTGTAGTTACACACTAGTTTCATTGGTTCTAGCTAGCGACCAGTTTTTCTAGCTCGAGTGTAAATATTTCATTTTTCAGCATAGTTTTGAACAATCATCATGTTAATCGGCAATAAGAAATTTCTGTTGTTACAGGTTTATTAAACATTCGACTCTTACGGAGTTCTTTTTAAATACACGCTTTTTCATCTAAAATAAATGTATTATAGTAATAGTATGACGGATGGGATATAGCGGAAGTAGGAAAGGAGGGTATATGGCCGGCAATGCAGAGTATCCTGACGGCAATATTGAATGTTCTGCTACAAAACTGTTGCTAAATCTCCCGATCAACTTCTGTACTTGTATTACTAGCAGAACGATCTGCCTTATTGATTGTGTGCTCCACGCTACTAAATTTTATCTACAAATGCACATAGTCTTCTAGACTTTAACCTTTCAGATTCTAAGCCCTGTGATAAAACCGATGTCTAGAATTAAACAGCTTTTATTAGCGAAGAAAAGACCTTTCCTATTACACATACAGTGGCTGTATAATGTATTCGTACACCAATCAATTTCCCAAAAAACTTTTGTGTGAAATTGTAGTTTCTTAACTTCTTTTTTGTAATCAATGATATTTTACATATTCTCAGAAGTCTCTATAAAGTAGATATAGTCCAAACATCATTTACTAGTTAATATAATTTGTGAAATTAACAAAAAAAAAAGTATAGAAGCAATAAGTATTTATACGATTTTTATGACAAACCATTTACAGTAAAGTTAGTAACGTAAACACATTAGTTTATTGCTCGGTACGAATTAGAAAACATCATATTTCCAGTAAGGTACTTTTAAACAGTTGTGCGAATACTTATTGCTTCAACATTTCTATCGATTAATTTTTTTTTTTCTTGTTAATTTCGCAACTTACATAAATAGCTATTTTTTTGTGTAATCTATCTATTTTAGCCATTTCCGAGAATATGTAGAATGTCATTGTTTATAAAATATAAGTGAATAAATTACAATTTTACACAGTTTTTCTGGAAATTGATCGGTGTACGAATACTTTCTACACCCACTGTACTTCTCTTAAACTTTTCTCAAATTACTCAAACCTTCAGTTTTTTGTATACTGTCGGTGTTATGTACTGTCAGAACATGGTGTTATTTTGACAAGATTTCAAAATGACAGATGTTGCCCATGCACTACAGGCTTCACTGTCAAAAACCATAGACGAAACTCGAAGATTCTACGCTTCTCGGTTCATCGTCGCCATAAACGGCGTCAACAACGTCCGAAACAAATGATACATCCACGAGTGCGAGCGACCAAAGGGAGTGGAGGGGGGGATTAAGAAGTCGACGAAAGGGAAGAGAAAGCGCAGAGCCTTGAGAGGACCAAGACGAACAGAGAGAGACGTAGGTGCTTTACCGCGTCGCAACCGCGTTATTGTCATTTGTCATTGTCCCTTATGTTAATGTTTGCCAGTGCCGGTCTTGTGGGGGGTTACTAATAGCGGTAATTAGCGCCGAGGAGCCAGCCACTCGGTATACATCACTTTCAACGGGCCGCGTTGCGCTTTGGCTCAAAGAACTTTTCTACCTCTTTCTTTTCCCGATGTCGCCGCGTTTAAATCACTAAATACACAAAGTTCGGTAATATTAGTAATATTTTGTAGCCAAGCAAGTGTGCGCAACACAGATATTGCATAATAATATGCGTAATGATACAATATTTTGAGCAATAATTTTCGATTTTCTTCCCATAGATTCAAAGTGAACGACGACATACAGTGGGTGTAGAATGTATTCGTACACCGATCAATTTCCCAAAAAACTTTTGTATGAAATTGTAGTTTCTTAACTTCCTTTTTTAGAATCAATGATATTTTACATATTCTCGGAAGTCTCTAAGATAGATATAGGTCCAAACAACATTTACTAGTTAATATAATTTGTGAAATTAACAAAAAAATGCGAAAAGTGGGTGGAAGTATAGAAACAATAAGTATTTGTACTATTCTTATGACTAGACTGCGGATCTTTATCCAAAATAAAATCTTCGCGAACGTGACTGCTAAAATTGAACCTAAATAAGAATATATTTTATTCTGCAAATATTATAACATGAATTTTTTATATTCTTGCATATTGTGTGCATTTTGTAGGTTCTTGCACATTCAAATTTCCTATAAATGCACAAAGATCCGCAGTCTACTTATGACGAACCATTTACGGTAGAGTTTATAACGTAAACACATTAGTTTATTGCATCGTACGAATTAGAAAACATCAAATTTCCAGTAAAGTACTTAAAAAAAAAAAAAATAAAAATAAAATCTGTTATTAACCGATTACTACTTTCATAAACGTTTAAATCATGAAGAAGAAAGTAGAACAAGACAAGAAAAAATGAGGTTAGTTTGCATCTATAAGGTATCCTTCAATCCGGGCCGTTCTTGAACGAAAAAAAATATTAAAAACTGGATAGGTTGCGCAGATCTCATTGTTTGCTCATTCTTTAGCCATAAATCTGGTACAAATTTGTCTCTGAAATGTTTGCAAAGTTAAGAAATTCAATGACACAACAAGTGCAGATTCAAATCTCGACCAAAGATGGTTATTTTAAGTATTTTCTATAAAGCTACGCAAGTGGACATTCTTGAAGCACAAGAATAGCTATTAGGTACCGGAAAAAGTTCGTGCGGTTTATTCGTTAATTGTAACTATATATCGATTCTCGCGTGGTAATTGGCAACTATAAGACATGAGTTTGGTTTCATTTTAAAGCTTCATCTTTGTAATTCGTATGCATGCTCTGTGGAGTTCAATTGTTTTGTTGTTGTGTAGCTATAGAGGAACAGTAAATATGGACAGCGAAAGAGTAAAAATTCGTGCTTTTATTCTTTATGAATTTAAACTTGGCAATAAAGCAGCAAATGCAGCAAGACGCATTTCTAGCGTTTATGGGGAAGGTGCTATTAGTGAAAGAACCGCACAAAAATGATTTAAAAGGTTCAAAGAAGGAATTGAATCGCTAGATGACGAACCG
This sequence comes from Hylaeus volcanicus, assembly GCF_026283585.1. Lineage (NCBI taxonomy): Eukaryota > Metazoa > Arthropoda > Insecta > Hymenoptera > Colletidae > Hylaeus > Hylaeus volcanicus. Next base: position 15,714,402 of record NC_071976.1, read on the forward strand.
CGTTCAGGGCGTCCATCTGTCATCGAAGACGAAAAATTCATCGAGTACATAAGTTCAAATCAAAAAAAGTTCAAGAAAAAAATGTTCTGAGCTTGCTCAAGTATTCGAACGTGAAGAATCTACCGCGAGAAAGCGAATTCATTTACTTAATTTTCACAAAAGATTGGGCAAATGGATACCATATCGCATCGTTTAACGGAAGAGAACAAATACTCCCGGCTGAGCATTTGCAATATCCATTTATCGATCGAATTTTAACTTGTGATGAAAAGTGAGTGGAATATGATAATGTACGACGATCACACCACTGGGTTCAGAAGGGGTCGTGTGCAACAGGAACCATACCAAAATCGAGTCTCCATTCGAAGAAGGTGCTGATCACTGTTTGCTGGACTACACGAGGTATCGTTCACGTTGATTTTCTTCCACGTGGCAGACTATTACTGCAGATACTTATTGCAAAGAAATTGATGAAGTCATTGATGAAATTGACGATAAATGGTGATTATTTTGTTGCAACTCGGGAATAAGATCAAATAGAGTACACGTTCGCATGGACTTTCTTCATTGCTTTTACATTCTCGATCTACCCAGTGGATGTCTACTCTACGTATTTAGTGATTCCATTCGCGTTGCTTCACATTGTTCCGTTTTGCACGTGTTAACGAATCATCGCGGGATCATTAGGGGCTTGCCACGCGTAATCTAGCGGTTGAACGCACGGATTGTTGCAGCACATCGCCAACAATCGATATCGTGGAAACGAAGATATCCCAAGGATCGGAAAGATAAAGAGTTTATAATTATTCGCACGGTTTAGTTGTTTCATTTGGCGTGGAACATTCGTTGCATCGCGCCGATTCGTGATTACCCTCGCTAACGTCTATAAAAACATCCTCTCGATACCGTGCCGGTAACGGTCAAGTAATTAGCGGCCGCGTGGGAAGACTGATGCACGGTTGACCTTCTTTTTCTGCGAGCTCGCGCATAAGTCGCTCGTGCAACTAACTTTGTAATTGTTCCTGGTGATCCCGCGCTCGTTTTCCGAATGGTTTCGACACTTTCATAAGATCTGTTCCTTTTAAAGTGTAGAGTCTTTAGAGACTAATTTAAAATCTCAATTAGAGTAATTCCTTGCACATTAGTAGTTTTCTACTCTTACTTTTCAATGCTTACGGCACAGAGTGGATGGATAGTTCTATAGACTGGTTCATCGACAGGTTTTAAACGATTTTGATCCAAATTCATACATTTTATTGTTGTAAATACCATGTATCTAAATGTTTAGGGTCTTCGATATAGTCGATTCTTAAAGGAAAAATGTTGAAAGTAGAAGACATTGAGTGGTTCAAGAAGATTTCTCTTTGAACATCTTTCTCGAAGATGTAAGGTACGTTTGGAACTTTTACTTAAAAGCAATCACATAATCTTCTTCGTATAAACCGATTCTTCTCACCATTACGCATACGAATGTATGTAGACAAGGGTTTCGCAATGCGAATACCTTAGGAATGAATACGTAGACATTTTTGTAACTTCAAATTAAGATTAACATCTTCTTGTATACCATCTTATAAAGGATAAGTTGCGTAATCGAAATGTCTCGTATTCCTGTGAACGAGGAACAGAAGAAGTGGCGATAGGATGAGTTCATCTTGTACAAGCAAATTTTGTAGTTGCTATACCTTTTCCTCGTGACGCATTTAGAAAGCGTAATTACACTTACCATGCTATCGAATCAAAGTGGAAATGAATTTTCCATTTCCACCGGCTCAAGTTACCTCTGAGAAAGAATGCCTGTTCACGCTGGCAGACCTACATTCAGCTATTTTGATTATCCAAGAATCGAGTGATTCATTACCGAGACGTGGACCTCGTCGCCCTATGACTCGAATATACAATTAATTTCTAAGGATCGCGAAGATGAAACCACGGTTACCAAGTTATTTAATTATCGTGTGTGTGTGTTTGGCTAGAGATGGTTGTACCGCGCACGTAGAATAACACACAAATGGCAGACACGACGAGAATAGACCCCATACTGTTTCCGAAGCATCGATTGCAAACGATGACCAGCAACAATCGCGGCAATGGTAATCTCGAAGCAGCTGGCCGACTTAATGAACGAACGATGATTCGTCAGCCGGTCGACCACTGAAAATTCTTGCGTCAGATTTGAACCTCGACATAACCGAGCGCCAATTTAATTCGTATTCTCAGTCGCTCTCAATCGGAAAATGCATTGTCAGTGGACCGGACAGAATCTTTCGTTTCAATTTTTTAATTACGACAAACTGGAGTATGTTTCAGTTCCGTAAAACGAGATGTAAAATAGTCGTTAGCCTCGGTGTGTAAACAATTATTCAGTAGGTAACAGCTGGCAGCTTTAAAAGATGATAAAAATATTCGATATAATTACAGAATCACCTGCTCGAGTGAGACAACTAATTTCTAGAAATATGCTTACACTATTGTATAATTGAGATACTGGTTAAAGAATCTGCGACATCGAAGACACTTAGAAAATATTGGCTGTTGAGAATGGTTGCGTGACAACCGTCCCCGTCTATGTATCGTATTGCTCTATCCTTAATCAGCTCACAAAGCGTAAGTCTGCTACGCAGACACAAGACATTGCGCCTCAAATTCAGAAGTAAACCTGATATACTATAAAACTAGGTGGCCGTACGTTCATTAATTATGCACGGATAAGTAACCAAGAATTGATTTTCTGAACGATAAGATAAAATTCCCGTAGCAGAGGGTTACCTTTGCATTTCTCTATCGGTGGCTTCCATCGATTCATCCGTCCACATACACGTACTTCCATCCATAAATTATTCTCACCCCGACTATATTTGCAAAACAATCACCCAAGGTAAAAAGGTGTTCTCGCTGGACTCATTTGTCGATTCTCACTCACTCGAGTGGTGGAAGAACATTTCATTTCCGTAAACGTTGCGGCAAATGACTGAGGGTACGGTACACAGACGAGACGTTTCCCTTGGAGCGGAAAATAAGCGTGACCGTGTAAGGTGTACACCTGTGTCAATTACTAAGGGTTTCCTTGCGAGCGAGTCTAGCCGCCATTCGCTAAATATGGCGCGATAATTGTGCCGCCGCTGTTCTAATTATCATTGAGCCGGTTTATTGTGCACCACCATGGCGGGAAGGAGCACGCTCAACCCTCGAAGAATTCCACGTGCGCTGCATATTTATCTGCATTTACTTTGCCACTGCGTTTACACCTGCTGCTTGCTAAGATGCTCATTTGAGAAGAATCCTTTGTTCCCTTTTCTTTTGCTTTTCCTCTCCCGACGCTCTCTTCCTTTCTCAAGCTATCTTCTTTGAGCTACTTCCGCGTCGTCCCACAATTATAGCGAGGTTTCTCTTTATCCTCGTGAAGTATGAATTATCGCTCAAGTATTATACAGGGTGTTCCCGGATTAAATGACCAAACTTAAAAGATGAATTCAGGACCCCCCCCCCAAATGTACTCTACAAATATGCTCGCAAACGTTTAGTTCAAGAACTATGTATTTACTTCTGAAGTTATTCTATTAGGAATTAGGAGTAAATAATTTCGAAATAATAAATTTATCTTTATTGCTTTTTAATAGTAATAATAATAATAATAATAATAATAATAATAATAATAATAATAATAATTGCTTTGCAGTAATTTTTTTAATGCTTTTTAATTATTTAATGTCTTGCTCAAATTGATGACATCCAACTCAGAGACAAACATTGCACCTATCGGTGACAGAATGAGTGATCTTTCGATTTTCAGATCTTTCATTTTAATGATTAAAAATCATCAGTAGGCACATCATACACTTTTTACTTGAGTGCACCCTATACAAAAAAGTCTAATGGCGTTAAGTCTGGCATATCATTGATATGCTTTTGTTTACAAACAAAACAAGGAAAGGGACATTTCGACATTATTCATTCTTATAATTCTGTAATTTCAAAAGTCAATAGCTCTTGAACGAAATGTTTGCGAGCATATTTCTCGAGGAAATTTTTGTTTGTTTTTAGGTCCGAAATTCATGTTTTAAGTTTGGCCATTTACTCCAGGAACACCCTGTATATTGGAGTGGAGGTTTAGGAATGTAGACGTGTTTTAGTTACTCTGAGTAATGACCAATTTTCTTAACTATAGTTTATATTTATAGTAATGGGGAAGGATTCAATTGACGTTCGCATCGAGGATTTGTTTTTATCACTGTAAAGTACGAAGCACCATTCGCGTGAGTATATTAGACATCGACTGAAGGCCTGGAAATATAAACTGATTTTAATTGCTTCCAGTAATGATAAGAAATTATGTACTCAGTAGGAGGACAAGTCGTCCAACTACATATATTTTACAGTACGAACAATCCTCGCGACCGTAGCTTGTAGCGATGGTTTAGATAAGGAGAAGAATTTAATCCTTGAGGCAGGACATACGTAGGATTCTTATTACTTTATCACACAAAGCGTCATTCACGTAAATATATTAGAGTCAAAAAGGACTAAGACCTAGGAACATAGTTGCGTTTTGGTTGTTCTGAGTAATGATGCGCAATTATGTAGGCAGTAGGAGGACAAGTCTTTTAAGTATGTTTTACAGTACGAACAATTCTCTCGACTGTACCTTTATAACGATGGTCCAGATAAGGAGAAGAATTTAATCCTTGAGATTCATATGAAGGATTTTTATTACCTTCGCCACATGAAGCATCGTTATTAATAAATATAGTGAACTCAGAAGAGACTGAGACCTGGCAACATTGTTGTGTTTTGTTCGTTCTGAGTGATGCTGCACAATTATGTAGCTAGAGTAGGTGGACAAGTCGCTTGTTTGCAAGTATGAACTTTCATCTTGACTGTAATTTATAGCGATGACCCAGATAAACAGAAGAACTTAATCCTTGTGGTACGTATCGAGAATTTCTTTTCACCTTCTTCATGATCGTTCGCGTATAGATATTGAACTCGAAATAGATTGAGTCTCGTGAACAAGTTGTGTTTTGGTTTAATCCGAATAATAGTGTACACGGCGGATAAGTTATTTGTTTTGTAATATGGATACAGCTTCTCTGTAGATTATACTGCTGGTCCATATAAGGAGAATGAATTAACTCCTATGGTTCCTCTTTATTCATTGAATATTAAAAATTTCAGTTTTCGTTCTATTTATGGGACTCTCTTCGAGTAGTTATCTAATTTTCTAAACAATACATTAGGTGCAGCAAAAAATAAAGATGAATTCTCTCTCGATCGTATATAGTAGTATATCAGTAATAGATTACGTTAGAAGTTAGTTATTTTAGTCTTTTATACTGTATTTATGATGTAAAATCTGGATTTCTTCATCATACTGTCACTTTGCAGTACGTCTCGATCGACACTATCATTATACCTCAATTCGTTTCTTAATCCTAGAAACGACGTCCTGATAGTAAAGAATTGAACAAACTGTATCGTTCGTTTCTCAATAAAACCAAATATTATACAAATATTACACTACTTTATCCTCACTATTAAGAGAAAAAGAAACGAAAAATAATGTTTCGTATTCATTTTAATAGAACTTCAATTTCGCGCTATACTTTCAGAACCTTGGCCAGTCAGCAGCAATTTAATCTCCATCTTCTCCCGTTCGCCTACTTTCCCTGCTCATTCGCCATCTCGCCGCATTATTCTTATGCACGCGTCGAATCCGGCTTCAAAGCGACCGATGCAATTTCGAGGCGGGCGTTTCGTGGCGAATTCGGGCGAAATCGTTGTTCGGGACCGGCGGCGGCGAGAAAAAAAATTGAAATTTTCGTTCTCGCGATCGCTGGTACTTGGTACTCGGTCGAAGGGGGTCAGATGATGGTTCCTTGTAGCCAGATTGGTAAACAAGGTCGGCGCAATTATTGTCGGAAGATGTTGGTACTAAAAATTTGACTCCGTCTGTGTAGAACCTCTCGCTAGCTCCTTCTCTCCTACTGTCAGTATCCCCTTTTCTCTTGACGGAATTTATTGCCTTCGGGATGGGGAGACTCGTATCGCCTTCCGTGCTCGCAAGTGGCGATTTTCGATCGTTACGACTGGTTAAGAGGATTTCGAGAGTCGAAAATGTTACACTTAACAAACAAACGCCTGTGACTTCTGCTACTAAACTTCTTCTTCCACTTTCGTGCATTAAATCGATTGGTTCGATTACCTTAGAATTGCGTAGTTACTGCGTAAGCGCAATCCTATAGTTCAACGGATAGATTGAAAAAAGAGTTTCGAAATAAACGACATTCTGTGATAAAAATCTTCAAAGACTGATTTCTATTCCAACACAATAGCTATTATAATTGGAGAAATGAAAAAAATCTGTAAATTTAAATAAAACTGTACATATTATTATATATTCCTACTCGATTAGCAAGGAAGTTTTATGTGTGGTAATGCTTCTTGTTCTACGTATATTCACCGAAGATCAAAGTGCTTTTCACCTAACAGATAGATTCTGGGTAGTATTTCAAGCATTCGACTATTTCAAGCATTTTCGATCATCTATAATATTCTTTTTAATCTGATAATGAATAAGCAATTCTTCCTAAATTCTTTAATTGTCACCACTAATATCCTAACTTAATTTAAACACATATATCATTAATGTAGATATTGTTCTGAGAGTTTTGTAAGCCAACATGAAAAATAATTCACTTTAATCAACATGAAAAATAATTCACTTTAATCACTCACATTCAGCTGTCCAAGAAACCCAGTTAACGAAATATTGCAAGCCCTATACTGTAGCTAAGGGATCATTTCGATCGATCGCGTCTTCGAGTACGAAACGAAATAGTGTTCTTAATTTTTCCCAGTTGTGAGTGTCATCGCGTTTTTGTACCAACGTTCCTCGAGACAAAGATGCCTTCTCAGTTCCGGTTTGCCATCCGCATCTTCTAGACCGCCGGCTAGACTGAGAGATTGCGAGTGATCGATGCCCCGTCTTGAATCCACAGCACCGAGACGCTTGTAAGCCGTAAGAGCATTATAAGCCCCGAGAGTCGTGCAAACGGACCAAAAAGAACGGAATAAGGATCGCGTGGGACGCGAGGTATGAATGAATGGATAGACGGACACGGGTATTATGTTGTGACACGCGTCCTTAAATGGTCGACACTTAACATCCTAATTGTTCCATATCCTGCGTCGTGATCCCCGCCCTATGTGTGCTCGCGTCTGCTCGCGCGTTGGCTGACTGCAACGATCCTACGAATTTTTCGCGACATCGTTGAGATTAACATGTTCAAGAATGCCAAGCGAATCGTTCAGGCCTTTTCATTCGTTTCTCATACTACAAAGGTAGTAAAATCGTTAATATTGGTCGCGGCATTAACAAGCTATTTACTGTTTGGTAAGCATTTGGCCTTTGTATAAGAGTTCAGTTTTTTAACGGGTTTATAGTAATACTATGACAGATCAGTCTTTTTGATCTGTTTTTACGGAGAAATATCGTTCTCCATTCAAAATACTTATTGTACAATCATAGAAAAAGTAAGTAATTTCTTATAAGAAATATACCTATAAGTATGTATGTAAGTTTTCATAAGAAAAAAGAATAGCAAATCTCGTGGTTCAGAATCGATTCAAGCGCTTAACGTAGAAGAACGCATACTCGAATGGTCGTTCAATTCGTTGTCGAATTCGTTGTCGAAAATTGTTATTATCCGAGCACGTATAAAATACAGAAGGTTTTAATGTTCTTCCTTGTTAACAATAAATACCTACGGTAAATACCTGTAACGACGAGTTTCTTTGGAAATAAACCTTGAGTTTGTCTATGTTGAGATTCGTGACTTACCTGAAACAAAGAGAAAAAATTGAGTTAGTAATAGAGAACCAGTTTGTGTTTCAATTGAATAAAATAATGAGTAACCATACAGGATGAGTTACCGACAAAATCAGGATAAAGTGAGAGGCAGCACAAGTTTAGGTTTTCTCTTTGTATAAGACAGTTTCAAATTTAAAGTTATCATAATCTTTTCCAGAAAAATATATCGACTAGGAGGATCGTTTGTATCGCTCTAATATTCAAACCAGGCTCGATTCAGGCCATCTAGCTTCTCAAACCTAATATTTGAAATGACTGACGCCTACGCGGTCAAGTTCGATGAAACGCCGCCGAGGTCTTGTACGAATTTTTCCGCGCTGTTGCAACTATAAACTCTGGCTCTCACACGAACGCTATTCGCTAAACCTTTTCTTCGAGTGGTGACCAGTCGGTCCACGAAGAGATAAGGGGAAAGAGACGCGCAATATGACAGTCCCTTTATGTTCGTCCCGCGTTGAAAGTACTTAGTTGCGTATATTTATGCGGTCCGGGTTATCCGTTTGGAACCGGTTTCCATTGCAAAATGCACTATTTTTCGATAAGCGTATCGCGTCCGTGGCTTTCAGAGCCGAGGGGTCCAGCTGTCGCGTGAAAATTCCACCCGAGTTTCCTTCGGGGCTTGTTCCAAAGACAGTTCGCGCCACGGCCGGTCGTTAAGTAAGACGGTTACATTGAAAGATGGCCAATGTAAATTGCGATGACGCATACATATCTATGTGTCGCGCGGCCGTGTAACGATATATCAACGTCAGCAAATTGTGATAAATAAAGTGCAATTGAAGATGGCGGAGGGCGAAGCGACCAGCGAGCCAAAGCGTACCTTTGCTCCTTCTTCGTTGGGATGGTGGAGGTCACGAGAGAAACACCTGGACAATAGCCTCCGCCAACGTGCCAAATGATCGTTTAATTGCCCAGCGATCGTGAATTATTCTCGGACATCAATTGCTGAGTGGAAGTACCAAAGGGGCTAACGAGGGAACATCGCCTCATACCTTGTCATACCGATTTTGTTGAAACTTTGTAGAAACGTTCGGTGTTCCTGCTTGAGAACTATGCAGTATTTCGTTAATGCTACTTTAAGAGACTTTGAGGGAGAACCACCGTCACATAGGGTGTTTGAAGGTATGCAACCATACTTCATCTACTCATTTATCAGGTTATTTCGATCAAAAAGGTCGTATACGGTATAGGTCTATTTCGTTTCGTTACCGAAACAAACATTGCTTGCGTTGGTGTGAAACCTAAAGGTAACTACATAGTTGTTGACGATAAAAGCAAATTTTAGGCGTGATATTAAGTCCACGTTTTATTTTTCATTCGACGGTTATACTTTTCTAAATGCAGCATATCATATAGAAAATACTTTATTTTCTTAATTAAAAAAACATGTGACGCTTAACCACTCTGCTCTACTTCCGCTCCGCAATTAGTTCGTTGATGAATGAAATCGAGTGACCGGACGATTAAATTGCTTCCATCGTTAACAAGGACGCTTACGGTGTCCATCGATTTGACTCCGATAAATTGCTTCATGTCTCGTTAGCTTCGTTTGGCTGATCAATCTTTGGGTCTGATCAACAGGTTAGATTTGTCTTGTCTCAAATTTTGTCAACTATCGCTTCATTGTGCTCTCTTATTTTAGTCGTCGAGCGGATATTGCTTTGAAATTAAAATTGAAAGTGTTAACAATAATGTGTTCAAAACAATGCGCCTGCAGTTGTTACTGTTTGCGCAATCAACGTTCGTTACTTAATGAATGTAACGCGTATCATCTGGTGCAACGAGGGACAGTAAGTGTGATTAATAACGAATAGAGGATGGAAAAATGCTACAATTTGTGCAATTTCGTTGACGAGTGCGCAATTAGCGATTATTTTGTCGCAACAATCAAACGTGCGAAATGTGATATTTTTTCATTCGTACGTTTATCCTTGTTTGTAATTTATTGTTGCAACATACAGACAGACGTAGAAATGCGATAATCCTGCGTGGTTGTGTAATTACGCGTGTTACGATTGTTTAAATTGGTGTCATCTTAAAACGTAACAAAGAATGAACTCGTCTAAAATTATAGGTCTTTGGTCTTCTTCAACTAGCGTCGAAGCAACGTTATAGTTCACATTTTTCGGAGGGAATACAAATATTACCTTGAGCTCTTCTTGAGTGTTCTACCACTTGTTAGTCAGTGTATTTGTAGTATGAATAGAATCATTTGATCCTTGCATACTTCTCAGAGGTACTGACCAGAGCTACCAATAGTATGTAATAAATTTTCTTCGGTGACAGATTTACAGTATTAGCCATTCGCACTCAAGAGGTGACTCTCAGTCACCATTAGGTTTCACGCAGCAAATCTACAATACCTAATGTTTTTTTAGGTTTAATTTCGCAAATCTCGATAGCTTAGTGGCAATAGAATGCTAAGAAAGCATCTCGAGTTGCTGGTAGATACTAAAAAAAAGGCCTCGAGTGCAAAGGATTAGTAATCTTATCGATTGGAAAAACTAAAAGTAGTTTCGAGCCAAATAAGACTCACTTGTTTATCACATGCAGGAGCATAGGGTCTGATATGTAGTTGCTATTGACGAATGGAACGTCAATCAGATCATTATCGTAGCAGTTAATGGGCAGAACATGATCTGTTTTTCGTCCATCACCTGATAACTGTACAGAGTCCTCAGCCTTACACAGTGTAAATAGGGGGCTGGGTTAATTTTTAATTTTCAGCGATTCTTTACGTGCGTCGTCCAGTAAATATCTCGCTGACACATCAGCGGCCTCATTGAACCACGCGGCGGCGTTGATGCGGCTTTGATGGTCTTGTGAAAGGACAACTTCTACAACGTATGGACAACCCTTCATAACGTATCTTTTCAGAGGAAATCAAAACGAAGAGAGATAGAAACGAGTGATGAGCCGATCCAGAGAGAAACGGATAAAAAGAAAGAAAGAATGAACGCTGTCATCGATAGTGTATCGATGCTGCGTGTAACCTGGATCGCAACACCACTGTGGTCAACGTAGAAGTAATAATCGGTAGAAAGAAACGACGGTGAGGAGGGACGAGAGCGAATATTCCCGCGCTATCTACGCAATATATCGTGGGTTAATTAATCGTTTAATGAAACAGTAGTTAGCCGTGATGATTGTGATATTTTATTATTATCTCTCGGCGAGAAAAAGACTTCGAGGTGGAGCGAAGGACCGTAGAGGGTCCGTAGAGGGACCGTGAGGATAGGGGGACGGACTCGACCATGAACGGAGAAGAGAAGGCCGATGAACGATAGAGGGAGACCGATCGAGAAGCAATTTACAAGGAAATCGGCGTTCGACCGACTCCTCGGACCGGCGATTGATCTTGGTTGGAGTATCGAAGGATCGCAGATAGATTTTCTGTATTACCGTGGATGTTATTTATACAGCACGTGGGGGCCTGTTGCTGCAATCGTTTGTTGTGCCTTGGAATGTCGGAATTAAGCAACCCTGGTACACGATCGTCCGTTTACACGAGTGTAGGTAATGAGTGTTTTGTTGGCAAATTGAAATCGTTGTGCCAGTGTAAAATGAGATGACACTGAAAATTATGACACTCTTAAAAAGGAAGTTGAGGAATTTGGAGACGTTTAACGCTCATAGAGATGAAATAAATGTGTCCGGTTGAGGTAGGCTTGCGAAGCAATCTTTATAAGATCGTCCCTGCAAAGTATGCAAAATATGGTCTATCCTCTACCTAATATTAGCATGGAAGTCACTGTTCGAAAATGGTCATCTCTAGTACATACCGAGTGGGGAATAAAAATCTTTACGTACCATGGCATCCATAGATAGTAAAGAACAAGGAAACACCGGTGATTTAATAGACACGTGATGGAGAAAGTTGTAATAGAGAAATGAGATGTTCAATATGTCACAACGAGTATAATTCACCTAAGGAATGTGTGTTTAGAGTATATAATCGAAAGGTCTGTGTAGAGTTGAGCAAAACGAGGAAATCATAAAAATGCAACTGTAAGGGAACAATAGATATTATACAGGGCAATAATGGATCTCAGAAATCAAATTTTCTGCGTTACTACTTCTTTTTAACCGACTTCGAAAAAGAAGGAGGTTACTCACTTTGACACGTATGTCTTTTTTTTTTTTTTTTTTTTTAAATGTTGATTTACAATGGGGATCTATTTACTCGCTGAAATTCGTTCTTTTTGAAAACTTAACTTATTTGTGTTGTTTATGTATTTGTCTTTGAAGAAAAATACATCTTCTAACAGAACATAAGTATTGCATACTGCTAAGTTCTCCGACATCTTTCCTCTACATCCCCACGTACGTTTTCCTGCAAACGTATTCTACTCCTGGAGTCGAGAAACACTTTACTTAGAGCCACCAGCACGCAATCTCCTGCCGTTATAGCACCTCTTACGCACGACGAGCGTTTACACGACTCATTTTCACGGAGACGCACTATTCGCAGGTCGACGCACGTGCCATCTCGTCGCGACGTTACAAGATGTCAGGCAAGAATTCGTGCCAACTTCTAACCCGTTTAGTATCTTCGAAGTATTCCGGGTGCCGCCCAGAAATACCTTCCAAAATATGCGTTTTCCTCTTCTATTTAATTGTAAAGTGTATATAACTTTACATGAAAAAAGAAAAGAATTATTTTGCATAAATTAAAGACTGTACAAACGGATTTATATTTTCGAGAAAGTGAAAACAGTTATACTTGATAGAAAACAAAAGAACACATATTATTTTATCCAAATAGTAACAATGTACATGTTATTAGAAATGTTTTCTTACACTAATGATAGTGAACATATTCTGCATGTATTTTTGTTGTTGTATTTAGAACATACATTTCTTAATCTAGATCTCACTTTTGTATTACACACTACACAGTTCCTTTCCTTTTACTCTAGGATTTTACGAAAAATTATTAGCAGTTAAGACATCGAGATTTTCTACTTTCATGCAATCTTCACCTAACTTCTCAATTAATTTTATATTCAATTCATCAATACATTACAAATTACGTTAATCATCATTTTCAGATAACACGAGTATCGATTTCTCGTTACTTTCATTACTTTCTCTCATACACTTTCCGTGACCTGACAAAACAAACGCATGCTTAGATCGTACATACGTGGATCACTCGTAACAAGTTACACATATTTTGACAGTGATATTTACAATACAATTTGATAAGACACATATTCCTGTTCAGTAGACGTATTTTCCACTACAGAAACTTATTCTATAAAAATAAATCAGCATTACACGTGTTGAAGCTGTATTTAAAATAGAGATCCGAAATATCGGATTAAGGTATTTAACGCAAAAACCGCAAAGCCGATACTGTGAGTCTAAAGTATTAAAAGGATTAAACACGTCTATGTTTTTGTCATGGCACGCAGTAGCGTTCAATAGATCGCTTAACAACGAAGATTTGGGTGGCTGGAAGTTGGTTCCAGGCTCCTATCTCCATCTAGTCCTCGCCTGATCTTCTCTCCGCTGGGTCCCGTGCGTTCTCCATTCTCTCTCATTTTCTTTCTTCCTTCCCACCCTGCCAACTTTCTAACTCGCTTCTCCTTTCGGTAGGTGGGATATGTACTTCTTGTAGAGCGGGTGATTGATCGCTTAAAAAACTCCGCTTGGGAGCAGAAGACTCCGTGGCAGGTTCGTTTCACTCCGTCTTTCTCTTCCTCGATGTAGCTCCTTCCGTTCCGTCTTTCTTCCATCATCCCCCTCCCTTGCAACCTTTTCTCCTGTCTCCCCTTTCTCCTCACCGCCGCGTTCCCGACTTCTCGGTAGCAGCGTCGTATCGGCGGTGCAGCTTCTTTCATTATGCCATTTTTAATCAGGCCTAAGAGCGGCTGCACGAGCTGGCCAATGTCATTAGGTACGCGCGCTGCCCGAAGAGGCCAATACACTCTTTCGTCTTTGGCGAGCCAGTCATCGACGTGGCCCGCGGTGAATCGGGCGAGATAAATCAATCGATATCGATACCCGCGTCACGGTGTCGATGGCGTACCATATACGCGGGTGCCGTGCTTCATTTCCATTGCAACGTCGAATTCCAGGACGAAACTGTTTTTTGTCACTCGCTTTCTATGCTCCCCTAAGTCTGTGTTACTTATGTCCTTTCTTTTTTAGGACGGTCCAGACAATATCACGCATTAGTTAATTTAGTAATTTTTTATTGAATAGTGAAAGAATTTTTTGTAATGATTTGTATAATTAGTGACAGTTGGAAATAGAATTTGTTGGAGTTTTCAAAGAAATAAGCAATCATGCTAAACTTGAACGTTTCGATCCATGACTTCGGGTATCCTTTATGTGTTTGCGTTATAGAACAGGGTACTATACAGGGTGTCCCGTAACTGGTGGTACAAGCGAGTAGGGGGTGATTCTACGTAAAAAAATTGAATCCAAAATGTAGAATAAAATATTTTCATATGACGGTTTATTTCCGAAAAAAATAAGTTTGAAAATTTGTCGAGTACGCGCGCACTTGGACCAGCTTCAGCTCGACAGATTTCATTTCTCCATTCTTGTTCGCAAACGTTGTGAATGGATTGATGAACAGATTTCCAGAATTCGTTTAATTTATGAACTGTTGGAAGTGATGTCCACGTTGTTGCAAACATAACTGTGCTCTCCTTATGTAATTAGACCGAACGTTTCCAAATGTGTCGTTGTGCAATTTTAATTGTTCAAACGCTATAATAATCTTTTGTTTTAATTGTTCAACGCTTGGCATATCATCACTGTACACAATCGACTTAACATGACCCCACAAAGAAAAATCTAAAGGTAACAAATTTTCAAATTTATTTTTTTCGTAAATAAAGCGTCATATGAAAAAATTTTATTGTACATTTTCGATGTAATTATTCACGTAGAATCACTCTCTACTCGCTTGTACCGCCATTTACGAGACACTCTGTATATTCTTGAGACGGAAAGGTAAGTTTTGGTTTATGTTTAAACTAAGTAGCATTCTTTTCAGCGTGAATTCCCTTCTTTGGAAAATTCAATGGCATTGTTTGCCGAAATTTCATTATGTTGGATTCAAAAGCCTTCCGCCATACCAATCTCTCGCTTTTATTTATGTAATGAACCGAAGCATAATCTTTTTTGCTTAAATAAAATGAATTAAATTCCGCAAAATGCAAGTAAAGAAATCTACATAAATATACATAGTATTCCATTAGAAAATAAATCGATAGTGCGTAAATCACGCCTGAGTAATATGTAAGTCTTAATTGCGTTCTCTCTTTAGAACAAAATATCCCTATACAAAACAAGTGAAATCAATTACTGAAAAATAGTATTCTTTGTTATAAATGGCAACTTACAAACTTTCCGTTTCTATATAAGAGATATCTATGACACGTACAACGAATAGCGCGAATGCTTTAAGCAAGAATGGTTTCTACTTATTTTTAAAAGTAGTCTTAACGGTTTCTTATTTAGTTTCACAAAATGAAGGTTTGTTATTGTCCTTGTCTTCTACTGGTTTGTCTAGCTTAATAAAATACGCAGAGATTAACATTGGATTTCGGTCTCAAGTTGTTTATTAAAATTTTACCTCCTTGAAATTGTAGCAAAATGCATAATAGCATTCGTATCTTCACCTTTTACGAAACAAATATGATTGCTATTTTAGTATCCATATCATTTGATATTTTTCATCTTGTCTTTAACTTTATTTTTCAGGCCTGATGATTTATTTCAAATGAAGAGGCACCGTCCGCATTTCTGATTTAGCGTCAAGGATTTAAAAATTGCTACCTATCACGCTTTCAAGTCAATTACCGTTCGGATTTCGCTTCTTGAAGGCGGGAACTACATTAAAAACGCTTAGGAATGCGATTTCTAGAAAGATCGTTTAATTATCATCGTTAAATATCTATTTGTTCCTCATCTGTGCAATCTGGCAATTAGGGCGGCATGATCGAGACGGTTTATGGATCTGCTCCCGTTTCAGTTGCGTTCGAGGTGCCGCACCAGCTCCGTGAAATGATAACTTAATATTCCAGCACGGAGACATCCTCGTGGCGATCAATATCTGTTGCTTCTTGCTGAAACGAATCTATATTCATTAGGTCGAAGAAGTAGGCCCCCGGTCGGCGTCGTTCCATCGACGTCGTCGAGCTGTTACTTTTTCTGACTTTGATCTGTGGACCGATCCTCCTGTTCCTTTTTTTTTTTCAGCGAAGGTATCGGTGAATCGTTTCGTGTCGTCCACCGTACGAGATTCTCGGTGCAAAATAGCAGCACGTTATTACCAAAGATACAGGTTATTAACTGTTCTTAAAAAAGAAAGAAAGAAAGAAAGAAATATGTTAAAAAGATACGCGCCTTGAAGTCCGCGCGCGATATCTCCAGGCGAAGACTAATCTCCAGCTATCGATACCTGTTGCTCCCTCCAGCGCGAAGTCGTTAAGCACTTGCGTATTGACAAATGCTTTCGTTCACCGGCTGCGTCGCAGTCCTGTTATCGCGTTCGAAATTGCGGTGCATTGTTCTCGCTCGCATTTCTGTTTTTCCATTTAACGAAACATCGGGCCCGTGGCCTGTAACTTGTAACAATCGCTACTCCAAATACGGTTCGACGTATCTACCCGTGGATATTAGGACCACGGGTGGCTGAATTTGCGTAAGGCGCGGGCGGCTCAAACGAGGGACCGATCGTTCCGTGGAACAAAAGATCGTGGACTCGATTTCTGTCCGACGATCGTTCTTTTCTCTCCTAAGGAGAGAGGAATTTATTGCTGGATCGGAATTCGATCTCGGTACCTTCGCCGAATTGCTGGTTTGTCAATTGAGCTATCGTGGTTCGCGTATATGGAGTATGAGGAAATATGGTTGTCAACCTTCGAGGTTTTGTTACTCGTCAAGATGAATAAAACGATCGGATATGCAAGTGTGGGTTTAAAAATTGTTTTGGATTCATGTCATATTTTTATTTTCGTTTCGAGGTTGGGTTAGTAACACCATAATTTTC
Source organism: Hylaeus volcanicus (assembly GCF_026283585.1). Classification (NCBI taxonomy): domain Eukaryota; kingdom Metazoa; phylum Arthropoda; class Insecta; order Hymenoptera; family Colletidae; genus Hylaeus; species Hylaeus volcanicus. The sequence goes on from NC_071976.1 coordinate 15,731,285, forward strand.
AGTTATCGATACTTTGTCTACGAATCGAACGTATAAATATTTTTATTTATATACATTAATTTTCTTTATTTCCTACTTTGCATAATCCAGGTACAATAAAGAGGTATTATTATTAATAGAATTTACGCTTATATAATGAATTTCAATTTTATGATTTCTCCAATGATTGTCAATTTCTATTGAAATATTTGCGCTAAATATTATATAAAGCTCGAATAAATATTCGAGTATTTGTGTCAAATACTTATGTTTGATTCTTCGCTAAAGATTCCACTAGGATAAAGACAGTTAGATTGGGAACGCGCAACGACAGAATGCGTACTACATTTCTCGTATTCGTCCAAGGAGAGAGGATGTGCTAAAAAATGAATGCAGAAAGACATTAACAAACCTCGCGTCTACCCGAGGGAGAGAAATTGGCCAGCCGAGATATCTCTCAGGGTCTCCTCGAGACAAATTTCTAGCCATCGATATCCGTTCCGGTAGGGACTACCAAATCTGCATTCATTAAGTGGAAGCGGTCGCGATTTCCCTTATACGCTTCTGTCAGTCGCCTCGGTCCGCCGATTCGTCGCACGCACACATTCTCATCGCCTAAAAGCGCATAAACTGGCGCGGTGGCGAGTGATAAATGCTGGAGAGAAGAGGATTCGCACGCCGCACTGTCTCCCTCCCCATCTCTGCTCACTCATTCGCGTCAACTCGCTCGTTACCTTGTGCACGCTTTTACACGTGTAATCACGCGTGGATGTGGACGACACGCACGCACGCGCGCGTACTCGTGATTGGGTGCACATTTAAAGGTTCGTTTGCACGTGACATGAAATGATGATCTTCAATACCGTGAGACCGAATGTCACGTTTGACGAAGGAAGAGGAAAAGGTAATATCCGTAATGTGACTACTCACATTTCAAATATTTTCTTACTTTCTTCTCGTTAATTTGTGAATTTTCTTTCAATCTTGAATTTCAAATTTCTTCATCTTTACACAATTTTAATTGTTACTTTAATTTTCATATTTAAAGAAACAAAACATACTATATTTTTTATACATATTTACATATTTTTCTCTAAGTACTTTACCATCACAATTTTATAATTTTGCTTGCTTTTACTCGCTGAATCGAAAAGTAGATTATTTATGTAAAATGCATAATACTATTGCTCCAATTTCAAAACAACATTCATTTTTACTTGTTCTGTTATTTTTAATGTAAATAATCAATCGACGAAAAATTCAGTCAATAAACGATATCGTCATTGCAAAATTGTGTGTTACGTCATTAGACATTAGAGGTAGTAATTTAATCTCGTTGTGGAAACGGACCTTTAATCAAGCGTGACGTATCGCAAAGGAAAAAGAAGAGTGCGTCACGTGTAGATGCACGCACGCATGTGCAGAAGAGCTCGCTCTCTCGCGCACGCATGCGCACACGATGCACGATAGTCATCCTTCTTGCAAGCTACTGACACGCCAATAAGAGCGCGCGTTTCAGTTGTAATTAGGGAGAATGTAAATCAAAGTCTTGGCCGCTCCTCTCTGGCCGAAACTACCCCGCGGCTGCGTTCCTCTTTGTCTTTCGAGACTGCTTTTTGGCTACGCCGAATATTATTCGTCGCGGCTGCCGCGAACTGCGCGCGGAACACATGCAATCACAGGAAATGTATCAAACGGTTCCTGCTTTGATTTCTTCCACGTTATTGAACACCGACTAAACACCACTTTGAATTTTTTTAATATTAGAAGAACGAAATAATACTTTACTCTAGATAGAACAAAATAGAACATGCTCGTCAAAACTAATGAAGAGTTTAATCCAATAATAGTGTTCGTTATATTTATATTGGTATATTTTATGCTTTTTTGAGGTTAAGTTAGAAGTAGCATTTTTTATGTTCTTCTTTATATGATTCTGAAATAAATTTCTTGTATTTCTTTTGTATACTATTCTTAGATTAAATAGTACTCAATTTTCTCTTATGATTCTGTAAACTGAATATATGGAAATTGACAATTTAATATAACTGAAAATATGAGAACTTGTATTCTGTAACTTGTAGATACAGTGTTTTGACGAAATGTTTGTAGAAAGGAATTCCAAAAATATTCAATACTTATTTTTTCCAAACACAGGTTATCATCTAACTCAATATCATTCGTTTAAAAGCAATCCTATAACAATAAAATAAAAATATAAAAATTACACTTTTATGGGTTATCAACCATTGTTTCTAAACGTATCAGTTCCATAAAGTGGCAAAAATAATTTTGTAGCTACTCGAGGGACAAACTTCATATTAATCCGAAGGACCGTCCTGTTTTTTTGATAACCAAGTAAAAAATACCACTAGTTAATTTAGTTAACTGCTCGCAATCTAGGCTCCACAAATTCGTCATAGATCATAGAACAGTTAGAAGTTATTTCGATATACAGAATACTTCAAATGTCCCGCCAATATCGGGTCCCAAAATATTCGAGCTCATTCAGGGCCAAGGTACCATTCCAGTGATGCACCGACACGTTTCAGAGTTACCTCGTGGTAATCAGGCAGATTGAACAGACGCGTTACGAGCACCGGAGACAACATACAAATTTTATCGTACCCTTTTACCGAGTTATCGATTCTGGGCCGACTGTTTTCGATTTGGCCCCGTCACGTAGCGTTGCGTGAACTCGAGCGATTAGCTTTCGCGTTTGTACGCCGCTGGTTACACCTGGCCTTTTTACATTCGTAGATCAGAGCACCTCGAGTGCCCGTGTAAACACAAGGGAGAGGCTGCAACGACCACGCACACGCTTAGGATACCAACCAACTTCACGGTGCGTGAAACGGTTCTACGCGTATCTAGCTGCACACAATTACCCATTCACGAGCTCACGCATGACACGTACACGGGCCCACGTGAAACAGAGGGTGCACGTATTAGCCAGAGGAGCACAGACGTTTGCAAACCTCGACGGCTGCATCCGCGTTGAAACATTAGTTAGCTGTCCGTTTGGGTTCCAGGTGTCCGACCAGTTAAATGTTAATTTCGTGGCCGCGCTCGGACTTGCTCAATTAGAAACTATCGCCCTTAGTATCGTTGCGCGCGAACCGCCAATGGATACACTTTATTTCGAGTGGCAAGTCGAGATGTTTGTTCAGAGCTATCTCGATCGAACTGCGGGCCAAGGGAAATTAGAATTTGTAAGTAACAGGTGATATCCGCTCGACTTCTATTACAAAAAACTGGGGATATCGAAGGATAGGGAGCAGATTCTATCGCAAGATGAATTAACTAGACCATTTAGTTCAGGAAATGCAATATTATTAACCATTTGAACAATCCGTTGAAAGCAATTATGTATTAATAGAGTAAGTAGGAACTTTTCAATGGATTAATTTATCATGTGTACGGCATTATCTGATACATGTCTTAGAATGCCCTGTTCGCAGTAATCCTGTCTAGTAATCCTCTAATCCAGTAATTGATATCTTAAATAGCGAAATTCATGAATCAAAAGTGAGACTGTTCGACTTTTGAAGAGAACTGGAGATATTAAATGGTAACAAGGTCGTCGAAGGCTAGAGATAATGTGTTCAGTATCCAGCAATGACTTTAAACATGGATTCGAATTTTCTATTCCTATACTGTATATGAGGTGTCTATGCAGTACTTTATACCCTATAGCAAACAGACTATATGTATAATACAGACACACGTCTCGATTCGAGCCATCTATCTCTTGAAAAGCGTCGACATTCACCTGGCTGTAACGGCGTCATTCGCAATACACTACGCTACGTGATATATCAAGCAAGGTATCATCAGTTAAAGAAAACCTTTTGTGACGAAGAAAGGTTGTTGGAGAGGAAACTCGACCATCGACTGGCATTTTGTAGCGGGCACCTCCCCCGGAAAGGACGACGGAGTTGTATGATTCTGCCCCTCCCAACAGCCAAAAACCGAAAACAGGCTGCGCAAGGTGACGTTTCTAAGGAGACATCGCGGCGAAGTCGTTGAAAAAAGTCACCGCAGATTTTCTATTCGAGGACCGTTCTATTTACACGAAAGCCACGAGTCGTGGGACACAACTGGGCCCTATACATTTGCGACGCACAAAATCGAGTCGCAAAGAAGGGAGAGCCAAAAGTCGGCGGAAGGTGTACCCCGAAACCTCTCTTCTGCTGTCCGCCGGCTTCTCGCCCTGGCTATTCGTGCGAAAATGTCACTTTCGTGCCGGCGATAAACATGTGCAGGAGTCGGACGAACAGGACAGACGAATGGAAACCATTCCCGCGTCGATGCAAAAGAACGACTGAGAAAACGGCGGTGGCCACCTTTTCGGCCAAGGGAAAAGGAAGCAGGGGTTGGAAGGGAGCAGAGGGCGAGGGGAAAGGACAGGAAGAAGAAGTTCTCGAGATTCGGAGGCGCGAGAGGGCTCGGTGCGCGCGTCGTCAGGGCGCTTCGTGAAGCGCACATACCTACCCGCGGAATGCGCATCCACAGAAAACGAGGGGAACAGCTATTGTCTTGTCAGCGGGAGCCGCTAAATCTGCCCGCGGATCTCCTCACGATCGTACCTGCCTTCGCTATACCTCGATTCCCCCCTTCTTCGATTTCGTCTTTTTGTCTCCTCGTCGCGACCCTCTTTGCCCCTCTTCACTGCGTCATTTTGTTACCGCCCTCTTGCTGTGGCTGTGGCCGAAGATTTTGGCCGTTCAAGGTATCGTCTTATAAAAAAAAGTATTGGGTAAAAAATTGTCAACTAAATGTCAAGTTTATATATTAGAACGGAAATGTTGAATGAGATTTGTTGTTTCCAGGTTTTTGTCCTAAATCCATGGGAGAACTTATCGGTAAAGCTTCGCCAGTGTTAGAGAATTTACCGGTAAGGATTTTCCTCCTTTAAACACGTCTTCTTGTTGAGAATTATCTTCTGTAAGAGAAGCTATAATTGACACTTGACTGTAAGAAAAGTCTATCATCTAGTGACTAAATTTCTACGAAAGTTTTAAGAATGTTTGAGATATAAACCATTTATTGGTCAAATAAATCATACTAGTCTCTAAATAATATTATACCGAACTTGGTTTAAAAATTGCTCTTTTCCCTGTATTTATTCCGTTTTATGTTATATTGTAACTAACAGTGGCCCTTGTATTATGTTTGCTATGGTTTATTTTAAATTTTCTGTATTAGTGTTGTTAAGCGTAAAGGATTCCTCACGTGTATGCTTTCCGTTCGCTCAGAATCTTCCTCATACGCTGTCAGACTGACCACATGACCTTAAAGAATGAGCCATGACAAGCTAGCCTCTCTGTCGTAAAAAAACTCATAGATACTACACACGACATGTGTCTCAACGAGGCGCTTAATCTCAATGACAAATGAATCTTGGTTTAGAAAGCACTGTTATACATCATGAAAACTATTCAAATCTTTAGTAGGGATTCAATCGTTACAAGACTAATCTTTCTTACTCCAGAATTCAATATAAAGGCTACTCTTTGAAGGTAATTTCTATCTACAAGGTCTCCACGCTAAAGTGTGACAGACGCATATTTCAATAACTATCGATGATACAAAAAAAGTGTTTATATGTAAATTGCAGGATACAATGGGCTCTATATTGTGGCGTAAACGAAATTTTGTTTATATTATTAATTTAAAAGATATGATAGTGAAGTTTCGTTTTCTAAATGGAACTGTATATTTTTTAGGGGATCATGCGATAGTGCTTTTCAAGACGAATTCATTGACCCTTAATGTATTTACCCGATTTTTATTAGTTTTCAAGATAGAACGCTTCGAAATTTACTGATTTTCAGCGAAAAAGTCTCGATTTGAGTGACAAGTCATAAAAGCGGTCAAACGCGGTCACTCAAACTGAGACTTTTCCGCTGAAAATCAGTAAATTTCAAAGCTTTCTATATTGAAAACTAATAAAAATCGAGTAAATACATTAAGGGTCAATGAATTCGTCTTGAAAAGCACTATCGCATGATCCTCCCAAAAAATATACAGTTCCATTTAGAAAACGAAACTTCACCATCATATTTTTAAAATTGTTAACCCTTTGCTTATGGCAGTACGCGCCGCGGGAGTGACGCCACTGAACGGGGCATCGCGCCGCGAAATGTGCCGCACCCATACACACAGGTCATCCCGCGGGCCCCGCGGTCGGCTATAGTTGGACCCGTACACACAGGACGTCGCACGGCCGCCGACTATAGTCGGCATCCGTAACGAAAGGGTTAATATAAACAAAATTTCGTTTACGCCACAATATAGAGCCCATTGTATCCTGGAATTTATATGTAAACAATTTTTTCGTATCATCAATAGTTATTAAAATATGCATCTGTCACACTTTAGCGTGGACATCCTGTGGAACGCGCGCAGAGCTATAATCTATTACAAAAACTTTGTCGATGGGATTTTCATCTAAAATAATCTCATCGATGAATCCTCTAACAGAACTACAACGAAATATCATATTTTTATCTGTTCGACAAACTAATAAATCTCATCGTTCTGACTTGGGATAATAATCATTGAACTGAACTGTATACTGGTTACGGTCACCGATTTTTCTGTATCAACCGTTCGAATTTGGACCAATTACATTGGGGTGTCGGAAAAGTTGTGACACATTTCTGCAACAGGTGGCATTAGTTTACTTTTGGCAGTACTAGAGTCAGTTGCAACCATGTGATTGCTGTCATTTGACAACTAAAAACTCTAGCTTCGTACTAAACGAAAGACTGATCGATTTGGTTGAGTTTGGAAAATTTTATGATAAATTAAAAATGGAAGATCAAACAATGCATATTCGCCATATTCTATTGTTTTACTTCCATAAAAGGAAGAACGCAAGTCAAGCTTGCGAAAAATTGCGTACATTTTACGGTAACGATGCTTTACAAGAACGTCAGTGCCAACTATGGTTCACGAAATTCCGTGCTGGTGATTTTAATCTCAGCGATGCTCCTCGGCCAGGGAGGTCCATCGCGGTTGATGTTGACAAAATCAAAGCAATAATTAAAAAAATTATTGGAGCGTGGATGGGATGTGTTACCACACCCACCATACTCACCAGATCTTGCGCCATCGGACTTTCATTTGTTTCGCGCTCTTCGAGCTTCTTTGCGTGATAGAACGTTCGATTCCGATGAGGCTGTTAATCAGCACCTTAGTCAGTTTTCCTCCGATAAAGACAGGTCCTTCTATAAGCGAGGAATTATGAAACTCACTGAACGGTGGCGAAAGGTTATCGAACAAAACGGGCTATATATTATTGATTGATCTTTGTCCTTTATATAAATAAATAACATTTGAAAAATCAAGAAAAAATACGTCATGACTTTCTCGACAACCCAATAGCTCCCCAAGTAAGACACTAGTTTTATGATCTATGAATTTTATATTGACTTATTTCAAAATAAATATTTTCTTTACTGCCCTCTTGATGTTTACATCAAATCATATCAACTTTATACTTATGTTATATAATTCAACAGTCTCCTTAAATGCACAAGTTTCTCTACGATAAATGAACAGTAACATGATCCGGGATCGGATATCTCGATGAGACAATGCTAATGCAACGATAAAACTTTTTTTATTATTACCGTTTTTTGTTGTGAAACTGTTAACATCATATTCCTGACATTTTTCTGATTAAAATGAGACCAAACACGACGTAATTCTCAACATATTTACTACATATTGTCTCACCGAAATAATCCCGGTGTTGGTCGCAATTTTCGCATGTCACTCCGTCCTCTTCTTCATTCGCTGTCCTTCTCTACACTCGAAGTTTGTTGGCAAAACATTAGAAGATACAGTGTAACAACTGAAGGAGCCATGCAAAATTGGAGACCCAAAACATTGCACTCGAGGTTTTTACGTGTTTACACTTGACACGAGTCGAGCATCGAACGTAGAAAAGGACAAATAGTGAAAGAGAAAGAGATCCGAGAAAAAAAAAACACTCGGTAGAAGCGTATCAATCGGTGAGGATCGTATTACACCGGTGGTCCGGGCTACTCGGGCGAAAGAAATAAGAATGGGCTGGCAGCGGTGGTGGGGGTGGGGGTGTATCTGAGAGACATACAGAGTGTCCTAGCCTAAGTGATACAGAGCTCTAACTCCAATACTATTGGCCGAATGCAAAATTTCAAATATGGAAATTGCATGGTAAAATGCGACTCATGTTTCAGTGAGAAGGAATTTTTGTTGACTTTGTTATTTAACGAGATATGATGGTCAAGTTTCGTTTTTCAAGTGGAACTATATATACGGTTTGTCTAAAAAGAAACCGAACTTTTGCTATTAAAAGAAAAAAGTGCAAGTAAATTTTTTACACACACGTTTATTTACTCAAAATAATCTCCCTATCCGTCAATACAGCGTGTAGACCGCGTAATTAACATTTCGAAGGATCTTTGCAGCTCCTGTTTTGATAGCCCGTTCAGTACGGCGGTTACAGCGGCCTGAATCTCCGAAATGTTGCTACAATGTGTCCCATTCATTGGAATTTTCAATTTAGGGAAAAGAAAATAATCGCAGGGAGAATGATCAGGGGAGTACGGTTAATGATCCAAGGTAACAATGGCAATTCCAATGAAAGGGACACATTATTGCAACATTTCGGAGATTCAGGCCGCTGTAATCGCCGTATTGAACGGGATACCAAAACAGGAGCTGCAAAGGTCCTTCGAATTGTTAATTACGCGGTCTACACACTGTATTGACGCAGAAGGAGATTATTTTGAGTAAATAAACGTGTGTGTAAAAACTTTACTTGTACTTTTCCCTCTTTATAGTAAAAGTTCGGTTTCTTTTTAGACAGACCGTGTATATTTATTTTATACCATGCGATAGTACTTTTCAAGACGAATTCATTAAGCTTTAATGTATTTACCCGATTTTTATTAGTTTTCAAGCTATAAGGCTTCAAAGTTTGCTCATTTTCAAGGAGAAAACTCGGTTCGGCCCCGGGCGGTCCCATTGATGCAGTAAGCACCATGCGGCTCTTGAAATCGATACGGAGGATCTCGTTTGGGATTCTAGGCCCAAGGAAGAAAAATGGGAAGAATCCAAATATTCTGGGACTTAGGCTGGGATACCCTATAGAAGCAGTTAACAGCTCCGTCATCTTTACCAAGAAAAACATGTCTCGAACAGTTTGAACCATCGTATTTGCAGATTTACACTGTAATCGAGACATTCGCATTGCCCACATCTGGTATCAACGAGCGTGTCGATATTTTTTTCCTGAACGAAGTGTTCACTGTACAAATTATTCGTCTTCCATGGAAACGTTCGCATAGCGACGATAAAAATCTGTTCTTCGCCACAAGGTATCGCTAACAAGGGACGAACAGTGCACCTGATGCCCATGAAATCTCGAAGAACGGTCGTACGGATGGTAAGCACGAGCCGGTACGTTCGTCGCGCTATTACCTGGCAACCGAGTGACGAAGGAACCCTAGAAAACCGAAGGGAGCCCAGCATCATCGCGATCGACACTCGAGGAAAAAAGTTTATCACCGTAGCAACGCGGCTGTATGCGAGATTGCTGCCCACGGGATAATCGTTTGACTTGGAGAACGTTCCCTGAATATTTACAGATGACGGCAGTTTAATGATTCCTGGGTCTGGCGCTTGGAGAGGAAATTGTCGCGAACGTATGCCGCGTGTAAAGTTATTATGCCCGGTTTTATGTGTGCTCGAAATATAAAGACCACTAACGTGCTTCTCGGGGCGTAAAGGAAATATTGAAACACAGTAGAAGAGGCTGTAACGACGGGCCTCGGTCCTGCAGGCTTTACCGCCGCGGGATTAGCTCGTTCACTGTTGCAGTTTTAGGCCTGAAAATATATCACTCAACGCTACTATAATGCTTATTGGACGCTTGCTGTCGCGAAATACCGAGAGGAAGTTGCGTCGTAACATCGGTAGGACTATGTTCTGGTTACGTGGTCGTTGAATAAATCTTAGGACACTGATTACGGTCTCGTTGCAGCATTCAGATTTTCACAACCATCCCTGTCACTGGTAATCCTCTGTTGCGCGAATATTGCTTTATATTTTAATATTGTAACGAAAAATATTTCTTTGCTACTTGTACATCTATGGACTTGTTAATACTCAATAGCTATTTTTCAATCTTCATTTCTTTAAAGAGAAAAATGTGATCTTCGTTTTATAAAAATAAGTTGCACCCAAGTTGATAACTTGGTGAGGTCTGAGAGCAACACGAGTTACGTACAGTTTAAGCAATGGTCTGGGTTTCTTTAGGTCTCAGTTTTTCATCCGCTATAGTTAACAATTTTTCGTTTGTTCTTCGTATATTTCACTCGCCTCCAGGATGTATGCAAAGTAAATTCATAGACATAACAACGACTAATTTTCATCTACCGGGTACTCAGGTTGTCACAGAGTTGTCTTCAATTACTGGAACAGTTAACAGTGCTTAGATCGATCTCTTTATATTTCACTTTCGTCTTGATCGTATACTAGGTATGTTGAACGCATCATAAAGATAACAATCATCGAAGTTCCTGTACCAATCTCTCAAACCAAGAGCATTGTATCTTTTATCAGCCAGTCTTATATATACATCCTTGTTTTTCATTTAATTCCTCTATAATATGTAGCTATCAAGTTTCCACGTATTACTACCTAGAATTTATTTAAATTTTCTTGGTATTTTTCTTAGATTATTATTTGATCAATCATTACTTTCTTTCTGGACGTTGTTCGTCCATCCACTGTCGTAAGCAGATTTAATAAAAACTACCGCTGAAGATTCTTTAACACGGCCCGGGCGGACTGACGTTGAGCAGGAAATTAAACAATAATTATTTTAACTTTCATGAGTTTTATTGCAAACGACTTCGGCTGCTTTCGGTTTTGTCTAGATATCAAGTCCTCGAGTCCCGCTATGAATGGAGCGCTAGGGTAGATGTTGTCTGTCTTCAGTTGAAAGAAGAGACTTTAGAGAAAAAGGATGACCGGAAGTGATGAGGAAATAGGGTCGTACGACACACGCAGAAGCGAACCCATATTTTTTCCATAAATATCTTTTATCTCTCATTAATTTCTATTTTTATCGTTTCTTTTTGTTCATTTCTATGAATTTCTCAATTTTTTTTCTGACAATGGTCTTAGGCACGTTCCTTTATTAGTGTAGTTCTATGCCTAGCACTCAAGTGTACCGTAGCTTTTTAGCTTATCACATTAAAGGTTCGAAAACTACCGAAGTGGAACCATATTTTCTTCAACGCAACCACTGAAGGGATCCTTTAGTTTTTTAAGTTCAAAGACGCCCCATTTAAGGGGGTATTTAATGTGATGTGTTGGAAAAATCGATTTTCTTTGTTTTGCATTTGCCGATAGTTTTTACCCATAGCATTGATATTCCAAGTCGGTTTGGATAATATTTACTTTGTTGACCAGTTTTAGTGCTCAAAAAGTGAGGCTCAAATTGCGCCCACTAGGGTTTTGGAGCGGGTATTCAGATGAAACATTCAATCAGCTGTTGCGTGTTTATATTTGCGTTTATACATACAAACATATATAAGAATAGAATTTTTTGAATCTATCCTTTATTGTAGAAACGTGACAAATACAAAGATAATACACAAATGAGAAACGCACAATTAACATTGATAAACGCACACAACAGAAGAAAACGAGTGTTCCAAATCGTAGAAATGTAGTCAGAGTATAGTCAAAAATAAAAAAGTTGTATCTTTGAATAAAAAAAAAACAAAGTTGTGATTTTTGGCCCTGCAAGGTTGACTTTCGCCGAAGAGTGCGATAGTGATATTTAGTGATATTTAGTAGTTGATATTTTGATTTTAACTTATAATTTCACCTGATTAACGGTACAAAAAAAGTGTTTTTCTTCTCTCTTTCACAAGAAACGCTGCCATTTTGTTTATTTTCCATAAAAAATAAATAAGTGGAGGTTCCGACCATAGGGGCGACGACATAGTTTAATAAACTTTTCGAATTTTCTGTTTCAGATTACCAGGAGAGCCAAAATCATCTGCGCCAGCGGATAACTTTTTTTTTTTGCACACATGCATATTATTTTGTAAACAAATGACGAAATATTTTTTACCATCAAAAATTTTTTTTATTTACTTTCCTTAATCATACTTTTAAGGGGAAAAAACATTTATTCAATTTTATGCTATAGTTCCCGAGAAAAAAATGATTGAAAATATGCTTTTTTTGTGCGTTCACATTGAAATGCCCCCTTAACTTGAGTTTGTAGTAGTGATAAGAACGTTTTCCCTTGAACTATTTCTTACCGCTAGAATTCACTACAACATCAGAGTATACAACCCTTCAGTGTTAGGTATGTACTGAGAAATCACGAAACATTTCATCGTTCACGGTTCTGAATTATCGCACTTCTCAATCCTCTCTGTTCCGCCTAACACCGAATGCCGCCTTCTCCGATTTCCCGCGGGTCAAAGAGCAAACGTTTCAACGTATTATGTCGCGGCGTTCGTCGTCCAGCGAGAGCAACCAACATCAGTCCTTGGGGAACAACGCCTTTTCCCGTCTAATACATCTAATGCTCACCGTTCCCCACCGTTTCCGGCAGGCTCCTCCTTCGACGCCAATCGCATTTGCAACTTGCTTACAGGGAATCGAGCGTGTATCGATCGATCGCGAGGGCCCGTAGCGATCAGTTACCCTGACAAAGCTCGAATGGAAACGTCCAGGGGAGAACGGGCTCGGTTGCGACGTCGGACGAGTGGAAGACGAAGAAGAAGAGGGCTCTCGACGAACGGTGGACATCGTATTCTCGACCGTGGAGACGACGAGGCATCGTGGCGATCGTGGAACGTCTAATAGGGACCCTGATACCTTCGTCACGGATGTATCGGTGCATCGAGGAGGTATCGATCTTGTGCTCCATATGCCATCGACGGGGAGTATTATCGTATGTACGCCGTCACGGGCAGGAGGGGTGGGGGGGAGGGGAGGGGGCGAGTTTGCGGCAACGTGACCGTTGTCTTGCCTGCCCACGCCTCGGACAACAGACAGCTGAGAATCTTTCCCTTTCGTCCATTCTTCTGTCTCTCCTGTCTTTCAATCCGTTCGTGATCCTATACCGCGAGCTATATTAATTTCTCTACCGAGCATTGATGGATGCCATGGCCTCGGCGCGAACCGTGCACGAGGAACGTCCCTGGAGTCAAGGGAAGGCGAGTCGAATCGCGTGCCAGCCAGGTATTCCCCCAGCGCCAGAGGACGATGGGCGACGTGAAATAATAGAACCGAGTCCCGATCCGACGAGAAGATCCACTGTCGCGTCGCGTCGAGTCGAAAAGACCGGAGACACCGCGCCAACGGATCCACCCGCTATCGCGTGTCACGTGGACCGACGGCTTCGGTGCCGTTCAGCCGACCCGTATCGCTGAATAACGTTAATTAATAGGATATTACGTTTCACCGGGGAAACACAAATGCCAGACCCGCTCGAGTTCATGGATTTCGCATTTCATCGAATAAGCCGGTCTTCGCTATCTGCGAATTAAATTGGATGCCAGGTTGTGTTCTGGAGGACGAGTTACATATTAATGTTAAGCCTCCCTACTGGTGCAACTATGAAGAGTGTTTTTCGTTAGGTGTTTGCGGTAGAGCTCCAGATCACATTCGCTTTAGCTCATTTACTTGAGAATGTAATTCGACGTTACCATTGTGGGAGACGGATAACCACTGTGCGAGGACTAGAACAAAAACGTGTCCTCGCACAGCTGATAAGTCGCACACGCGAGCCGTTGGCTAATGTCAACGGCACCAAACGTCAACAAGGCGTTTAGGCGTACGACAGGTGAGTGACCGGCGAGTGCGAAAGTGAGAGAGAGAAAGAAGAGTAAAGAGCAATAACCGCGAAACCGTGTATATAAACCGCGAAGGAACAAGAGCGTGAGGTATTTTGTAAAACTGCGAGCAATGTAACGAGAATTGTGAGTTGTGAGCCAGCGAGAATTATTTAGTTTACGGATTTTTGTTAAAATAAAAATTACTTTACACCCAGAAACACGTGGGATAATTGTCCTAACCGACATAATTAAATAAAATCCCTACACCATGGTAGATCTTGGCAAATCTTTGGATTCTCTTGATGATATAGTCGGTTACGTAGTTCTTGAAACAATATGGCACGTACTATTTTTAATTGCGATTTTTATATGTGAATACTGATTTGCTAAGCACATCTTTAGAATTAGTTTGCTTGTAATTAAAAGTTTTGATCAAGGACACAGTAACCATCATAGTTTCCTAGCTTCATTTTCATCAAGTGTGTCTTGCTGAATGCGAACTTTCCAGGATTAAGATTCGTGGACAAGTAGATCCTCATCGTGGAAGAACCAAATCGTGATCCTCGTCATCCTTATCACTCTTCTGATTAAGGTTCTTAGAGGTCCCGTATAGGTACATTTCCACACACCTTGGATTTGTTGCAGAGAACTACTCTTATGCCATTAGTGACTCTGAAATTAGTTTAGCTAGTAGCTGTTGAGATTATATTGAGAATTATGGTACTGTGACTTTCTTGAATGTTATCTAGCATCGCTATGCTCTTGAAAGCCAAAGAATATATTCTGAACCCTGTCCGAGCTTACGAAATATTTCATTCGTGTTATAGTAGTTTATTATAAATGTTGCTATCGACTTCCTAGCATGGATTATCTGTTATGTACACGATTAGCTCTTTGCCAGAGAAGCGTGTGCACGGGTAGCGTATAGATGAATAGGATTCCAGACTAAAGCCTAGTTAAGAACTCGAGCATTATTAAGAGTCGTCCAAAGAGTATCGAAACTGGTCCGTGCGCTGGGAATCGAAAGCCCGTGATTACGAACTAGGACGAGCAATTATACGGCTCCTTTTCAGCGGCGCGCGGCGTGCTCGCGTTCAACGCGATTATTAAAACTTACCGAGCAACAGGGAACGAAATACCGCGGATCGGTCGTTGAATTAACGATTACTACACCGTAATTCTTTCCTTCCTCTCCCGTTACGTCGTGGATCTTGGCAATTTGTATTAATTTGAGCCTACGTGTGTGTTTTTTTAGTACTGGTTAGTATCATTTAATGATTAACGTCGTGCGGGGAATTGCTTAATAAGGTATTGCAAACGGTGGGCTTGGCGCAAGTTTAACTCGACGTCGTTGTCTCAAGTACGAGAGCGGTTGTAAATCTTTACGATCAGCAAACCGTAAGGTGATACATTGTAACTGTGGCGTAATGTCGACAATTTTTTTATGTTACTTTTCCCATACCTTGACACTTAGCGAATCACTGTAATTCACCGGCACTGTGCAAACATGATCTTGAATAACGTTAATAGGGACTCGAACCAAAACCGTTAAGTACAAATAAGATCACCACGTGTGCAAAGCTTTAAAAAACTATCTTTTAATACAATATGGTTTAAAAGAGTCTCATAGTATACATAAAGCACTGAATAAAAACTTAGAAAAAAAGGAAATATAAATGGATGGGAAACTAGCTGTGAATCATTATTATGATTTCATAAGCAAATGTCAATTCATATAATAACAATTTTTAAACTACATATAATACCATCATCTATAGGCATACGATATAGATAAAATTAAATTTTTGTGCAATACAATGAATCGTAAATAGGTTTTAAGCGTAGTGAACAACCTACACGAAGCGGATTTGACACTAATTGTTAGTATATAGTCGAAGTATATAGTAGAAACTTTTTACCGATGAAAGTAGTATGTTCAGAAAATATTGCTAAGCTGTTTATTTTATTAATTTCAGTTACAGAGACTTTTACCTAAAATTTAACGTCATCGCCAATGGACGAAAATTCTGGTTTGATTGCAATAAACAGAAGCGGGCGTAACGGTTCCCGCAAAAGTCGAGCGGGAGGCACCGGAGGAGACTGATTACGATGTGGAGCTTCTTTCGGGGCCGAGTCTGGTTTCACGCTTAGAATAAGTTAACTTTTTCCGCGACTACCTGTCAGAACGTAACAGAGAAGAGAGTCGCTCTGTGGCACGAAGTCGGCGGATGAGTTACGGCCGATCGTTTCGAGGCTCCTCGCCGCACCCGTTAATGGTGGAGTGTGCCAAACTGCCTTTTTCTCTCTGTTCTCCTCCTCCTGTCAAGAGTTTCCGGCCAGTTCTTGGATTTTAGATCGCCCAGCATGCTGAATCTAAGATGAACGTATTAGAAACCGACAAGTTAGGGAAAATTAAGGATACGTTGCGCTCGGAACACTTTAAATTGGGAAAAGTCGTTTACCGCAGATGTTTCAACATTTCTTGAGGCTATGTTTAGTTAGTGGAATTTGTTTGATTGATATCATAATATGGAAGACCATTCGCCTATAGGGTTGTATTCATAAGTTAGTATCGTATTTATCTATACGATACAGGTGTATACTTTACTCTTGTAACGAGTTATTCGCATCCATGTTTTTCTACAGATCCATATATGTTTAGATACTATCAGAAAACGAACCGTCTCAATCATTTGATAGCATTCAAGGACAATAGGAACAAAACTCCTCTTCTTGCCTTTTTACAAACCTATCGATTTTTTATTAAGGGATCGTTCTGGTTTATGACTTAAAAAAATCGACTTTTTTTTATTACATTTTTCAAAGGTATATGTATCTAACAGTATTGTGTAAAAATTTCATAACGACATTTACATTGCTACCTCTACTACTTTAACACGTTATTTCTTAGCAAAGTCCATCAAGAATCACGATACAGTGGCCTGTGGTACAAAAGATGTAGTGATTTTTCCTCCAACAAGAGAAAGTCACCAACTGTTACACAAATCAAAATGCCATAACTTTTCGTGTAGACGTCTTGACTGGTGCTAGAGCTGGTGACTTTATCCGTAGGCGGCAAGATTCATTGTGGTTCGGTTTACCGTGGGATGACATGATCTTTATCACAAATTAAATGCTACTCAAAAAGATGGTAACTTGTTACTACTATGGCTTATCGAGATCTATACTGAACTATATTGCAAACATTGTCGAACGCATAACAAACACGTTTTGCTAGAAATACGATAACTATCACAGATTAGAGATTGAGACGTAACTAGAGTCAATTACAACACAACTCTCGAAGAATCTTTTCTATCTCCGTTAAAAATCGGTGTGAAACAAGGGAAAGTATACTTCAGGTCTCATCTCACCATCAGTGTGTTTAGCAATACTCAGAAATGAACATTCGGCATGAATCAGAAATGTCGACGGACAATGGCCGGTCCAGGATTAATGCGTTAGTGAATAAAGTATCATACTTGACAGTCAAATTGTTCAGGAATGTATTTCTCGCGTCATACCTGGTACAGAAAAATTTATCCAAGAAACCATCCTTATACCTCCAATAGTCTCAAGGATACCAACAAAAGGCAAAATCATTCAGAAGACAGATCTTTACACATAAATCACTTCAGCTACATAAAAATATTCATTCCCAACGTCTATCGACTCTACACGCACCTGCGAAGTTTCATAAAAATCACTGCGCTCAACTGATGTTTTCCGCGAGTTTAAGGCACTCCAATGTAGTTTCGTCTTTAGACTTAAATCACACCATCTACAAAAAATACTCATTTCCTATATCCAGTCTATGCACCTGCGAAGTTTCATCAAAATCAGGGCACTCCAGAGATATTTCCTGCGAGTCCGAAGCACTCCAATTTCTCTGTCCTTGTTCAGCAATCCCTCGAAACAAAGGTTCCATTGAGTACGCGCAACAAAGTGGCGACGCCACTCTATTAACTCTTGGCAAAACTGCACGCTCTGCGTTCGAATGCAAATTAGCATCGGAGCGGTCCATAAAGTTTCTCCGGTCCTCTTCCCAGGCTCGAATTCCTCCGCGGATCTCCAGACCGCATTACGGGCTCGCGTGTGTATGTACGTTGGACATATTTAACCGTAGCAGCGTGCAGACCAGACGGTTACGAGAGGCAGCGAGAGATAAAGGATAGAGAACAGTAGCGGCAATCAAGCCGAACATCGGACAGTGACGAATGCCGCGTATCATCGCGTATCATTAACCACGGCTCAAAGCATTCTCTCAACATCCCCTTTCGCGTTCGTGCACCTACGTCGACGCGGAGATCCGGTACACATCGCGGTTCTGTCGGCTGGAACACACCGTGGAGGCCCTCGCTCTTTTCACGTAGCGAGAGAACGATCCTGTACCAACTGCCTACAAGAGGTTCGGGTTAAGTATACGAGTCCGTTACTGGTAACGCCGCGCCGGCGACAAGTAACCAGGAACGATATAATCTGCATATGGGCCGTTCGGTTCTTCTGATACTTTCACCGGGCTCTGTTTTCCTCGGAGTTATTTCCATCGTGAAAATCTCTACCTTTGTTGCGCTTCTGCGTCGAGATGGATGCTCTCTGGTGTAACTGGTAGCCATTGCGGTGGTTGGAAGACTTGTGCATACTCGTGTGTTGACATTAATGGTTGGAAATTGGACGCATAACATCTATGGCGATGGATTATTAATTTTGTGATTGAATCGTGGCATTTTCGTTATTACTTAACAAACTTTCCCAGATAGGTATGGATACCAGCAGCATTTCAGTCAACTCACTAGAACTACCTATATCTTCGACATTAGATGGGTGTTGTATATCTAGGAGATAAAAACGGAGATGCAAATAAGGAACAATTAGTCCAGCAATCATTTAACACTACTTTAGTGAAAAACATCAAAAACTACGTATAGTAGAAGAAAGGTGCATTTTGCACGTATTCACGTGCACTGGCGGTACACGACAGCCGCAATATGCGCGTCGATTCTTTAAATCGTAATGGGCATTCTATTTAATATTGTACTATACAATCAAAAATGTCTCCACGTACTTGCTCCATATTTTTAATTTTGTACTTTCGCAAACGAGGGGGTGGGGGCCTAAAGCTAAAATTTAAATGTTGGAAATTATTTAAATAAAATTATTTTACGCATCTGCTTTGACACCATCTGAATTTATATTTTTATTCTATTGGATAATGCAGGTCAAGAAAAGGTATAGATATTATAATAAAATTACTTATTATTGAATATGTTAATGTGAGGAGATCTGCAGCTGGCTGTTGAATAGCGATCCATCTTTTTGACAATCAACAACTGATTAAAGAAATTGCTCTGGTGCCAGTAAATACGAATCGAAAAGATGTGTTCGATAATTATAATAAATTAGTATTTCCATTAAAGTCTTCGGTCCGACGAGGAGTTTACAATATGCATAATACAGAAGAAGGCACTTAAACCGATAAAATCAACAACCTATCTTCCTCATTCATGAAATACACCGTTAGGAATACTTACTTAGAGAATCGCCTACTCAAAATATTCCACCTGCCATACAAGTTGGACGTGCGGTAAAAATATTGCTGCATTAAATACACAGTTTTTACCACCATTTGGTTTGGAAGTCACACTTCTGTCTTCTCCAGTCTTTAGCACTATTTTTAGTCAATGGAATAGTAACTACAATATTGGAATAAACACAGCACCGAAAATATTTATTACATCACCCACATTCATTCAATGACCATGATTCTCATAACTATACGATTGATAAATGGGTCGATATTGAATATAAACCAGCCTAGCTAAAGTAACATAACTCAACAAAGTAAGATTTTTAGGAAATGTGAAAAAGTATTTGTGAGTTTAGTAGAAAAAGGTTTATTAAACAAATATATTTGCAAAAAAAATGAATTTAAAAAATAACGATTTTAGACATGGTTCACAATATTTAATTCTTATACAAGGTGATATGATTTCATTTAAAATACCAAGAGTGACACAATAATGGAATGATAATTTAAATTTAAATTAAATAATTATTATTACTATAATTCATTCCATTTCATTAAAATAATGTAAACACACAGACACTATACAAACTAGTTTTAAGTCAATCTATGTAAAAAAGGCGCATTAAGATGTTAAGCAATATGTTAATATGTTTATGTAACGTATATGCTATATAAACCATATTCGGTTTAAAAGCAATAAACAAATAATAATAATAATGAAATGATCGAATTAATTTAGTGCATTTCTGATGTCTAGTCGAGTGTTTATCATCTTTCTTCATGGCGACAACTCAAAGATCAATTATTATATTTTTCCAATACTATTACAAGCCGAGATACAAGTGATAGATATTCGGGTAATGCGGCAACTCTGGGATTCCAAACCAAGGTTCTGCATTGTGTGGAAAGAGAATCGTCATACAGGCGGGTTTACTCATCATTTCGTGACATGGTTTCGCGACAATGAGCTGTTCGATTTTCATTCCGTCTTCGTTGTGCATGTTTAACCTCTTTACTACGCATTCGCTGGAAACAAAGTTGGTATGCAGCTGGAATTCGTGCCATGTTTCGTGACCAGTAGCCGATGGTCGTCGATGGTAAATGAAAGAACGAAGGACACAAACGCCTGGAAAAACGACGACGACGTCCGTGCGGTGATTTGTGATGCGCGGACGCTGGTAACCGCCACCCAAGAAGTTTTTTGGTTCTTGGTTAATAGCAGGAGATACTGGACTAAGGAGCCTTTAAAAGTTTCAGTCTCGAGAGATAAGAGCATCCGCTAGAGAGGTTCCTCTGTTTTCGGGGGCTTTATCAAAACTTCATTCATTCGATTTACACGGAATAGAAATTGCTTTATCTAACGTCCTTAATGCATGGTTTCCGGCGATATTTATGTCCCGTTCAGGAACACGCTTTCTATTGTTTGTCCAACTTTGTGTACCACATATTCCTTTTAAGTAATCTGATTCAAAATAGTTTTGTTTACACTCTATTTCACATTCTTCTTATAACGTTCGAATCTGGTAATATTGGTTGTTACTTAATTCAGTGGAATTCTGGATCCTACTCTAATTGACATAATTTTATGCCTCGTACATAAAGTAATACAATTTCATTTGGTAATATTTAAGTAGGTTATATTATTATTAATTTTCGATGTATATTTAAATTGGCTTGTTTAACCGCGTTGTTTCAGTCAGGTCTACTGTACTACCCGAATTCCATTTATTTATTTTTTATCAGAATAATGGAATTTTGTTTACTTTATTAAATATTAACATATTTTGTCAGCGTAATTTAATGTAACTTTTTAAAGTATGCAGTATAGTTATAAATATATATGTCCTTCCACATTACAACTTTAGGTTAGGTGTTCTTCAAGAAGTTGGTGTTACTGTTAGTGACTCAAGTAACTTGTGTCAAGTTATCCGTTACACCTAGAATATTATGTGTTGTATTTACTAAGTAAGCGAAAGGTAAACTAATCAATAGTTTAATTACTATGTTTATATTTTAGTATGCAAACATGCTTATTTGTAAATAATTTTTGTTAATTAATCTGCAAAATATACAGAGACTTATAATGTATGACAGTGTTAACCTAATAAACATCCAATTCCTGAAAAGTGTTTAAGTATTCATTATTATAATAAGGCAATTTTCGAATTAGTAAACAAGCAATTACATCGGCTGTATTTTTAATATATGTACATATTCTTGTGTAGGAAATTTATGAAATCTATGAGTAGATACCAAACCTCTTTTTTAAATTAAAGATATCTATTTCAATACACTACTTATAGATTTAAAAATTCACGGCACACAATTCAAAACTAGACCAAAAACGTTTTGAAAATTTATGTATTTAAAAAATATCCAATTAAATTATTTGTTTAGGACGTGAAGAATTACGTTATTACATTCTCTATAAACAAAAATCAAGCTCAAAATTTATTATTGTAGTATGAACCGGAAAGCCTAATAAAAACTTCATTGAAGAAACATCGGTCACTTAATCTAGAAACTCAAGAAAAACTGGAGCAATTTTTGAAAACGAGAATGAAGATTCGAGGAACCGACGATGTCAGGAAATGTCAGAACAATCTCTTCCTGAATCTCGTTCCTGGAAGTATGTACAAGTGGAGTTATCTTTAGGCCTCGAACAGAATATCAGGTTTAACAACCTTCTCCATCGCACGTATCTCATAGAGAGGATTAGGTGTTGCCTGTCGATCGATTTACATCGTCATAACGCAAAAGTATTCTTGGCTTTGTGTCATTAGCCGATTCGTCGGGTCGTGAGAACGCGAGCGACCATTGGCCTCTCGAGGCTGTGCCCTCCTTAGCGAGCCTGAAATCCTCTTCGCGGCTCGTTCCATCAACGAACCTGACACTTTCTCATACTGTTCAACGAGGCTTTTTCAGGTCGTCACTCGCGACCAGTCGTCCCGGTGGTAATAGTATGCACGACCGGAGTCAGTTACACCGAGGTCGTTTCCGTGTCCTCAAGGAGGAATTTCGAGATCTCGCATCAGCCTCGACTCTTACGAGCCGCTCGCTGTGTACATGAGAGAATTTAATTCCGTATCGTACGACCGCTCACGTAAAACTCGACGACAATGCCCGCCTTTCTAATTGTCCTTTGCGCCACATGTTCCACGGTCAACTCGAGATAATATTATTTTTTTTATCACCTGTGTCGTACCTGAACACTGCAACGAATGGGTCGCAATTTATTTATCAGTCTAATAATGAGACAGAAAAGTGATGTCCCCATTTTTAACGAATTTGCCTTGTTCATTTTGCGTTAGAAAACATCGTAATCCACTTTCTTGTAATTTACTTCCTACGATAAATTAAAAGCCAGTTGTGATATATCCAAATTCCCGAATCACATTAATAAAAACATCTAATCCTTAAATCCTTATTAGTTCGCAATGTTTTTTTCTTTAGGTGATAGGTACAAGCGTCCCAGAATATGGGCACCACGAATTCCGGGAGCCTTATTACGCGAGGCCCAATCCGTTTGGACGGAAACGCTCGTCACCGGCGATCATTAAATTGGAATTAATGATACAGCGCCATTGTGCACGACTCATACGTCTCCCCGGCGGCGCGTCTATTCACTCGAGCGACGATTAGCGGCGGATTACAGCCACCGTGATGTCGGAGATAATGCGTGGTCCATTGAATGCGCCCGTCCCACCGACTAATTTAAATCCAAACCGCGAAAAAGGGACCCTGGACCGCGGGATTTCGCGGGGGGAAGCCAATTTCGCGATTTAATACAACGACTGGACGCGAACAGCAAGCCCCCAGGTCCTGCGTGATATCATTCCATTCTACGTACAATATCACTTTGATGCGTCCTCGTTATGCGAAATTGTATTCCATACAATGATGGATATTTCTGTCAGGCGTGCACGAAACACCCGGTTGTCTGCGGAATCATGACGAATTTCGAAAGGATCCACTTCCGGGAGTAATAACACCCGTACTCTGAGGATATTAATATTTGCAATACACCAGCGTGGTCGCTCGTTTAGATATCAATGGACATCTGTTACAAGAGTCCGTTTTGAAATGGGATAATTTCTATTCAAATTTTGAGATTATTCAGTGTTTTTAATTTAAGTTAAAGTTTTTTTTTAATAATTGAAATGAGATTGTCTAATTATATTGGTCCTTATCACATACTACATATTAACAAGCCTCTCTGTGCATACATTATAAGCTGTTATGTATTTCATTCGTGTCTTTATCATTTATTATATATTTGTTGAGATATTTATTTCCTAAAGAAGACAGCTTCGTAATCGAAACGTTGGTTTTTTGGAGAATCGTAAATTATTTCAATTTTAACCAAATTTAGTAGTTAGAAATATAACCAAGGTTAGAGCAGATGGATTAGTCGTCGTATTTTGAAACTCTTCTGATGCAATCAACAATACGTACTTTTCGAAGGACTTTTTGTTTTTCGAAATTCAAGCATTTCCAAATTACTGTGTTTGGGCTACTTGGGATTTGGGACTTTTGTTTACAAATTCTTGAGAATAATCAGGCAAATTCTTTATTTTGAAATGAAATATATCTCAATAAGAAAGAACATAAAGAATCAATATAAATTATTTTACTTTGTCCTTTTTCCCTGAAATAAATCCCTTTTTCACTGAATAAATTACTTTGAAAGTAACGATTAATCACTGTTTTTTTGTAAAGTGTACTGTTTGAAAAACATGAACTATTCCTTGATTCATCCTTCAAACAAGTTCTATATTTACGCGATAAAATTTATTTTATCTGGTATTTTTTCCATTAAATAAATTGCTTCGAAAGTATTGATTAATCACTATGCCTTTTAAAGTAACTACTTGAGAGACAAACCATATATCGGTTTGTCGCCTAAACGAGTTCCGTGTTTGGACATAAACATTTTAGAAACGGAAAAATTTCTTTCGTTTTGCGTTAACGTTGATTTTATGTAAAATAATGCATCTTTTAACATTTGTACATATAATGTTACTTTTCGTGTCATCTTATGAATATTTATTTCTTTAATGATCTTTATTTGACATTAAACTTGATGAATTGGTTCTTTGAACGTCCAAGGCTCATTTCTAAAGTCAATGCATATCCGCAAGTAATATTATATATTTTCTATATCATATTTTGAAATATTTTTAGAGACTATATGTATATTCTTCGACCGCGTATAAAATTTCCTAAATGTAAAAAGATTAAGGATAATTGTCTGCAGTAGTTGTATTAATTTATATATTATCAATGGTTTTAAATTCTCAAAAATAAATGTTTTCTTAAGAAACAGAAATAACTATTTATTGAAAAATCTCGAGTATTCCCAACAGAGAATTCTCAAATTCTATAATGAAATCAATTAATCGAATTGTTGTAAATTTTATTGATATTGTATGTAGGGTGCATTGAGTAGAATCTATAATAAAATGATTCTAGACGCTGGAACAAATGCAAAGTGTAGAGTAAAATTTTTTGGTATATGCTTTCGCCATCAAAACTGTTAAACTGTCTTGAACATATGTACATGCCACAAATTATTAAATTCAGTGTAATGTAGCTCGTTATAAATCCCTATTCTGTTTGTATACAATGTACAAAAAGTATAATTGATAACCAGAAATATTTTTTTATAGTTTAACTTGTATCTAACGTATTTTTTAAACGAACGAAAAATAAAGTCCCATACAAGAAAGTATTATTCTAAATTTTTGATTGATTTTTACATACACATTCACTTTCTGCTAGTTTGCATGATTCATTTTAAGACACCATATACAATATCTCTTATTATGTATTGTTGTGCGTGGTTTTACCGCAATTTTCAAATTGCATTGATTCCTCTGCGCGTAATTACAACTCCCGTTTAATCAATAATACCTAATGATATATTCCGCTCTCTTCAATGGACACGCGACATGTATCGGGAAGCACACCGTATGCAAATAACAATGGCATATCATTACAATGAGAAATGTTGTTGCTGCCGAGAATGAGTCACTCCTCACCAGCCTGTCACTATTCATGTTGCTCGTTTGTTTTCACTCACCGTCGTGGTTGATTCGATCTTACATGTTCATTATGAACGAAGTTTAAAATCGACTTCTGGCCAGACATTTATTAAGTAAATGAAAGTGATCGGGAACACGTACCTAACGTAATTTACATCTGTGATTATGCCACCTGCTATCATACTACTTTTTACCGACTACAATTTATCGAATATGGCCAATTTATATATGTATAACAGGTGTATTTTATTTGCCCACAAAAGTAGAAATAATCAGCGTTTGATCTTGAATCTATTGCGTAATGTACTATTCGGTAAAGCTAGAATAGCTGTATTGTATACATACGACTATTATTCAAATACAAACCGAAATTTTTATCCACATTTTTATTGGTGATAGATACAAATACAAATGGAGTGTCTCATTTTTCTATGTATTTTTCTTCAACAGAATACATTCTTCATCAAATAGGAAGCTTTCTAATTCCCTTGGGAAAATAGCAGTTGACTGCTCCAGTAACCAATTGTACAAGTACAGTTGAACCGCTGCAGCGCGCGTTTTTAAATCTTTCCCCCGCAGTACCTCCTTCAGTATACCACCCATATGGTAGTCACATGGAATCAGATCTGGATTATAAAGTGATTATTCGAGAGGTATTCAGTGTATTTTAGTGAACTTATCCTGAGTTAAAGCTGCTATATGCGGCTGTGCGTTGTCGTCAAGAAGGACACCGCGAATCAATTGTTGCCATTGTTTGTTGCAATAAATAGTCTTAGAATCATCCACGAGCGGGAAATAGTAGTCACTGTTCTTCGACCATGTAGGTAGACAATCAGCAATAGACCTTTTGAGTCCCAAAACATAGTTGCTAGAATTTTCCTGGCTGACAGTCGAATTTTGGCCTTGTTTAGTGCCCCTCTTTAACTTTCCACTAGCCCATATTCATTCTGTTGTTTTCTGGGATATAGTGATGGATCCGTTTCGTTACAGGTTGCGATATGGTCCAAAAAAACCTCCCTTTCTCCTTCAAAGCGATTCATAAATTTAATTGTTCGTGCGCAATTGACTACTGGAGCAGCTAAATTCGGTTTGATGGAAGAAATGTATTTCTGTTGAAGGAACATACCTAGAAAAATAAGCCAATCTATTTGTATTTTTATCTATTCTCAATAAAACTGTGTAAAAAAAATCCGATTTGTATTTAAATGACCCTCGTACATTTTCTTATAACAGAAAAATGACACCTCTTATACACAATTCTTTTACCATTTTTAACAATGAACTTTTTCTTAAATTCATGATAACAACATTTCAGAATGAAAAATGTCAATATTTGCTCTTTACGATCACACTCAATTAGGATGGGTTCTTTTTATATAAAAGCAAAAATATCTCGCGCCACTAATGCAGACATAGCAATATCCAGCGTGCTCGGTTTCTCTTGCGTTTGCTGAGATTCGTCGCCACCACGATTTTTGCGAGAGAAAATGCGAATACCAGCAAATATTTTTCATGGCTCGCGTATGTTCCGTTAAGGACGCCACGCTGAAAATCGCCAACTGGCTGCCGCGCCGTTTCTCTTCCCATCTTTCCTTCTCGTCTCATTTGCTTGTACGTGCATCGAGAGCCGCGAAACAGAGTGGCATTGATGTTGTGTAGCCTGCGAGCAACGGTAATATAAGTTGAAAGAATGACCGCCTTGTCCGTTCTTGCTTTCTTGTCAGCAATAGGATCGACGCGCAACCAGGTACGCTAATCATAATGGGCGGTTGCCTTCGGTCGTTTCCCATTCGCTGTCCTAATTTTTAAAGCGAGCTTCTGGCTACGAAAATATCGTTTGTCGACATTTACTTCGGATAAATACCCTGAGGATTGGGTGGGTGCGTGGGATGTCTCGTGTTTGTGTAACAAACCTCTCCCTGCTGGCGACTAGAAAGTAAAACTGGAGTGGTAACGCCTATGAGTTTACGAAATGTGCATAGAACAGGGACGAGGAACATTTTAGGATTGGAAAACTAGGTACTTAAATCTTATCAAATGAAATAAAATAGTACCTGCATTGAGTTCAGCGCTATTCCTTGGTATCCTTCCGTACCCTTTTACTTCTCCCAAACAGTATCAGCTCACATTCGTTTCATATCGAGCTATAGACCAAAGTTGAGCACTAACACTGTTTCATAGCATGGCAAGCACATAGAGACGTCACAAGGAGATGTCATCATGACGCAACCACGTCTCCCTGTGGCGCCAGTAGTTTGCATTGACGCTATGTCTTGAAACAATCGTGGTGCCCAGGTCTGCTAAAGGACTAGTTGATAGATTAATCGCTTCGTGTCAATCCCAGCATTTACACTTCTGCCTATAGACTGATACCTCAGTGATGTTTTTAAACACGTTTACTGTACAAAAATATATTGCAAATTAACGTCTTTCTTGTATTTCATGAATAAGTCATGAACAAGACGATGTTTAATAAAAATAAAATTTCAGGCGAAACAAGAACAGAGCGAGCGAGTAAGCTTCTTCAGATTGTGCGGGGATGCACATAGCAAATATTTTCGACCTTCTTTTGAAAAACAAGATAGATAATAGTCCAGCAGCTAGTCATCCTAAGTTAAACAACCGGCAGAGTCTTGTCACGTAGGTCAAATTTTCCACCACCTACAGGTCCGCCATACCGATAAGCACAGACATAAAACCGAGCCGCCTGATGGCTCGGGATGCATTCCACGAAATAGTAGTCAAGAGCATAAAACCTACGTCACTGGTCCTCCGTGTTATTTTGTCTGTAATGTTGTAATGTTGGAGCGCTTTTGGAACTCCCAAAAAATAAATCTGCGAGTGTCAAGAAAGGTTGGTTTGATTTGTGGGTCCTTCCTACACTTTCCACGGCAAAACAGTGCATTAAAAATCACGACGTTTTAATATAACATAATTGAATTACACATCATTTGGGAACGTATAATTTATACATGGAGAAGGTATGTAATTGACAAATTTAGCAAAAAAGTCTCAAGTGGACGGTTGCTTGAGCTCAAGAAACATAAACAGTAGTGGAAATGACTTTTTCGCATATATCCGGAGTGGAATCTTCGCAGATAGTTAGGTAGGACTGCATCTAGAATATTTTTTGCTCGATGAAGTGAATATTCCGGAGGAGCATCATAAGGAGTTTAATGATGATGGGAGAATGATTGACCACTGTTGAAAAATGGCGAAATAGATATGAAGAGATAACCTACAAACTAAACTATGTAAAGTCATAATCTTTTGAATCTCTTTCATTGATGAAGAATTTTAAGACGAATTGTCTAATAACAATTGATATTTATTTTCTAACGCATGTTTAAAATAGAATTACAAAGAATCTACATAAAATATGCTGTTCTTACTATTCTAAAAGTAAGTAAATCGTTCTATTACAACGTAAAATAATAGATAATTTCTCTGAATTCGATTAGAGTCATAAAATAAATTTGGTGGACTTCTCGCTGGAAATATCTCACTGTAGCGAGCCGGTGAGATATCCAGAGACCCGTTGGCTGGCTTAGCGCAACGGGGTCGAATTCGCAAAAAACGGGGGTAATTTTTATCTCATTAAAATCCGCCGCGGGTGAAAGTTTCGAGGGGGATCGCATTGGACGCGACTAGCAGCGAGAGAGGAACGGTCGGCTGCGATGGGCCCTGCGATCGTAAATCCTGTCGGCTGTGTTAGCGGCTTGGTGTACACACGCAGGTACGTACATTATATATAAAGGGGCATAGTAAGTCACCTGGCCAGGAGTATTTCCTACGTGCAGCTAGGAGAGCGAGAGTAATAGGAGAGGGGATGAGTCACGTCGCGCTGAGGCCACGGACTCATTGATCATTTCGATCACTTATGCTAATCTCTGCCGGGGAAACTGGTTTGGATGCCATTCGAAGTAATTATTTCACACTCGCAAAGTGGTTGTTATTAGTAGCCAGGGACCCGTAGCACCGCGTCCATATGCGACTCCATCCGATAGAGCAACAGAGAGAGGGTTAGCTCTTGCATAGACGAGCACGAAATGGGGTGAGGTCTCGGCTGGGTACGTACCTGGGGCGCGTACCGCCTGCACATAGGGTGTCTCGTAATCAGAGATCGATGTTACCGATATCGGTATCGTTAGCCGGCTGGTGTTATGCAAAAACCGATTAACCCACTTTGTTAACGCGATAGCACTCCGCTGGTGGTGTCTTTATTACACTGCTCGTTATGGGAGCGCTTTGTCTTTCAAATATTTTTGCGTCTACCGGTGACAGGAGAATGTCAGGTTGGTCTTACCGAGTTTTTAACGGGCACAAGGTGACGCTGATTTTTAAAACGTCCCTTTTCATTGCTTTGCTTTTTGCCACAAATAGTAAGAGAACATCGGCTTCTTGGAACAATAATTATAATATAGTAAACTTGCATCTATTTTGTATTTTTCATTCGTTATACACTGTATGCATTTTCACATCACATGTTCTGTAATTTGTATTAGTGCATTGTTTTATCCTCTATCTTTTGTACAAAATGCATGTTAATCCAAAGAAAATCTCGATTTAGAAAATATTGGATATTATATATTTATGGATGTATGTTTTCAAACCAGTACGACTGTTTATAATGTTATAACACAGTTGAAGGTATTATTAATTACATCATTCAAAATACCTCTGAAATGGAATCCTAAATTGTGATTTATTTTTCCTCTATTATCGTTTACAATCATTCGATCGATAAATCATTCAGTTTTCATCGCTAAAAAGGCTAACACATTTTAATGACAGTCAAACCTCTGAGATTAAGAATACTGCAGTACTTAATACTTGAAAATATAGTGTAATCACAGTTCGTGATTCATTACACCGTTGTGCAATTGAATACGCTACGGAGAAGTCGAACAGAGAATGCGTTAGTTGACTTGAAATCCCAACTATTATCCACCTATTTTCAAACTTATATCACCAACGAATATTCATAACTGTATAAGTAATAATTTCTCTCCGATCGAATTGATAGCTTTTAGTTACCTTATCTTACTTATCGCCTACCGCAGTTTAAATGGACGATACAGTGGTTTTCAATGGAAGATAAATGTGAGATACAAGATGAATGTAGTAGACGTTCAATCCATTAACTTTTCATCGCCACGAAAGATAAGATTTTCGTAAATGACTGGCAGTCGAAAATCTGAGATTAAGAACATCGTTGACGACACAAATGTTTGAGAATTTAACTATATTAGTAGCCCAATTGTTTATACTAAAATTTATGTACACCACTACTTAATTCTAACTTATCAAAATTACATTTAACACTACTTTTCATACAAAAAATTCTATTTATCGACAAAAGTAATCAGGCTAATTTTTCTACTTTAGTAAGTTTACATTTATTACTCTTCTTGTCCATTTGTATTACTTATATTTCCTTATGTTACATCAAAAATTTGTTTCCATGAAATCATCCTAAGAAGCTTTCCAAGTTGAAACGTTTACGGGTTAAACAACTTAATGATATTAAAGCCACGTTCTTTCATAGTTTCACAAAATACAATATACAGTGGGTGTAGAAAGTATTCGTACACCGATCAATTTCCAAAAGAACTATGTAAAATTGTAATTTATTAAACCTATTTTTTATAAACAATGACATTCTACATATTCTCGGAAATCTCTAGAATAGATAGAGTACAAAAGAAATAGTTATTTATGTAAGTTGGGAAATTAACAAGAAAAAAACAATTAATCGATAGAAATATTGAAGCAATAAGTATTCGCACAATTGTTTAATTTTTAAAGTTGATTAAAAACGAAAGAAATTTACATTAATTTATACGTATATAATATTTCCTTCGTGGGATTTCCTTTTGATTTTATAATTATTGTAACTCTTCTAAGCATTAAATTAACTAAATTATTAGTTATTCGAAGTGGGATCTTCTTCAACTCCTCTATTACAGCCTTTTTTAAAAGTACTTTACTGGAAATTTGATGTTTTCTAATTCGTACGGAGTAATAAACTAATGCGTTTACGTTACAAACTCTACTGTAAATGGGTCGTCATAAGAATCGTACAAATACTTATTGCTTCTATACTTTTACCCACTTTTCGCATTTTTTTGTTAATTTCACAAATTGTATTAACTAGTAAATGTTGTTTGGACTATATCTATCTTAGAGACTTCCGAGAATATGTAAAATATCATTGATTAGAAAAAAAGAAGTTAAGAAACTACAATTTCACAGAAAAGTTTGTTTGTAAATTGATCGGTGTACGAACACATTCTACACCCACTGTACATAAATTATCGAAACGACTACTTCCGAGCGTGTATTTCACACGTTACAATAAATACAATCGGTCAGGCGTCAGTGTCGCCTCTGGGATACAATAACAACACTTTATTTCAAGTGTTAACGTAATTGATAAGGCATCAGGGATCTTTCGCATCTCCCGAAAGTAACGATGTATTCCGGATCATTAAGTTAGGGTGTTAGGGGGAAGATATCGAAGGTACTCTGAACGCCCCAATCAATCTCCCCTTCTCCCTCAGGAAATGAGACTGAGAGGTCGCTTTTTTTCCCCCTTGTTGATATAATGTTCGTTCCTTCTTTCACTCCCAAATTCAGACAGAGGGCCGATGTATCTTTCGCGTTAACGTCGTTACCACGACAAAGAACACATTCCGAGGCAATTTTGGAGGCGGGCAGAATTGTCTGGCGCGGGTATTACGCGTGCAATCGCCTGGCACACGATTGGAAATCAATTTTTATCGGGGCACCGAGGCAAAGGGTACCGTTCAAAGAACGGTAATGGATAATACACGGGCTAAAAAGAATTTTCTATTAAGCGTGCTGCGTTGCGCGCGCATGTTCAAAACGGAAACTCGTTTTTTGCGCGTTTTAACACTCGCTGCTGGCGTAACCAAAGGTTGACCAGAAATTTCGCACGAAATATGATATGGTTCATTCTCCGAATATCACAATCGGGCCATTACCGAAGTCCCAGTGGTGCTCTGACATGATTCTAATCTAACGAGACCTATGTCCGTAACACTTCGAGATCCCATTCTTGTTGAGCAGTGGATAATATCGTGTTTGGCACCATTTTCATCAGTATAACATCAGGAATTCAGTAGTGCAATTTGTTTCTTTAACTTTTATAAAACACAACAAAAAGTGAACATATCATGACAAACATTTCACACTTTAATGCTCGGACCCTTTGAGGTCCGTCGTGGGTTAAAGTCGGCTCACGTGCGCTTTGGATGGTTCAACCCTTGGTTTATGGCTTTCAGTAATCACCCGATTTCACTTCATATGCATCGTATGATTACGGGAGTAACGCCGATGGATTCCTTACGTTTTCCTGCTGACAACGCTACTAAACACTATGTAAATCGGACTATTTTTAACGAAGATAGGCAAAAAGCGTGCAAATCATTTTTTCCGTATAATTTCCTTCTAAATAATCCGAATTATATCGTGTCTGGTACCATTTTCATCGGGATAACATAAGGAATCTATTGGTAATACATCCGTTAAGATCCGATAAGAAATACGGAAAATGATGGTCGGTCTTCTTTGGGTTTAGTTTGCTACGTCTCTTTTATGATACCATTGCTGCCCGGCGGCGGACTAACATGTGTACTCGAAAAAGTTTGAAACCATTCGAGTTGCCCGGTTCTTTCGGGCCGCTTGGTTTTTTCGGACCGCTCGATTCTATTCGGGTAGCTTGAAAAATTCAAGTTACTTGGTTTCTTTGAATCTTTCAAGCTACTCGGTTTTTTCAAGTACTCGACTTGGCTCGTGACTTCGAGCCGAGTCCAACTCGGCTTGATTTTGTCGGATACTTGAACAGCCCCAGTGGATATACAGGGTGAGGCATTTAAAACAGGCCACTTGAATAATTCGCTTACTTTTAGCGATAAAAAAAAGAAAGTGTCGAACAAGGGTCGTTTGACTTCGAGGAGCACGTAACGTGCGATGCCAATAACTTTTCTATCGATGGATGCATAGAGGAGATATGAAGTTTTTTTTAAATAGAATTATATAGTTTCTAATACACATTTTGATAGAACGTTTCAAGACGAATGCAGTGACCTATAGTTGAAGGCCATTCAAGGTTACAAAGGCTGACTGCAATAGAAAATAAATTGTTTTAAGGCACTCTTCAAATATTTCATTGATTTTCTTATTTGCTTATTTATTGCTATAGAAAGTGTTCAAAACGATGACCTTGAACGTGGATGGATTTTTTAAAACATGTTAATGTAGAAAACACTGCGTGATGAACTTCGTTTGGATCAATCGCAATGTAAGCTCTTTTTATTCGATCCATCATATCTTCTCTGGTTTTTGGTATTTCGCTCTATACTTGCTGTTTTAATCGCCCTCGTAAATAAAAATCCATGGTTGTTAAATGGGGAGGCCGTGCCGGTCATTTAATAATGGAGATACTTTTAAAATGTAAGGTAATCCTTCCACAAACTTTATTGTTGTTCAACTTCACACGCCCTTTTGTGAGAACTTCGTTACATATTCACTTAAATTCTAACAAATTGAATTTTTTTTTATAGGAAATCGAAAGGTTAACTATTATGATTTTGAATAAAATAGTTATCGACGTCACAAATTCAAGATCAGATCGCAAAATACAACCAATGTTTATTCTTAATATTTTAAACATAATTGATTTTTTAAGGATGCTGTACTATTGAAGTTTATAATTACCAACACTATTGACATTTATAACGATGAATAGTATTCAAGATTCATTGGTGGATTTAATACTGGTGGAGGATACCCGTTTTATTTCTTTTCTCTGATCCCTTAAATTAAGGTTTGAATCTATATTAAGATCTGCTGTTAATGATATCCTGTTGGGAATATCCCGCCCTTCGACCAAGATGATTCATGCTCATTTTAAAATTTTGTGAGTGAGTCTTGAAAGAAGAAATAAAATATACATTCCTTGTAAACCTACCAATTATTTATGGAACTAAATATGTAAACTAAAAAGCTTAAAATGTTCAAAAATTTTCTATATTATTTTACTTGACTAATTTCAAATTATTAGTGTGGTTGGGAATAAAACTCATTGAACCGGGTTAGTTCATGACTCTCGTTGCTTCATGCACTACGGTGACACTCTGTAAATTATTTCCACTTTACGAATTATCATTCCTACCTATTACCTATTGCATCTATCATTAATTATCTTCAGTCTTACTTATTTTTAATCTTAATTTAATAATTTTTCGTATTTGTTTAACATGAATCGCGTATGTCATAATAATAATTTTATGTAAAACATGAAACCTCTCTTGTTTTTAAATGTTTTCGACGTAAGTTAAAAGTCTTCGTTAAATTTTACTCTAATGACAAACAGGGAATTTTATTTTTAATCATACCGCTAACTTAAAATGTTTTGTTTAAGACAGTCAAGTAATTGTGCCTTGTTTAAAAATCACTTCATCTTTAGTCTTGAAGATATAAAAATGATATTTATTTATTATTATAAGAAAGTAGCAAAGACAATAAAATGCAAATTTCCAAACCCTCTACTTATGTTACAAACATGAGTGTACTTATTTAATTGGTACTTGTACTAATACCTATTGTAGGTAGACTAAATTGGACTAGTCGCTCATTGCCATGAATTACGACAGGAGTTACTCTTACTAGTAGATCCGGGATAGTCCCTCGATGGCCTTGGAGTAGCCACTCAATTTCAATGTAACTGTAAACATCACGACAAAACAGGCTACCATCGCTGAGTCCAGAAAGCTGAAAAAATTGTGGTACAATTCATCACCTGCTAATCGTCGCATCAATTAAAACAGAGGCAATCTCTATCATGGAATATGCATAGCTGAACAATAGAGTAGGAATATTCCTTCGGTGACTTTGGAGTGGCGATATAATTTTGTTTTAACTGTAGACATCGCTATATTATTCAGAATCCTCAAAAATCTGCGGCGTTACGGACGTCCACGAAATCGCTACAAGAGCGTTGATAATCTACGATTGCATCCAATTAATAACTCCAAAGATCTCCGACATTTTTCACCCAACGAACGACCCAGGTGCATACGTGCACCTCGTACGTGTTAGTTGATTAACCAGCACCGATCCCTCTTCGGTAATGCTCGTCATCGGCGCAAACCTCCTTCGAAGCAACGAGTCTTAACGACAACCGGGTGTGCATCGGCAGGTAAGAGAAGTCGAGAAAGAAAAATGCGCCGATCGACACCACGGACCCGCGGATGATTTAACGACTCTCTCGAAATTTCGATCGGATCTCTCCGCAGTTCGAGGAGGGATGAGAAACGAGTCGGTCGAGAAAGCCGCAGCCCTGGCGAGAGAGGAAGAGGCAGCTCGAAACGGATAGTCGCGTGTTCCGATGATTTACGAATCGGACTCGCGCGTATGAATCACGCGCGGCGTAATAAAGAAATGACGAGGGACTATGCATTACACTGTAGAGGTTTTTCGGGCTTTGAAGAGTTCCGGGAACGACCAATACGTTCGTCGATGGCGTTTCGTCGACCACCAGACGAATTCGCGCTGTGAAAAATGTTCCTCTCGGAGCTGAACGTGTTTTGTGTATGGTGAACGATATTCGAGGGATGATTATTGATTAAGAGGTATCGTGATGCTCTGTCGGCAAAGGGTAAAAAATTGCTGCCCGTGCATTTGTGTAGATAATTTTGATCTCGTAGATAGGTACTGAGTTTTTCCATATACATACGTACAGTGGGTGTAGAAAGTAATCGTACACCGATCAATTTCCAAAAAACTATGTAAAATTGTAATTTATTAACTTATTTTTTCTAAATAATGACATTCTACATTCTCGGAAATCTCTAGAATAGATAGATTACAAAAAAAATAGCTATTTATGTAAATTGCAAAATTAACAAGAAAAAAACAATTTATCGATAAGAATGTTAAAGCAATAAGTATTCGCACAACTGTTTAATTTTTAACACTTGATTAAGAAAAAAAGAAATTTACATTAATTTATAAGTATATAATACTTTCTTCGTGGGATTTCCTTTTGATTTTATAATTATTGTAACTTTTCTAAGCATTAACTCTTTGGGCCACGGTAGGATTAAAAGTGTCCCATCTTTTTGATGGACCGTAATGCATGTTGGCACATTTTTAATCCCACCTCGAAATTTTGCAATAGCTGCATGTGTATAGGTTTATATTTCGTCTTATATACGTAAAGCAGTTGGTAATATATTCATCCAATGTTACAAATTGGCAACTTTCAACATGCTAATATCGGTTCAACAATTGTTGTAAGGTAGATTTATTGCGATAATATTTCTTTCCTGGTTTTATGTGAAAAATCGTAGAGGTTAGTTAATTTATATAAAAATTAGTTCTATATAAACAAGTGAAGTGTTTTATAATAAAAACTAGAGATTAAATTTGTTTGCAAATGATGAAAGTATGGTGAGATTTTATTCGTCCCACCACGCAACTTGGGGAGCAATACAAAAAAACATATTTTTATTTATTGTTTATGTTTTAATATTCTTAAAACTATAAATGTGATTTGAATATTGTGTAGGTAATTTTTGACCCTTCAGCTACAAAATGCAAAGAACAAATCCATAACAATTTTGTTTGATTTAAAATGCAATAAAATTCCTGTGCAACATGGGTCTATTTTATCACCTGAATTCCTGTGCCGCAAAGAGTTAAATTAACTAAATTATTAGTTATTCGAAGTAGGATCTTTTTCCATTCCTCTATTAGAACCTTTTTTAAAAGTACTTTACTGGAAATTTGATGTCTTCTAATTCGTACGGAGCAATAAACTAATGTGTTTACTTTACAAACTCTACTCTAAATGCTTCGTCATAAGAATCGTAGAAATACTTATTGCTTCTATACTTTTACCCACTTTTCGCATTCTTTTGGTAATTTCACAAATTATATTAACTAGTAAACGTTGTTTGGACTATATCTATCTTAGAGATTTTCGAGAATATGTAAGATATCATTGATTATAAAGAAAGAAGTTGAGAAACTACAATTTCACACAAAAGTTTGTTTGTAAATTGATCGGTGTACGAATACATTCTACACCCAGTGTATATGTAATGTGTTTTTTTTTTCAAGTAAGTTAATAAGATTGACGTGTCCACATATTTTCAGTTTTCTAGGAGTTAAAAGAACATATTTGCCATGTTATGCAAAATTTACAAAACAATTTTATAAAAATGTTATTCATAAGACACTTACCATTAGTATTTATTTATTTATTCCGTATGTAGCAGACAGATGGAAAAAGATTGTAAGGAATAAAAGTAAATATATTTCTGATTAAAATATACAGAAGTTTATATAAATTTTTATTAAAACTTTGCCTAGAAAGTACTTCATTGTGTATAGAAAACTCCAATATTTGTATGTTTCTGTTTTGTGGAATATTTGATTCCACTTTGTACCACGTTTTTGTTAATTACTTTGTATGTGGCTTTCATCTTGCGTGTATCATTTTTTATTTCCTTGCTTATTACATGAATTACAAAGCAATATAATAATTCTTGAATACAAATGAATTTATCGTTCTTTTTAAAAAGAACGACGATTACGTATAGTTGAGGTCATGAAAACTCTCTCGAGGATTCACTAGAGTTGCCAGTGGAGAGTGATCCAAACTCCGTCATGGTGCGTGAGTTAAATGCACAAGAGATTATTCGCCGTTCAATTGCTACACGATGCAAATCCTAGGGACACGTAATCTAATTATCACAATATGTGTGGGCATTTAGCCCTTTGCTTTTGGTCGTCCCTTCTGAGGGGACATCGTAAGTCTAGCATACCACATCCCTTCTCACGGGACATCAAAGTTTATTAATGCTTACACAAGATAAATTTACTCAAGTGCAACTATTTGAAAAATGCATGCTTTTTAAAAGTTTTTTTATCGAGATGCTTGGAAAATCAAAGAAGAAATATGATTTATATATCGAGTTATATAAAAGAAAAGATACCATCCAGTGTTATATCAGAATAAAAGTAGCGGTAAAGACGAGTTTGATATTTTGTATGGATATGTTGAGAAACAAAAACATTAATATGGAAGAAAATGGGATTACATTGGTTGGTCTATTAGAAAAAACAAGATGTAGACATCAAACTAAGCTTTACCATACTTTAGAAAATGATAAGAAATTAAATTTCATTTTGTTTTAGCAATAAATATGCTCCTCGATGACTACAAATTCATATGAATTAAATCATGTTACATTATTTAATTTCGAAGTTTACTCTATGTAATATCACGTGATTTTTTTTTTTTTTTATTACATATTTAACGTCGCATCAACCTTTTTGTTTTCATGTTTTCACGTGCAAGTGGCATCATGGGTCAGCTATGAGAAGTGTTCAAGTACAAAGAATTAAATATTACAGCAATGTGTTTTCTTTTTATAGATTATTTTGCAATGTTGATTCACCTTATTCCACATGTATTAGATATTTTTTACTTTGTTTCTTGCAATCATATTATATTTACAATTAAACAAACTAATATGCATTAAAAATATTGTGTACTGCGCTTAGGTCCAGACACCGAGAGTTCAACGTAAAATATAATTTCAGTTTGTGATTCATAATTTATAATCATAAGGTGTTTCGCTTGTCAATCAACACGTTTATCTATGCAAGAATTTTGCCCATCACTTGTGTCTAATTGCCCTCTGATATCGTTCTGATATTCTGAGGGCGCGAAAAGGAAGCAGGAACGAAGGGAACGGCAGAAACGATGGTTGGAGCGCTACTGGCGCGTTTCCACGAGACAAAGCTATCTCGTGTCTATGCCCATATACCGACACAGGCCACGGTAGGTATTCGTATTTGTATACAATAGGGCATCATAATACGTAATCTGCCTAACGTATTCGCAGCCGAGGCTACCTGAACATCTCCCACGTTCGAGGCGTACGTGCTGCGCACCGCCTTCCCCGTTTCATTCTTTCTTCCTTCCTCCCGTTTCTCTTCACACTTGTTCGCACGTAGAGGCGAGCCTCGAGACAAGGCTGCCGACCTTACGCACTTCGGCCACGTGTGAAACGCACCTCGACGCAAATTCAGAAGGCTCTGCGATTCGCGATCGGCCCGATTCCACTTAAGATTTCCCGAATCTACTGCAAATCGGATGCTTTGGTTCGCCAATGCGTAGATTTCATCGGGCTCGTATTACTTCTCCGTCCACTACTTTGAGCGAGCAATCGAGCTCTCGTTCGATAGCGTGCGCGATGGGTGGTCCTGATGATCGTCGAACCAGGTTGGGACGCGCGTTTCGCCAACTGTGAGGATGAAGGAGCTCTGCGTTAATTATTGGTGAGAATCAGTAGCGGGCCTGAGCTTATCGAGGTTTGGAACTACAGCGAAGAACATGAAATAATCACAGGTTTCGTATAATCAGTTATTTATTATTATTATTAATAGTAAGTGTTGGTTATTTAAAGTAAGTATTCGAACATTTATTAAAAAACTATAACGATATTACTTATTTTATACGATAAATATAACCATAATAATTTTTTGGCGGATAATTGATGGATATACTACAAACTAAAAAGAAATATGTATGTATAGTTTTTATATTAGACAACTTCTAATTTGGGAAAATTATACACTTCGTGAGAGACCTTTGCGACCTTCTTGAATGCAAGTTTCAGTCTGAACCGGTGTGGGCATTCCTGCTTCCTCCTGGAGGTCCTTCGACATGGTTGAAAAAGCATCACAAACCGTAGGTCAAAGGAGGCCAAATGTTTTTCAGATTCTTTGTACATTACTGTATACTGCCTTATGTGTTATACATATATGCTAATATTAACGTATAAAAAAGATGGATCGGAAACATTTTGAGTGATCGAGATTAAGGGGAATATTAATTCACTGATGGTGTGTTATTCCATGCTGTGGATAAGATTAAACTCAGTATCCGAGAAGTTAACCTGACAACTTTGAAGAGTCCTTTGCTTTTTTGAAATACTTTAACAAAGTAAGACTATGTTTTCGCAAGCAGTAAATAATAAGATTCGATAGATGTCTTTGAACGGTAGATTTGGTGCTGAAAATACAACAATATTAGACTTTTAGAAACGTTACATAAAATCTTCATTATGTTATTGACATTGAAAGCTATACATGTATCAAACCTCCTTCTTAACATTAAAAAGATGTATAAAAATACCTAAAAAATAGCAACCAAGTTTTAATTTCGAATTTCTCAAAAAACTTTTCTGTGAAATTGTAGTTTCTTAACTTCTTTTTTTCTAATCAATGATATTTTACATATTCTCGGAAGTCTCTAAGATAGATATAGTCCAAACAACGTTTACTAGTTAATATAATTTGTGAAATTACCAAAAGAATGCGAAAAGTGGGTAAAAGTATAGAAGCAATAAGTATTTGTACGATTCTTATGACGAACCATTTACAGTAGAGTTTGTAACGTAAACACATTAATTTATTGCTCCGTACGAATTAGAAAACATCAAATTTCCAGTAAAGTACTTTTAAAAATGGCTCTAATAGAGAAATGGAAAAAGATCCCACTTCGAATAACTAATAATTTAGTTAATTTAATGCTTAGAAGAGTTACAATAATTATAAAAGCAAAAGGAAATCCCTCGAAGGAAGTATTATATACTTGTAAATTAATGTTATTCCCTTTTTTGTTAATGAAGTTTTAAACACGAAACAGTTGTGCGAATATTTATTGCTTCAACATTTCTATCGATTAATTGTTTTTTTCTTGTTAATTTCCCAACTTACATAAATAGCTATTTTTTTCATACTCTATCTATTCTAGAGATTTCCGAGAATATGTAGAATGTCACTGTTTATAAAAAATAAGTTAATCAACTACAATTTTACATAGTTTTTTTGGAAATTGATCGGTATACAAATACTTTCTACACCCACTGTATATAACATAAAGTTTACAACAACTAAACTATCCGATTCGAGTTCGGTAGCTCCAGTAATATTCCCAACAACCGTGTTTTCCCAAATCCTGGATTTCTCGGTGGAATGAAAACGAAGGACAATGCCATGGGGTTCGTGAACTCTTCGTCGATGCTCTATTTTACTTACGCCAGACGGTTTCACGATAGGCCCTTTATCTCTTATTTCCGACGAATATCATTACATAAATAAGCGGTTTCCCGCAACAATGTTGACAGTAACGCGAAAATCATGCTAACTGTGAAGGGGGCTGCACGACGACGACGACGTTCCGTCGAGGTTTCGTGATTTGGCCGAAGGTGCATTTGTAATGCAGCGTAAAGAAAAGATAAAAGGGCGAGCGGTTCATCGGTGCTAGGATCAGCTCCGACCGCGGCGGGGCTACTGGACTACTGGTGCCACGGTACCGAGACTCACGTTTTGCAATATTTATAAGCCGCATTTCAATGATATTATTCCGCCCGTTTCATTTCGTACTCCGCCGCGTGTCCTCGCCAGAGGCCACGAGGGAAACGAGATCCGACGCCGCAGGAAATTCAAATGTCGTTACCCACCTCTGTCATCAGTTGTTGAAAAGCAAAGAAATTAGCAAATTGGATCAACGATTGTTCATTTTAAACATAATGGTTAACCCACATAAAACTGATCCAAGGATTTCGATCAAATACAATATGCATTCTATTAAATGCATGGTAATATGATACACCAAGAACAGCGCCATCATCAAGGATCTCAGAATGCCGTATGACTTCATGATAAACTCATAAAAATCAATTATGATAAGACCTCGCAACAACGTGTCACTCTGGTCAAGAATTTTAGACACAACTGTCTTACGATAAGAAGATTGAAGGAAAGATCTGCAGATCTACTGCGAATACTCGAACATAGCACCACCGATAGTTGTGAATGTCATCGATGGATAGTTCCTTTTTTCATCGCATGGCCTTTCGTTAAAATTAATTGCTGCAATTGCATTCTGTGAAAATTAATATCGGTGATAAAGGAGATTCAATTACATACTTTACTAAATCTACTGAAGACGAGTGTGAATTCGCCTAAAGACACTAAGGAATAAAAAAAAAGAATGATCTACATGTGTAGATGTACATGTGTACATGTGTAGATTGATCCTAATCCTTTTAGCTAAATATTATCATTTTAATACTACTTTTACCACCTGTACCATCTTAGTCCTGCGTCAACAGGTTTGATTCATACTCTGATCCAAAATTTC
This sequence comes from Hylaeus volcanicus, assembly GCF_026283585.1. Lineage (NCBI taxonomy): Eukaryota > Metazoa > Arthropoda > Insecta > Hymenoptera > Colletidae > Hylaeus > Hylaeus volcanicus. The sequence goes on from NC_071976.1 coordinate 15,773,951, forward strand.
CTAAATTTTCTCCTGACTTTTGTCAGATCTGCCATTCCAAAAGATTCATAAAAGTCATAACAGATCCTACACAAAAATATTCATTCTTTAAATCCCCACCAGTCCGTTTTTACGTCAAGATTTACCATTGCCAGTTCGTTATTACCTATTTCGATATTCATCCTTTAAATACTTGTGAATTCAGTTCCAAGTAGTCATTAAACTTCTGAATCTTCGCCAGTTTATTTCCAAACTAATATTCAACCACTAAATCTTTCTCATTTCGTTTCCACATAAACGTCGTATTAGACGTATCAGACATTCAGTCCTTAAATCACTGCTAGAGACAAGTACATCTAGTAACTCTACAAGCTTGGGTATTAAATAATTCATAAATGTATGAATAACAAAAAAATAATTCCTCTTCGCAATATAAAGTAATTTGTGTCATAACGGGTCAATATATGAATCCACCATGTGTTTAATTTCGAGTTTATACGCCCATTACAGTCAATGAAAAGCAATCTAGATCTCAAAGTGTGAAGTAAACCAAAACGCTGCAATCAAATTAGTATCTTAATCCGTAGCGGGCTAATCTTCGACGAAGAAAACTACGACGTAATCAACAATCGAACGGAACTAGTTAACAACATACTGGACGTCGGTAATTGAAACACGCGTTTAGGGCGGACTGTCGTCGTCGCGGCGTTTTGCTAAAAAAAGGTCAGAGGAAAAAACTCTGGAGCAAAAGAAATAATTCGAGTTTATCGACCAGGTTGGATTCGAGCGGAGCCTCGGCCAATAAAATACGATTGACCAAGTATTGCGTCGGCTAGCCTCCGTACACCATAAATAAGTCTCTAAACGCGGCAGGAATTACAGGAGGAACAAACCTTCACGGGTCCTATCACGAATGGGCAACTTTAAAATACAACGGCCTCGAATCCGTGAATTAAGTTATTTCCACTAATCGGCTTCCGAGCGGCGTATGAAATATACCCGATCGTAAACTCGAATTTCATTTCGGATTCTTTGGTAGGTTGTTCCTTCTTTCACCCTTGCGCCATAGTTGACCGCGGTCTCAGTCTTGCTTAAGCGACCAAGTTTCCCAGTACCTTTTACGAGCCTGTAGCTGTGTGACAACAACGAGGTTAAGAGTCGAGAATGAACTTAAACGTCAGCTACCGAACGGTGCTGGACACCGGGGACTTTACGCTCGTTCTAAGCCGATCTTAGACTTTAAGACGGGATTAGTTTTCGAGCCTGCGCTGAAAAATCAAGGACCAGCGCAAAGGGGAATGTAAGAGTCTTCGATAGACCCTATCGAGGGCCCAATTTGTACTTCGACGAAACGTAAAAAGACAAATTAGATTTCTGTTCTTTACATTCGAAATATCAGTGTTGGAAGTGTAGGCAAATTTAAAAATCAGTTGTATTTTAAAGCAACTCTTATTCTACAGCTTCAGAAATAATGTCAAAAAACAACGTTCAAAGTAAACATTTCTGGTATTTGTTAGGGAGGAACTCCTTTATATAATATGCATTTGTATTGTAAGAAGCTTTTGAAGGGTGCCTTTGAAATATCAGTTTTATGTATATAAATTGTATCTTTATTATACATAGTTATATTACTAGTACAATATATTACTTTCTCAGCTCTCCTGTAGAAATGTTACTAAATTTCAAATTAGCTTCAGGTGATATCAAATATCCTTATCATTGATAAAATTTTATAAATTTTGTCAGAAAGCAGTATCGAAAGTGTCCATCGATCAAAGTACTACTAATTAACAAAAATTCTAGTTTCAAGACCTCCAACACAAGAACATGTTACACGGAAATGAAGAGTCATTGATGCTTTAAGAAATTCATAGAAGCACTTGAACCGTGCACAAATACGTGTACAAAATTTGAAAACAATAAGTCTAAAACTCTTCTTTAAATTAATACACCGAGAAAAATTAAACACCAGATTATACCTCAATCATACTACGTTAGACAATGTAAAATAGATGATTTAAAAAACTTAATTATAATAGAACAATGTATTTGAAAAATTTAGTCTTATAATACTTGAATGTGCCTTCTTTATAGAGTACAAGAATATTTTTGTCTTCTTCCGTAAGTTGATTTGTATTCAAAACGACGGTTCTATTTTTCCCACTGTATTTTATTTAAGTAACTATTGTTTCTTGATTTCTTAAAGTGTTCGTACTACTTGGCAAATAGCGTGGAACCGATTGCGGTAACTCCAGCACCGAGATCTCCAATTCCGTAACCGCGATTAATTCAAGGACCCTGTTTGTTTCTTTTTATTGCTCTCCAACATTAGTTTTTAATTGGCATTATATTACGGGGCCGCTAATAAATATGTGAAAGTAAACAGAGGCCCATTAAGCGAGCCGTAACGCGCTGACGATAAAGCATTTTTATCATTTCCTCTTTAATGGAAGGACCTCGCTGTATTTCAACCGTCCATTTAGTCGATTGGTTCGTCGATCGCGAGATTTACGACGCACGCGGCTACGTCCGCGCAATTTATGCATCACGAGGAAGAGTATTTCTGCCCTTTTCGACAGTTTCGTCGATTGGAAGAAACAGAATCGTGCAATTCGAGTATACCTGGAACTTATACTCATTTGATACGATCGTGGCAGCATGTAGAAAAAGAAAAAATCAAATTAGAAGTAATTTTGGAAATAGTAAAACATTGTACAAATATTCATTGATCAAGTAAATTTTCCATGCGTTGCATAAACGGTTGCGATCAGTGGTCACCTTTGAATGCAAAGATAAATATACAATCCGTATGTTATTAAAGAAACATGTAAAATAATTTCTAGAATTAACAAATTAAAGTAAAACATGCGTAACACAAATGTGAATATCTTAAATTAAATTATGAACAAGAAATACTTAATTATCCTTCTTCCAGAAGAAAGAGGAACATATTGTTTACATCTGTAGACGATGGTCAAACATGATCAAAAATATTTATGTATAGGAAATTTACTTAACCAATGAATATTTATAGATTGCTTGTAAGACCTAAGTTTATTAGACGATGGAAGATTAAATTACGAAGAAACAGGTTTCCTTCGATTAATCCCCAGTGTCATTCGTTTTCTATAATTCGAAGTTGTCTGAATTCTGTTCTAGATAATCCTCGAGTTCTTATTCTACTTTTTCCTGGTGTACCATCACAGAAAACCGTATCTCGAGCAACTATCGATTTACCGTTTCTTTAATTACAAAGTATCCTGTGCGCTGCTGGCAACGGCGAGAATCCTTTGTTCTAAGAAATTCTATGGACTTTTCTTACGTAGTTACTTGTGGCTTTAGAAGTTACTTGTGACCAATCTCCGGTACAATAATACTCGATTTCGCGACTTTATTGCGACTTCAGCTTCTTCGTTAATGGTCTCCACCGTCCGGCATTTAAGACTTTATAGACGTGCCAGTTTGCTTTTGTAATTTACTTTCACCGCGTTTTTCACGGTCGAAAAATTGCCATTTCTAAGCTAACTTAGCGGAGAGTGTCTTTTCGTGTTGTTTTCTAACCGTGGACACTTGTGAGTCGTAATTAAAATTTAAGGACTTCATGTGTTCTGATTGCTTCGAAGTTTTCCTCTTTTTCCATGATCGAATTATTCTTAATAATTTCATATTTAATAACGTTTTATTCTGTTTCAACCAGAAAAATTCATACTCTTAAACTTAACTCTTAAACGCTTAGAGGAAGCGTTTCCTTTACATTATAAAGGAAAATTTTAAATAAGTATCGATATTACAGTTAAGTCAAGGAATAAGACACTCTCGAAATTCTAATTAATACATACTTTCAACTAGTTATATAACATATAATACAAGACTCAATTACCAGAAACATTCTTTTTTAAAATAAAATGGCATCCATGTTTCATATAGAGGTCAGGCTGATGATTCCGTTCATAGCCCATGGAATTTTCACTGTGAAATGATAAATTTTTACAATTTTTGTATTGATTTCTAGATAACTTCTAAATGTCATGCATCTTGTATTTTAGACCTTTTTCTTGAAAATTATGATTTTTACATAGTTGCGAATATTATAAGGTATACATCAGAAGCAAAATTATTAATCGTGATTCTGTGGAGCGCATGCGACCTATGCGGCTTAAATAAAAAGTACTAAAATCGATGGGAAAATGAAGATGGTACTCAAAATACCAGTTGACTCCTTCCAAAAGACTTGATTCTATCGAGAGAGCATTCCGATCGACAAAGTTGTTTTATTACCATCCGATTGAAATTTTAATCTGATTGTCAGTCGTTTTATTGCGGTTGATCTTACTCGAAAGTTCAATCGTCGTCCTTCTCGGTTGGTTCTCCAAGTCTGCACGCGACACACGCGCGTACCAGCACCGTACAAGTATCCGTGTTCGTCTTATTCGGAGTCTCTTGCGCGAGGTACTCCGACCAACGAGACCGCGGCAATTAACAAGTAATAATTAGTGCCACTGATAGGGAGTACAAGCGGTAACGCGCAGCTCCGCGATCGAGTTGCTCGTGGCGTGAAGCGCGTGTCATAGGCCCCGGACATGGACGCGGAAGGGTATCTCACGGTAACGAAGAAGAAACGCCTGCGGCTATAGATTGGCTCGTTACGAGCCGAAAGGAATACCGATATTTCTGGACGGATCTTTTGGACGTGTCCATTCTCTTGGTAGTTGGTTTCGGTTGAAAATCCAGACCATTCGGGACGCAACGTGGCAGCGGCCACTGACGGTGAATATGGACACGAACAAGGATAACGACCCACGCCGCTCCGTGTTATTAATCCTTTAGACGTAAACGGTCTCAAGAAACGCTCGGGTAGTAAAGAGATCTCGCGGAAAGTGCTAGACATGGTTATCGACTGTTACACCTCGGATTACCGCGTTCGTATTCCGTCTTCGCGTGAGATGTCTGAAGATGCTTTCCTTCTCGAGAGTGTTTACGAGCCTGGAAAACACGCGTCTGCGCGCAATGTGCTCGACGTTACTACCGCGTTTAACAAGTTTTGGTAAGTGGAACGTTTAAAGATGTCTACTGGTCTAGGTAGAGCGAGGAAAATTTGAAGCTCGTTGTAGGAAACTTGGATCCGAAATAGCGATTTTCGCGAGAGGTTTGTTGCCTTGGACGATGTCCTGAGGTTAGATTTTAATCGAAGTTAGGTTTTATGATAGTATTTCTTATCTACGGTGAGTAGCGTCTTCGTGACGCAAAATATTATCTTCTTTGTGCGCGTTTTCCTACCAATTCTTGGAGCTGCTGTGACGAAACATGCCTTTCGATCTTTATGTCGTGTATTTGGATATACAGGGTCTGCCTGTTAAGTTATGCCACCATCCTTTAGGTATTTCCGATAGTGCACTTGAAAAATGTTTTAAACACAAGTTTATCAGTTCTTGATGGGCTACATGTTCGCATATTTCTAAATCTGAAAAATTTGTGTCCTGAATTTTATACCAGAATTCAGCGCCAGAGCCTTAAAAATATTAATCTATTCCAATTTCAGAAGGTATAAAACGTAACTAATACTTTAAATTCGCTAATCAGCACCTAACATATAGTAAATAAACAAGTAGCAAGTCTGCAAGACAAGCGACAAGTCCTCGTGTATTACTTCGGATCCACAAACATGTCTAGTCTCCTTCACAACATTACCCCTCCGAATTTTGCTTAGTGAAGCTAAATTAATTACCTTCCGCGACAGAACTAATTTCTTGGCTAAAAGATATCTTCTCAAATGTTATTGCTTTACAGACTTAACCTCACACCAAATTTTGTTTAATAACAGTGTAGACCTGACCACTTCATCTTCTCGTAGAAGGAGGGAGCTCTCTCTTCTAGGCGAGAATATCCAGAATATTCTAAACTTACAACCATACCTTGTAATCAACGAAAAACATCCCATATTTACACTTGATTATAGCTCAGTTTTTAGCAATTTACCTTGCGATACTAATTTAGGCGCAGTGATGCGCGATTGTGCTAACCCCAATGCGGTACTATTGGACTATATCGAATCTACGAATCAAGATTTAGATCATGTCATTTGGCAATGTCCAAAATATGAAAATGAACGTGTTACCCTCATAACAGCGCTTCGCCGTCGCAAATATTACCTCTCGACTTGTATGAGGTGTTTCCTATACGGTCCAGATATTAAAGGTCTGCTGATTATATTCGAGTTTATTAAGCGATGCGCAATAAGAATTTAATATAATTTAAATCTAAATTAAATAGTTATTATTAGTATAATTTCATTTCATTTCATTAAAATAATGTAAGCACACATACGCTATACAAACTAGTCTTAAATTAATCTATGTAAAAAGACGCATTAAGATGTTAAGCAATATGTTAATATGTTTATGTAACGTATATGCTATATAAACCATATTCGGTTTATAAGCAATAAATAAATATATATATATATTACCCCTCTGAATTTGAGTAGGGAAAACCTCGCAATGGTTGGCAAATATTCTTACTCCGCAGGTCTCACGCTCCTAAAATCCCATGTAGACTATCGATAGAACTCTACTTCTAACACCTCAAGTCAACGGTAGGTAACCACTTGCCGTAATTTGACGGGTCTGACTCGAGATGAAGATTATGGCCTAAACATGAATATCACGAGCTAGACTCGTAAACAAATAAGCGACCCAAACATAAATATTGTTGCGAGCACCCTTTGGATGGATCCAAAGCCTGCTGGTGCTCGCGACCGGAACAAGAAGACAGCGAGAAGATGGCGATCGGATTGATCGCCTGTCAAGCTTTCATATTCGAACTAGACGCCATTTTGAATGCTTACGTTCCGAAACTAAGAACACATTTAATTACCTTTGTTGATATTTATATTGTACACACCCTGTTATATATTAAAGTTCTCATTATGCCAAACATAAAACGTAACAATATCAATTTTCGGCGCGAGTTTCGTCGAGCTAAATGGTACGGGAAGGGGTTAAATACAATACTCTCTATCTCGTAAGTGTCGGGTATCTAAAATTCCTTCTACTGCTGCCAACATTCATATTCAATTGACCACACTCTTTTCAAGCCAACGATAGGTTAAACAAACACTCCCTACTTTGCAAGTCTCATGTTTCTGAAATTCCGCATCAACTTGTCAATATAATTATGCTTATAACATCCATATTCACTGGACTACACTATTCTCAAGTCAACGATAGGTCAAATATGATATTCTCTAACGCGCGAGTCTCACGTTCCTAAAATTCCATTTAGCCTATCAACATCACTCTATTTCTAACGCTCATATTCAACCGATTACACTCTTCCCAAACCAATGATAGGTCAAATATTAACGACCCTCCGCATTGCCTCGAGACGATTTCGCAATGGGAAGGCAGCCAGACTCGGTCTGGCAGCGATCAGTCTGGCAGCGATCAGTCTGGTCCCAGGGAAAATAGAAGGAGCTCTCGACAGAGATGGATACCAGTAGACGTTAACCCGTGAAATCTCCCGCAACAGGCATAGATCGTTTGGGGGTAGGTACGAGCAGCGATATATAATTCATTAACAATTCGATTCACCGGGAACAATCGGATTCATTAGCACCGCGGCGTGGTCTGGGCTTCGACCGACCTGTCCGTCAGTCCGTTCGTCTTCGCCTCGTGAGAGGTATAAATACGTCTCTTATTACCTGGCTGGCTCGATTATTCGTTCGACCAATCAACAGCAGCGTATCGCGCCTCGTATCCACAGAATCTCGGATCGATGAACGGAAACATTCTCTCCCTCGCAACGCCGCGCTGATGTGTCCGCCTCTCTCCATCGTCTCGTTATGGGTCCACCTCCGACACGCGTCCTGCTTCGTCTTCGTCTTCGGCCCGCGGCGGCCGAGGATGATAGACGCAGCACGGCCGCGGGAGGAGGCGAGCGATACATCTTGCCCGAGGAAGATAAATCCTCTGGCCAGTACCAGCTGGAGTTAGACGAACAATCGGCTAATGATGTCAAGGTTGAGCGGCCGCTTCGTTAAGGTAACGAAGTAATCCCGATGGCGACCCTGCAGCGAAACGTTTTCACGCGTACGCGATTGGCTACCTGGGTGTCTGCCCTTCGGTGTCTGGCACTCTGTAAAATCTGGGACAACAGACTTTTCAACCGCGAAGAAATGTCGATGAAAGGATGATGAGTTTCTCCGAATCAGTCAGAGGAATGCTAGGAGCGAGATCTATCGCAACGATGCACTTCTCCTAGAGCACAGCTTAAAGCCTAACCGTCTTGACGGATTTCCAGGTGCTATTGATGTTCGAGGTGGTAACTACGTAGCGAATGATCGAGGACTGGGTAACTAAGTAATAACGAGTAACTGATCGCAGTGCAATTTTCAGACAGATTATTCAGTGGAGAAGCTCGATCGTAGCCTTCGGGCATTGGACGAGTGAAGCATAGTTTGTATGAATCGGGACTCTTAAAAATAGAAAGTGAACAAGAAGACGAATAATTTGAAAAGTAACCGATAGAACGAAGGTATCGGCTGAGCATAACTGGTCAGTCAACACTTTGTATATATGATGATCCGTCAAGTATGAAGTCGACGAGAAGAAGACTGGACCGAGCAAATTGCTAAATGCAGATTTCAACTGAGATCTTTTATCCGCAAAACAATCGAACTGCACGATTCATTGAGCTAATGGGACTGTGGTGGTTGTCGTGCATGTGGAGGGAGAGCCAGAGAGGGGAGAAAAGGAAGGGAGCGTTTCGTCCTGGGCCTGCTAGTGGACTCATCAGTAAGGCTTGCTAGCAGATCCGTGCCTTAGACGCCAGGATATTTGGAGTTCGGTCGGAAAGGGCTTATATACCAATGTTAGGCGGACCGAGTAGTTGCGAGAAACGCGCGGACCGCGCGGTTTCCCTCTGGCGGTGAGGAACGGAGGGTGCCACCACAGGACCAACGACCTTTATCCAAGATCTGATATGTAAATGACATCTAAGTCCTTCAATAAAAAAATTGATATACGAAAAGGTATCTAAGTCTCTTGGTAAACAATTGACAATTTCGTGTGATGCATAACAAGGTTTAGTCTTGATGAATTTTCATCTTGATGTTATAGACGAAGCATGTCCAAGCTGTCCGCGACAAGCAAGTAGACGCCGTTCACAAGCTTACATGATAACAAACCCCACGGACATCGCAAAACATGACGGGAGGAGATCAACTGAAGTAGTAGGGAAGTAGATGAAATTCAGTGTCGTACACCCGATTCTGCTGCTGCACGAGTCCTTGATCTAGACACATAACATGTATACCTGCACAATCACGGAACAGCTTACCACGATGCCCTCGCTCACGGACGCATGTTTTGACAGGTTGTGAAAAGCTATCCGCGTTGGTAAACTGGAAATAGCCTGTATGTTCATCGAGTTAGACATGCCTGGTATAGACGGCAACCGAACAGCAAGTAATCGATGTCTAAATATGAAGAAGTGTACTAAGATGAGAATTATTAAATTTGCAAAGAGAGGACGAGCTTTTAGCAGCTCTGGAAATATTACATTCTGTCAAAGACTACATCGTAAAGATATCGTTCGAAACCAAGCGAATTTTGAGCGTAGTTCCACGCAGAGCGTTAATGTGTCGATCGAAGCTTGTAAGCTTATCCCACTTAAAGTCCAAAGACCACTGAACTATGTTCTATCCTTTTTCCAGCTAGCCAAACCAGGGGCGCAACAGCCGTAATAAATAGATTTCTCCTTGTTATTCGATTCATAGAAATTGTATACTCGACCCTTTGAGTCCCAATCAGTGCGATTATGCTGCTGAGATTTTGTGTCGAAAAGTTCCAGTACATTTCGAACGCTATGGACAACTGACAGTGCAGTCACTGACTGTCAAAGTATCACGCTCAACTTTACTGACGCACTTAGACCACATAGCTGCTTTTTAAGACATTTTAAGGGGGGAGGGTTAAGTAAACAACCGCTTTTTCGCGAATTATTTTTCAAGAGTGCGTAATATCCATATATTTATTTACAACTAATTACTTGTTATTTTGTAGCATGTAGATAATCTATATAATTTTTTTTATGTAAAAATATTCATAAATGAATGAACAGCAGCTGCTTGAAGTTGGCTTCTCGAAAATGCGCCGTGCAACGCACAGATCACTCTAATTATTTGAAATAAAAAATCCATCAATTTTTCGTTAAAATATAGCAATCCCCTTTGCATCAACCTAGATTAAAAAAAAATTTTTAATTTAAAATTTCACGCCACGTTAAAAAAATGATTAAAAACAGTGTTTATTTCAATTTTTATAAAAACCTTTAGGTTGATGCAAAGGAGAATAGTTTAAGGAATATTTTGTGCCAAGTTTCATAGCAATCGGCTGAGAAATCTCTAAGCTACATTGCACGGCACGCGAGATTTTGTGTTTTGAGAAAAATGCGTTTAAAGTTTCCGGATTTAAAAATAGCCCTTCGTGTACCGTTCGGAGCGCATCACTTTAATGACTCTGTAGGTACACTTGGACTTCGAAGTTTTAGCTGAAATGGTCGGAGCACATTCTCCAGATGGTAAACTAATTTTCTAAACAAAAAAAAAAGGTCAAAATTTTGAATTTTACTTGACCCTCCCCCCTTAAATGTAAATAATACAATTAAACCATTTTATATTAACCATTTTTACCGACAAGCGGTATTCCACTGTTCGGCGTTTCTCAGCCACGTTTTCCCAATGACCCCTGGGACTTAAACGGTTAATGCTCCGTTTAACTCTAATTTCTCGTGTTATAAAGACTTTATTCTCAGGGTTTTTTTGCCGATAAAGTTTAAAATAGCAACATCAAGGAACAAACCCTTCACTCAAGCGAGTATGAACGTCACTCAAATTCGAATGACAAGTTAATCAATGCTTTAAGCGTTCCTGTCGATAACGCGAATAGTCGGGGGCCTTGGCACAAAATTGCGTCGAAGGACGACCAGCATTGGTTTTAACTGAAACCCTGAATGGAGTGGAAGGGCTACCGGGTGGGGAAGAAAGAAGCTAACTCCGTGTACCGCGAGATGCTGCCTCGGCCAAGGTGAGCCGAAAGATTATGAAAAGGAAGGCGCGGTAGTAAAAACGCACAGGTGGGAAGGATTAGTCCGTCGAAATGGCCGGCGCCGCTGAATGCATTTGGATTTCGTCCAGACGTAATACTTGCGCCCTCGTGCAATGCCCATCCGTTCATACACTACCGTCGGCCCCGACCATCCGACCGACCATCCATCCATCCATCCGTTCCATCCATATCTCCGCTCGCGGGCCATTCGCACTTTGCCAAGCAATCCTCATTCCCATTTATCACCTCTTCCACGGCTCTCTTCCTTTTCTATCTGTCTGCCAGCCTCTCTCCCCGTCCTCTTTCCGCGTGTCTCTCTTTTTTTCTCCGAAACCCTTCGACTCCAATTGGTTTCTTTCCCCTCTCCCCCGCCTTTGCGTTTTCATGCTTCCTCCGTCTTCATCGCAACCCTCTGGGGTACGGTCGATCCTCTCTTTCTCCAATTCCGTCTCGACCGGACTCACGTGTTTTCTTATTTCTCGCTGCTACGGAAGGCGAAGGGAGATCTCTGAAAGAGGCCCTTTTCTCATACGGCAGGTTAGGCAAAGGCATTGCCGAAAACGCCCCGACCTCGAATAGACAGACACGCTCTCGCAGCGCACACGCTTTATTACACGGGGAACAGACGGCAGACGAACAACCCGCTCGCGGACTCTCCGCTGTTGTGTATCTTTCGTGGAAGGTCTGATAGTTGCACTTCGATCCGTTTAATGGCAGGCTCCGAATGCGGAGCTGGCCGCTCTGTTGGTTTCAATTCGGAATGTGGAGCGCGTCTGTTGGACGAGTAGCTTGGTCGTAGTTGTTTGAAATCGAGGCAGGAAAATATATGGTCTACGAGCTAGGTAACAAAGTTAATTAAACACAGCAATTTATACGATCAGCGTAGATTATAACATGATTAAACTACAATTGAACGAATGGTAATGATACGGAGACTGAGAAGGATGAGCTGTTATGTTTAATGAGAGATTATTGGGTCAATCTTATGTCAATTTCTTGAGTGATCGCTTGAGTGACTTGCTGAAGGACGTTTTAGCGAAGTAGTAAGACGATCTATGAATCAGTAGTATCCTAATATCTTAACAAATAAATTGAGTGTGCAAGATGTACTCTTTGGTTTACGCAGGCCCCAGACATAAATAGGTACACTGGAGTTGAATTCCTGGCGCTATTTGGAAACTATTCTTTATGTAATTCCCACTGTCAATATTAAAATACTTCGTAAACTTGTAAAAGTAGATTGTCAACCAATCTAGATACTATTCGAAACTTTTAAAAGTGTTTGAAATTTGATGACACGTAGTGTAGATTAGAAGCTTGAGTTCCAACTTATTCAAGAAGTCGCAACGAAGGTAAGCAACTTCAAGCTACTAAAGTATAAAAATGGTTATAATTTGAAAATTAGAACAAGGCCACATTTTTTAATTTTCCACGAATTGAAATATACTTCGTATATAATGGATTTCGAAGTGTTTTGCAAGTAACAGAGGAGCCGGTAGAATAAAGAAAGGTGTTGGAAGTTTCACGAAGATACGAAGGTTAGAGCAACTTGCACAGTGTTTGGAAGAATGGGTGACACAGTATTTCTGATTGAAAAGTAACGCGTAGATTAGATGGGGACATTGCGATTTAAGCTATAAATCATTCAATCGTACCAAGGATTCGCCGGTTACAAAAGTCTTTCTGTGTTTCTGTAGCACGGTTGTCCGTTGATGAGGCGTCGTTAGGAAGTTTTCTCGCTGTTTGAGCTACGAACGAAGCGAAACGAAATTTAATTCAGTTTACCTGCTTCAAGTTCCGCTCGCACAGCTTCAATCTTCTCGTTGAATTGATGGAGCTTCTCCGTATTGTATTGGGAATTTCCAATAATTTTATACTTAAGACTCTAGCTCGCCTTCTTCTCGGGTCGTTTACCAATCAATTTTAAATTTTGTTCATTAACAAACGATAACGATAGAACCTCGTTGAATAAAATTGTATAAAACTTTTCTTTGGATAATATAATTGCGCAAACATATTTTATTTACCTGTTATCGATGAAATTTATGAAAATCGAAGCACACTATACATTAGACTGTGTGATCTAAAACTACATATTTAAAGCGAAGCATCTCTTAAATTTCAAACTTGAAGTTATTACGTACTAATACATTTATTAATTAAAGTGATATGTATATTTTTTTAAATATCATTTTAGATACTCTCCTTATCTTGCTTAATAATTCCCCCTATTTTTAAATTATACCTCAAGAAACTTTTTCAAATACATACTTTTAATTGCTTCTCGAAAACTGCTTTGCTTTGTACTATATTATTTACAGTATACATTGCAGTGAATATAATTTATCTAGTACTGGAGCATTCCGAACATTAAATTTGTCTTGAATCCGTTTTAAAATACTTTTTTGTATTCAGTAAGTGAAAATTCAATCGATCAGACTGACAACGAGAAAAGATAACTTAATTTCGAATGAATTAAAATATACATAACAATTTTCTTTTATATCTTGGGTATAGGAATTCTATTTTTTCTTTCCAAAGTAGCGTCTTCCAAAACAATTGCAAACAACTTTCTCCAAGTACCTGCTGCCACAGTGAAATTATTCTCGCATAACTTCTGTATTCCAAATCACATTGAGCCACTACTGTAAGTAACATTATACTTGATCGCTTCTTTTTGTAAATCAGTCTACGAGTTTGCTAACGAATCCAATTTCAGTAGAAGATCGTGCGAAGATTGCAATCTACTTCTGCATAGTAACGACGCCCCAAGTAAATTATTACCGTGACTTAATTTCCCACAGACGCGATTGTCCTTGCCCCATTTCGGAGGGGTGGCTCGCGGCAACCCTTCCCGCCGTATATCATTTTAATATGGCATTATTCCCAGGGTCTTCCGCCGGTAATCACAGACGATTATTGTCATGGCGGCCCACCTACCGACTGTTAATAAAGCCGAAGAAAGGTGGCAGCAGGTCGCCACGTTAACCCCGACTGCGCGTCTTGACATAGAGGAATCGAGATTTCGGGCTGTTGGAACCACCATCGGTGGCTGACCCTGCAAGGTACAGCCTTGCTTTGTCGGGGTCCTTTCGGGATCTACGAGGATCCTTCCAGGAAGAAACAAGCGAAAGAAAGACTCTTATCTTCTGCGATCGCTGGGTCGGTCTGGCGATCAATACTTGACTCGATAATGACGCCCCGGTATTCTCTGACACGTTTTATTATGATTATTATTTATTGTTAATTTGACTCCTCCCGAATGGCCTTGCCAGTCTACACGGGTGGTAATAACGCTTTGAACAATGCGTTTCGTTTCACGTGCATGGTGGTCCCGTGGAGGCGAGTGTCAGAAAGAAAACGAGCCTAATCGTATCTTACTGGTTAATCGTGGCTTCGTGACTGTTACGCAACGGATTCGATACGTCTTATATCCGTGTAGATTGAATTTTTGCACCATTGTGTTATCCGTTTTTATCATTCTTCAGGGTAAGGTATAAGCTTCTTATATTTTAAATTAATCTTGTATTAGATTCGAATGTCATAACTGTAAACAGAGTTAGTGTAGTATAGCTCTCGAACAGTAATCTTAACATATTCTAAGCTTTTTGGAAATCCTACAATGATAAAATAATTTCTCCTGTATAATATGGATCCAAATAGTTAATGGAAACAGAAAATGTAAGTTTGCTGGCAGTGACTTAGCAATTTTTCTTTTGATTTTAAATGTACTTATTTAGGACGTTTCTAAACTCTACCTTCTGGGTTGCTTCTACCGATATACAATTAGAAATTGCTTCATGCAAAGAACATTCGAAAGGGGTTTATAGATAATAGATCAATATGTGAAATTAACGATGACCCACATATTGAAGTTGAAAACGTTCTCAATGAATATATTTAGAATTCGAAGGATTCATTCTCAAATGAATTAACAATCGATAAAGTGCTAGTTGTGTATTGAATTTAAACATAAGAGCAATCGCAAAGGAACGTCCCTTATAGGGGTGCCGACATTTTGGTCGACTGGAGCGTGACCTTCTTTCAATGTTAATCCTTGAATAAAACAAAATAGGAGCAGTAATATAAAAATATAAATACGAGTTAATTAACTCATAAGGAACAAGTTATCAGCATACATGAAATAATCAACCTTAGCGATGATACAGGACACAAATTTGAAATTTGATATTTTGTTAGGTTTGCATCGGTACAAATCGAAATTTTGTCCTGCTGAAAAAGGGAATTTAACTCGTATGTCCGCGTAAAGTACACAACTGTACTTTATTTTGTTAATCCACGAGCAATATTTTTTAGTTTTAATTTCTGCCATCTAAACCTGATGCGATCCAATCATTTTTAGATTTAAGATTGGCCTGAAGCCGCTGAAAAAAAGTACACCAATGGGAGTTAGCACCTCGAGAACGCCCCCAAAGAAAATTCCACTGTCATATTACAGTTATAAGAAGGTAAACAACAGAGTCTCCGTGTTATTACATGCGCGCACAGTCGACGTCAACGTCCCGTTGCATATGCATTAATCGATATCACACGACGTTCAATTAATATTTTATGTTAATGAGGGGCCGATTATCGCTGGAGATTATGCGCGGCACCGGTGACCGACGGCGTTCCGTCATTATTATTAATTATGTCACGGGCGTCCGCCGTGAGAATGAAATAACTTCCTATCGTAAACACGTCGATGATAATTATTACTTGACCGCCTAGGACCCCGAGGGCGATGATTACCGACGTAGAAGTCTCGTTGAGTATATCGATAAATTAATCGCGTGTGCGCGTATATCAATTAAGCGTAGGATGAATCATTAATTCGCGGGACTCGACGTCCCCGCTTCGCGACTCGATTCCTCATGCGTATGGTCGCCTTGCTCCTTTTTTCTCTCTCCCTCCCTTTCCACGTCGTCGTTTAATCCAGTTACTTTAAATTTGATTATGGAAATACCTCTACGGAGTTAATCGTTTGTACGTACTTTTTTATTGAATTGGTACGAGTAGAGCAGGCAAACGTTTGTAGCATTCGACAGGTGTGGGAAAGTTACTTTTTGGTTGATATTTTAGAAACTATTGTGTTCATTGCAGAAATAGTTACCATCGACTATGAGAGGAGCATTCTTTGTCGATGGAGTGTTCTGTATTATTAACAAAGTATTCTTCGTTTCTGATTTATAAATACGTGAACAATCAGGATTACTTATATATTGCGAAATCTGTTGTCGAAAGTCGAATTCTTCGAATTCAATTATCTCGAAAGCGAAGTATTGTACGTGAAATTTAAAATGCGCGTTCTTAATTATACCACGTATTCGAGGACCACTTTATATAATAAGATAATTTTGTTTTCTGATCCAAAGTTTTAAACCAGTGACGAAATTTATATTGCTGGTTATTTGAATTCTTCTTGCACTCAGGCAGTAGTTAACTATTTTTATGGTTCGAGCAGATTTAAAGATTCAGCGATCGTAGAAAGTCGAACAAATAGAAGTTCTTAAATAAAAACGACTGCCGAAAATTAGAAAATCCGTTTGTCCAATGTCAAAAAAAGTTACTCGAGCATGCCTACCCCACGCGCACCTTTCGAAATGCTGACGATAACTAACTCACGCGTTCCTTCGTTGGCGGAGTAGATATCGCGATTCGAACGCGTAAATTAAAGGGGACAGTTCGTGTGTGTCTGGTGCACCCGATTCAATATCCCAATCAACGAATCAACCGGTCCCGTTCTTTCCTTCGACCTAACATACTCGCTGTCCAACGGCTCGCTAATAAAACAGCCTGGTGAAAGTTTCGCGAGCTGTTTACTTCACCGCGACACTCGTAACTTCGAATCGCGCTATCCCCAATAAATACTGGGCTCTTTCAATTTCACCGTGAACTCTTCCCTCTCGCGAAACATTCCTTGAGTTTTCTCCAAAGGGCATTGGTTGTTACCGAGCTCGACGTTCGAGGCATCGATCGGACACGAGTCATGCTCGATTCTTTGTGCAAACGCGTTCTGGCGAGGGTAAATCGCGGATCGGGCGACGCGTACATGAATTAACGCAAAAGGTGTTGTCAATTTTGCTTCCATCAGACGAGCTTTTGTGCTCGCGTCGAAGACCTCAAAGTTCACGCAGACGTAGGCGTGCGAAGTTCCGTCGCGGGGCGAGGGACTTCAATGTCCAATCAGCGGACAGCCGATCGGTCCTCTTTTCCGCGCGACGTAACGTGACACTGTGAATTTCTCGCGACGCGAGTAAAAGAAAAGACGGGATAAGCCATCTGACACTTTGGAAAGCGCCACTTTCAGCAACGTTAACAAATTGAATCCTTGGCCTTTGATCGGCCGTCGCATTCGATCGGTAGGCAAAAAATGGAGGATCAGATATTCGTTTAGATAGTATTTAAAACTATCGAGTCGTTAGGAGATAGTTCGTCTGGCATTTGGAGCTTGATATTGTTCACATACATTAAACGACTACTTCACTATGGGAAATACTCATCAAATTAGGGATATGTCATGTTATATAATTTGTTACGACAAGATTATTCTTTCCGAACATTTCCTGTAGATAAATTCTAATATTTTTTCATTTATAACTGAATTTCTATTTTTCTATCATTAGTGTTATAACTAGTTACTGTACTCTATGTACGTGTATATATGAAATACTCGAATGATCTCAATCCTATTTTTAACTAAGGAGAGATTTCGGCGTAGCAGCTGTAAAAACAGATGAAGTTAAATCATTTTCTTCGGAGAAAACTATTTATGTATTGTTCATGTCCTCAAAGTTATTGCATTTTTTAAAAATATTTCTTAGTAGGGGTACATATTCTTTCCTCTACATACCTGGCACACTCGCACTTTTTAATATTGCAATAAATAAAATAGTAATCTTAAAAGTCGTTACAGATTTATATCCACCTCAGTAATGTTCTCGCTAACCGCATCTTAATTTCTACACCATTTTGGAGATAGTCATGAAACAATATTTTCATTCATATACAGCAAGATCGGCTTTTTAAACCAGTTATAATAAAATTCCTCCTTAAGGAAACTCAGAACACATCATTCTTTTATTTTGACAACTGACCTATATAAAACAAAATCGCCTTTTTGAACTTGTTACACTGGAACACTCTCTTTAAAGAATTCAGAAACACGGAACGTTTTTATCTTGACAACTGACACACGTAAAGGTTCAAGCTTTAAAATAAAATCGACTTTTCGAAATTGTATACGTAAGAGGCCCCACTTAATTTTTTCGGAGCCTATGTCGAATAAGCCTCGACGATAATATACTGACAAAGAATTCAAATAACTTAGAAACACGTCATTCTTTTATGTTGCCAATTAACTGGCGTACGTAGAGGTCCCAGGCTTCTCCAGAAAATCGCCAACTGCTCGCCGTTTGCGGCGAGTCCAAGGCTATTAGCGAACAATCGCGGGAAGAAGAGTGGTTGTGGAAGCTTTCACGGGTACGGGCTTGGCTCCGTTCAAAGAAAGTTCCTAGCTGACGATATTCGTGTCAGGTCTGAAGGCGGCGAAAACGTGACGGTGGACGTCGGCCTGGGATATTCGCGCGGCGTTCCGCCGGCGGAGATAAATTTCGCGGTTCGGCCGCGCCAGCAGAACGAGAAGCGTAATCACAATAGAGGGGGGGCGAGTCGAAGTGGTAACAGGCCGCGGAGTCCAGTGCACTTGCAAGAGGAGGCTTTGTGCGAGTTGCTGTGACGGCTATTCCCTTGGCAGCGCGACGAACCTGGTGCGGAGACGCGCGGTCACAATAGACACGTCGTTGCACCGTCTTCCGCGTGCTGGACAATGAAACGGCACAAAGACCGAGATTAACAATATTCCGTAAAAGCGGCCCCGGAAATGGCAGAGGTGGTGCAAGAAAGCAGCACCGCGAGCAGACGACAATCAGCCAGCGTTCTGACTCGTCGGACGGAGTGGTCGATTAGGACGAGAAACTAACCCGCGAGCAACGCGTTTCGAGTGCTTGTTTTGGACCGGTTAAACTCGATTTAGATGGAACATGTTTTTTTGCGTGATTTCTTGTAAGCTGTTCATCAAAGACCTTGCTTGTTTACTTATTTCTTTATCAGATGAAGAAATCTTTACTAGTGTAAACTTCGTCTAAGTGGTCACGCTAAATATTATGTAGAAATCTCCTTGTAAGTAAACATTTCTGGATAATGACCACATTTTCTTTACTCATTTTATCATATTCATTTTTTAACAAGTTCATCAACACTTCAAACTTTCGACGTCTTTTTATAGCATTTACAATGTTTGTAAAATATTTAATGTTGCTGTCATTAAAATTGTTATAAAATAATGTTGAAAGTATCTAAAACGTTACACAAACAGAGGAGATACGTGCGACGTGTATCCAACTTAACATGTTTCTACATTATGTGCCGAACCTACTTTCTTCTCCGTTTCCGTTTATGCTGCAAGATGAGGTATTTTTTATATATATCTCATTGCAACATGTATGCTGTAACGCGCATTTTGCTTAATTCTTTTCGAAACGCTTTTTCTTTAGTTAGTTCATTTCGGTGCAGTTGAAAAAAATTGTATTCAAGGTATAACAGTAACAATGTCAACACAAGGCATGTATCAAAATGATTCAAACGACATCAATTACCGTAAAAAATTTCGTAGGACAGTTTTAGATATTCATCATACTATCATCACTGTAATCTTTAAACCATAGGTTCCCAACTTTTCTTGGCCCACCGCTCCCTTTTTAACCGACTTCGAAAAGGAGGAGGTTACTCAATTCGACATGTATATATATATTTTTTCAAACAGTGATTCGACGGCGTCTCTTTTAGGTGAAATATACTATATTACTACATTATACATACATTTAAAAACAAGGACCGGTTTTTATTAAAATTACTTTATTGAAAGATATTAACATGTTGATGTATTCTTTAAAATTTGATAAACAAATATATATTATGAACAAATTAATATAATATTATTAGTGAGAAGGCTGAGCTTGGTGTAACGACAATAATTTTTCGATATTTGGTGTCAGATTTGTCATCAGCAATCTTAAATCGCCGCGTTCCATTATTGACAATCTGTTTCTTTCCTTTGTTGCTAAATTGTTGATTACACTGACATTTACAACATTTGTTGAACATTGAAGATATTTGTTAAACCATGCGTTCGAAGATTTTTAGTACACATTAATCAAACTTTTGGCGCGTTCTTGCGAGTATTGCCCAGGGGACGGCAGTTGGTCCTCAGTGCCCCCAAATTTGTCTTCGACCAAAAGCGACCCCTTAGATCTCTTTAACGCCCACCGGTGGGCGGTACCGACCGCGTTGGGAACCTCTGCTTTAAATTATTTACATTAATGTGAGAATATAATTTTTTAAATTACATACTATGTCTCTCAGATATCAACCCACCCCTGCTGCCAGCTCATTCTTATTTCTTTTGCCTATAGTTTTGCCCGAGTAGCCCCGACTACCACCGGTGTAATACGATCCTCACCGATTGATACGCTTCTGTGTTTTTTTTTTCTCGGATCTCTTTATCTTTCACTATTTGTCCTTTTTTACGTTCGACGCTCGACTCGTGTCAAGTGTAAACACGTAAAAACCTCGAGTGCAATGTTTTGGGTCTCCGATTTTGCATGGCTCCTTCAGTTGTTACTGTATCTTCTAATGTTTTGCCAACAAACTTCGAGTGTAGAGAAGGACAGCGAATGAAGAAGAGGACGGAGTGACATGCGAAATGGCGACCAACACCGGGATTATTTCGGTGAGACAATATGTAGTAAATATGTTGCGAATTACGTAGTGTTTTGGTCTCATTTTAATCAGAAAAATGTCAGGAATAGGATATGCTAATAGTTTTACAACAAAAACGGTAATAATAAAAAAAGTTTGATTGTTGCATTAGCATTGTCTCATCGAGATATCCGATCCCGGATCATGTTACTGTCCATTTATCGTAGAGAAACTTGTGCATTTAAGGAGACTGTTGAATTATATACATATAATTCTGTTTGTATATTGAATCAACGATGACTAGCGTAGAGTGCTTAACGCATTAGTACAGACGTTTCATTACTTTCCAATATTCCCTTCAGGAAGTTGACTATCAAGGCGGTAAGTTTAATATTCGACCATAACTTTTCCGCATAAAATTAACTTCTGTTAGAACAATAATTATATATGTACTTTAATATAATTAGACGACTCTTCGCATCATTATTCGTGTGCATCAACGAGTAAACGACGTCATGTCTAGTTAAACGTGTACTTAATGGCAGCGAAGACACAGGGAAGACTCGTCGGCGCATAGTTGCGCGACTATTAATTAACCTAAGTTACGCAGGGTGCGCGTGCACAGAATGCTGCGTAACAAAGAATCCTGTTCCCGGAAATAACTTGCCGCCGAGCAGCTTGAGGCGCTAAGGCTAGGATTTCCTCCCTCGCGAACAACTGCACCATGTATCTCGCGGTTCAGCATATTTTTCCCGCAATCTCTTTCCTTTTTCTCTTCGCCCGGCATCGCGTCGCTTTACTTAATTAAGCAATTCCTGTCGTCTCCGCCTGCCCGCGATACTTTCTCTAAGAGATGGGCAAAATTTCATTTCAATTATAAGAAAGATATGAGACCGACGTAGAGTAATTTACGCGTGACGTTTACAATTAAATTTATATTTATTCATTGCGAAATATTTCATTCTACGAAGAGCCTAATTTTAGATGCAATTTGTATATTCATTCCTTCTGCTTCCGACTTGACAGTCTTTCGAACGATATAGCGTATCGCGCGTTCTTACTGTATACTTGTATGTATATGATGATTTTTTATATAATTGTAATAATTTTCGTGAGTTCATAATTTAAGTAAGTTCAATATTATGTGTGAAAAATTTCACAAAAAGACACTCTACTTTTCATATTTGACAAAAAATTTGTCAAAAAACAATTTCCTATGAAATGAAAACGATAATAGCCTATCAGATTTGTATACTTCTAGTATTACTGCGCCGCACGCCGTTAACGCGTAAAGCGAATCCTTGAATTGATCGCGTTTTTAAATCTCCATTGATCGTGCAGAAAATTAGTTACATAAACTAGTTAATACGTTAAGAAATATGGTGTGATGGTTTAAAATACTCAAGAACACGTATTGAAAATGAAATTTACTTATATATATACAGGGTCTACCAAAAATGTTTCGACACCATTTTTTAGGTATTTCCGGTAGTTCAATTAAAAAATGTTTTCAACGAACGTTGATCAATATTTAGTGAGCTACATGCTCGCATATTGTTAAATCTAAAAAAAATACATTTTACGTAAAAAAGTAAAGATCACCTTGACATTTTTAAATAGCACCACATCTTTTGGACATCATAGGGTCGTTTTAACGTCGATAAGAATTCAACAGTGTACTACACTATGACCTTGAGATTACTTCAAAGTCGAAAATTTTGTGCAATACATACTGTTGTCGTTATGAACGAATTAAACTGATGGAAGCACCGCTTTGAAGTTCCCCCGAAATGATACAAAATTACATCAATGATTCTCAAAGATAATTAGTTCCGTTGGATGAGGAGCGAAAGCCAGAACTCCATAAACGACCATCTCCAAAAATACTGGCGGCATCAAAGCGTCGAATCCTTTGTGCTCAGCACTCGCGGAAGGATCACAGGCGGCTCCGTCTGGTTTCCGGAAATAACCCGTCAAAGCAAATCTCGGGACGCGATATGACGGTTGTTTGTCTCTCGTGAACCATGGCGATGCACTGTGAGCCAGAAATCATTCGTAGCGGGATAAAAATAATTGACTATATATTTAATTTTTAATTGTGCCTAATCGCAGCTTTTATACAAGAAGATGATATTTCTTCCATATCAGACACAATATTATTTTATAGTATTATTTAATTTTTGTATTAAACGATAGATTATTATGAGGTTAATTATTATAACAACCGAGAGACGCGGTAGCGTCTCGGCGCCAAGAACATGAAAAATCATACGTCACCGTGTATACCTGGCGCTAGAGCTACCGCGTATCTTTTACAGGAGAGACGAGTCATTATGTTACACAGTGTCGCCTTTGCACTTTGCTGGTAAGAAGCACCTTTATGTACTGGCAACTTATTTCGATTTCACATCTTTTTCTACTTTCTTGTAGTTTTTTATGGGGATCTTCTATTTTTCTATGATTACTCCTTAAGTCCACCACTTTTTCATGTACTTGGCGTAATTTGCTTACTTTGTTGAAGTTTTTTATGGAGATTTGATGTACAGCAAAAGAGAAATGCAAAAGGTAGAGGCTGAAGTTGTCCAGGATAATACATGATTGTTTGGACAATATTTTTGGAATCGCATTTCCAATTTTACTGTCCGTTTCAATTTTAGTTAACATAAGTGTTACATGATAACCTAGAAAGACTATCATTTTTTGTTAATCATCGAAGTTAGTATCACAAATAAATTGCTCACTGATGTTGCTATATTCGTTATATTTTCTGTAGCTTCAGACTGAATTTTCATTTTTTCTGCAGTACGTTAGCCCTATTGTAAAAGAGGCTATCAATATACACAGAACGTACCTTGATCTGACAAAACGATTCGATACGAATGAGCCGGGACTTACCTGAAACATAAGAAGAATGTTTGATTAGAAACCGACTGTAAAATTACTCCGTAACTAAAAAAAAAATATTTTAAACACTCACAATACAATGTCTTCTTTACATTATAGTACACATTATCTAATCTTAATAAAATATAATAAAGAGAAAACACTAATTTTAAAAACTTTTCTTTTCTTTAGATGAATGTTTCAACTTTATTATGTTCTGGATTTAAATAATACAGGGTCAAAACGTTTAAAACACACTTATGTATATTCAAACTGGTGCCTTATTTCGGATCAATTTTTTTTGTGTCGAATGTATATATATAATACTATCCTTTTGTTATTGAATTTCTGTTACAATAATTACTTAGGATTAGAAACTGTGTCAGAGATTATCTTTTTAAATTGTATCTAAAGGCCAAAAACATTCTTTTCATCTTCTTTCAACTGTACTGTGAGTTTAAAGAAGTTAAGACCCACCGTAGTAGAGAGTTAAAACCCACTTCTTTTAATTGTCGATTTTTAAATTTTGGAACAAAACGTGAGAGTAGAATCAGCCCCGAGGTGTCTGACAGGGAAAGGGTTAACGCGTTTTCTCTTCCTTGAGTCGGCCCCCTTGTTTCGCGTTTGCCTCCAGTTGTAGCGCGCTCGGTTCAGCTGGCCTTATCTCGTACGCGCGTCATTACTCAATGACCGATGCGTTCACCGGCGAAAAAATCATTAAGAACGCTCATCCATTATCGCGGCCGTGAAAGCCATCGTGGCATACGCCACGACAACCACAGCCTCAACAGCGCACGCGAACACCTTCGATGATCAGCGGGGTACTTCGAGAGAGAAGAAGAAGCGGAAGCAATTACACCCCTTGTTACAAATATCCATTGTTTGGCTATTGAAATTTTTCATAGTTAAGTGAAAAAGTATACTAGTATTATCAGATGTTATCTTGAATAAAAACTAAGATTTCGATCAATGTTTTCTTTACTAGAGGAGGTAGAAAAAGGACGTACTTGACTTTTTATGTTAAATTGAATACTTTTTAAGTTTTATTTAAAACTGTTTTAAATAATTTCACAAACAAATATATATTAGTGAAATCAAATAAATTATAAGATAACTATCATTATAGTTTGACTGACTTTGTTGACGATTTAATTGAACATTAACAGAAGTGTTTTGGTAATCAATCGGTCCGTTACCAGCGGATTTCTTCTTCGCAGCCGTTTGGAGTTTTTTTTAATCGACGGTGTGCCGCACCGTTTCGTTTTGTGCGTGACACGCGGCCCCCACTCTTGGTACTCTGGTTTTTTGCATTCTAACGGCTTATCGTCGCCACGTTTCGAAAAATAAAAAGAGGTCACTTCGCGAGACTACCACGCCCCGTGTTCGTCGCGACCGAGAATCGATAGTCTTGAAAATCGCTCTGGGAAACAATCCCTCGCGGACGGTATATCTTCCTCGGTCGCGTTTTCTACATGCCGATGTCACCAGCGCAATTTTTAAATGTTCCCTGGTTAAGAATTTGAGAAAAATCGCGTTGTTTTGTGACGTTCATTGTGCTAACTAAGATCTGTACAGTATTATGTTTATATACAATTTTGTTTATACTTTATACTATAAATTAATTTCATGCTTTCATATAAAATCTCGCTAATTGTAAGTCTAAGAAATTTTCTAGTGCAATTAAGTTCAGATTTATGTGTAGTTTCTTCCATTGCGATTTCATGGATTCCGTAATTTAAGGTTTTGCTCACTTTTACGACCCATGTTTCATCTATTTTTCTGAACACCTTTGGATAAGGATAAAATATTGTGACTGAAATCAGTTTGGAAAGTAACAATAAAGCACTTTCTCTACTAGTATCGTATACAACAGTTGATAAATCCCATGGCACTTCGACCATTCACTGCATCTCTGTTTAATCGAAATTCTTTTATTTTTAAATTGATATTTACTATCTACAGTGGGTGTAGAATGTATTCGTACACTGATCAATTTCCTAAAAAACTTTTGTGTGAAATTGTAGTTTCTTAACTTCTTTTTTTCTAATCAATGATATTTTACATATTCTCGGAAGTCTCTAAGATAGATATAGTCCAAACAACATTTACTAGTTAATACAATTTATGAAATTAACAAAAAAATGCGAAAAGTGGGTAAAAGTATAGAAGCAATAAGTATTTGTACGATTCTTATGACGAACCATTTACAGTAGAGTTTGTAACGTAAACACATTAGTTTATTGCTCCGTACGAATTAGAAAACATGAAATTTCCAGGAGTATTTTTAACGTACGTTTAAAGTACTTTTAAACAGTTGTGCGAATACTTATTGCTTCAACATTTTGATCGATTAATTGTTTTCTTCTTGTTAATTTCGCAACTTGCATAAATACCTATTTTTTTTGTAATCTATCTATTCTAGAGATTTTCTAGAACATGTAGAATGTCATTGTTTATCAAAAATAAGTTAATAAATTACAATTTTACACAGTTTTTTTGCAAATTAATCGGTGGACGAATACTTTCTACACCCACTGTATATACTTCACTTCGTATTGAAATGAATTTCAATCTCATTAAAAATTCTTTCTCTGGTCGCCCAATAAATAGAACACTTGTACCTAATACTTAGGTTAAAATACGCTGGGCCCAATGGTTGGGTGATTGACCATCCTAAAACTCTCGAGTGACGTTGGTAAATTTTGGGACAATTTTAATTTCTTTCCTATCTAGAGCCTTCTCTTTAACCATTTTCCATTAACCATTGGATAATTGTATACTTTATTATTTATAAAAATCCTGTTTACTTTTGCTTTTCTTGTTTGCTTAGTAGCGACTAATATAACATTTATGACGCATGACTCAAACGTATTATTGTGTTCCAGTTAACATGTTTACATGAAATAAAACATGCAATAATTAGAGTGCATGAAATACATTTATTCCTACTGATGGTCGGTAAATTACATATTAGTTACGAGTGATATACGATTGGGTCGCTGTGTACGCTACCAACGCGGGCCACGAGGCCGAATTACGCGAAATTAGTCAGTCGCACAGACGCAATTAAGCGTTAACCACGTACTTATGTATATCTCATCTTTTGTATTAATATATCTATTGAATAAGTCTCTTCGCGTGTGTTCATTATTTATAACACTTACATACATCTTTAAATATACAGGGGGTGCAGAAAGTATTCGTACACCGATCAGGTTCCAAAAAAAACTATGTGAAATTGTAGTTTATTAATTTTTTTTTTATAAACAATGATATTCTACATATTCTTGGAAATCTCTAGAATAGATACAGTACGAAAAGATTAGGTATTTTGTATAAGTGAGAAATCAACAAGAAAAAACAATAAATCGATAAGAAATACAGAAGAAATAACTATTCGTATAAGTGTTAAATTTTAAAAATTTCATTTAAAAAAAAACGAAATTTACATTAATTTATAAATAATTAATACTTCGTTAGATTTCCTTTTGATTTTATAATTACTGCAACTCTTCTAGGCATTAAATTAACTATCATAAATGTCGATGTTATTCGGGGTAGGATCTTCTTTCATTCTTTTATTAGAGCATTTTTTAAGTCTTTTTTACTGGAAATTTAATGTTTCTAATTCTAATGCTTATGTTAGAAATTGGTATTTTCTTGTTAATTTCGCAAATTATATAAACTAGTAATTGTTGTTTGCACTGTATTTTAGAGATCTCCGAGAATATGTAGAATATCATTGATTATAAAAAAAAGTAGTTAATGAACTACAATTTCACATAAAAGTTTTTTGGGAAATTGATCGATGTACGAATACATTCTACACCCACTGTAAATAAAAACGTTGCACGGGCTGTCATTTAGTTCCGCACTGTAAACGGTTAATCTGCGTTGGGTCATTGTCTGAATGATCGACCATCCTGGAACTCCCATGTCGATGTATCCAGTGGCTCGTATCTAACCTAAACGTTGGCTTGATGGCGGTCGAGAACAAAATAGAATCGAATATTAACAAGCAATTAAGGATCGCCCTATCCGTCTTGTATTTATAACCACGCGGGGCGTTTACAACCCTTCGGATTTTTGTTCGACATCGTTGGCGCGCGCTTTACGAGCGCCGTAAAATGATTAACACGAGCGTGCGGGAAAAATAATTATCCGCTGGTCGGTACGCGTCTGTTAACGCTCCCAGTCGCTTGGGCTCGAGCCGCTCGAAGGATCTCGAGTTACGTGGAAAGTTTGACGCTAATGAATAGTGGTAAACCGATCCAGAAATAATGATGCTCGAAATAGTCCGCACGTCCGGTTACCTATGCTATTTTCCATCTTTTCCTAACGGGAATCGCTTGTTTTCAGGTACACAGAACGCCCCGTCGTCCTCCATTCCCCGCTCGTTTCGTTTCAGACGACTGCTACTCTGGCCACGTGTTTTGAGTTAACAGCCGCGATCGTGATTCTCAGATAACTTCCGTCGATGAGGATGCCAGAGTTA
Source organism: Hylaeus volcanicus (assembly GCF_026283585.1). NCBI lineage: Eukaryota > Metazoa > Arthropoda > Insecta > Hymenoptera > Colletidae > Hylaeus > Hylaeus volcanicus. Next base: position 15,802,172 of record NC_071976.1, read on the forward strand.
TCTCAACCACCTTTTTTTTTCAACGAGTCACGCTGATTAATGGGATTCCGCGCGAAAATTGTTTCCATGTTGTACCGACCGTTTTTCAATTCAACTTTCAGATTGGAGCGATACCATTTCGTTCGACCAGAAGTTCTGCTCTTGATTCGTGATGTTGCTTTAGGGAAGGCTTCTCATATACACATAGAATATATAGAAATGATTCAAATTGAAGTCGATAACTTAAATCGCATGTGTACATAGGATGTTTTGCAAGCTTTGGTACCTACTTCATTGGTAGACAATGGACATACAAACAATTAACACATTGACTGCCAGACTGATACTCACGAAAATTGTTCGAAGGCTAAAACTTTGTTTCGAGATAATCAAAAACTACATAATGTAACAATTGTCTCATTTCACCTTAAGAATGAATTATTTTACTTCCTTAGTGAAAAGCCCTGTCACCCACATGTATGGTAACGTGGTAATTAACTTGTCAAAAGAGTTCGTTTACTCGTGTTCGGTATATGACTTTATTTCAGAGATATAAGTTTATATTACAGTAACGTATATGTCGCTATTTACATACCACATCACAGAGTTTTTCAATCTTTCAAGAATTAATGAAAAATTGTTCCATTTTGTCGTTTTTGTGTGCTATGAAGATAAACAACTATACATTGCTGCAGCACACAAATGGCCATAGCTCGAGAACGAGGTGAATACGACACATGTTTATATGAACTTTCTCGCCGCTCTTGTGCCTTTCGTCCACCACGGATACATGTTATAAAATACTTTATCACTCTGTGTTAAAAATAAAAGATCAAGGTGCAATACTCTACGAAGGGGAGTACAAATGATCTTAACTCTCAAAGGGTGTAGTGACTTTTTATATTTATACAGAAGTGAGCTCGCTGCGTGGTTGACGTGACATCAATATGAAAGATGGTACAGATAATAATTTATTTTAGCCCAAAAAGATAATATATCTAGGAAGAATATTATGACTTCTCTATATATAGTGCCTGTAACGAAGACCAAATATACGTTTAAAAAATCGGGAAGTTAATTAAAAAAAGTCTACATCGCTTTTTGAGAGTTTACAAATAAATGTAGATTGTTCATGACGTCACTGGAAGAATATCTGTCTTTTGGATTAAAATGTTTCATTAGTAGAATGCAGAGAGCTTTGCACAAGAAAAGTATGAATAGACATTAGCATTTATTTCACGTTCTACGGTGTCACACCAGCCAACTGAATTTACATGCTTTTGACTTTGCTACACTTTCGGTAACATCTACATGAGAAATTATTAGCATAACATTTGTATGCATTTCTCGGCGCAAACATTTACCAAGGCGATCGAAGTACTGTGGAAAACCCTTATTTACAGAAATTTTGTTTCTTTACTTCCAGGAAAGGTAGTACATAATAACCCTAAAGTAAAATTGCAGAGTGAAAGTACCAAAGAAACTAAGATTCAAACTCTCGCTTAATTAGATGAAGTTCCAATGATAATCACGAGGCAACTACAATTATTATAGGCGTCTAGCTATAACATCTATACCAGTGGTTTCCAAACTTTTTTGTTCTACCGCTCCCTTTCCAAAAAAAAAATATTACTTAGCGTCCCCTGGAAATTAATTTTTTTTTTAAATTTTAATAGTAATTAATAAGAAATATATATGTACTAATGTTTCTACCTTTTTCGTAAAATATAATAAAGGAAGCTGTAAATTAGAAACATTGAACTTTGAAATTATGAAACTATTTATTGAACTCGGAATAGAATGTAATACAAAAAAAAGTTAAAACATTCGAAATCATCTTAATGAGAAGGATGAACCTGGTGTACTGCTAACAATTTAGTAATCCTCGGCTCTATTTTCGTCAACAGTAATCTTAAATCACCGCGATTTACTATTTGCAATTGCTTTCTTTTTTTTGTTAAAAATTGGTTACCGCACTGAATCCACGTTCCACTAAATATGACGAAAGAAATGCAATTAAGAACTTTTGAATTACAGCCCACATTGGCCATCAGCGATCTATACTTTCATCAGAATCACTGATCTATACTTTCATGAGAAGAAGAATCAACAGAGGTAGGTACTGTCGACGCGTGAGAAAAATATAATAGACTCCATCCATGGCATGCATCTGAGCAATCATTTTAAAAACCACTTAAACACCTGCGTACACCTGACTTTATATTTGTGTGTCTTTCAAGTGAGTGTGCCAAGTAATGGACAACGTTTACTGAAGACATGCAGATCTACTAAGGCGGAAAAATCCCACTAAATACAATTTGTTAATTCTAGAGACAGGTCTGTCACATTTATATCGCGCCCGGACTTTACATAGAACTACAGAAAAGGGCAGTGATATTTATCATCTTCCTATATTCGACACGGTTTTGTAATGATATTTAGACAATTCGATTTCAACTTGAATAAAATCACTTTTTTCATAATTAGAAAATTATTGGTGCAAAGTCTTTTTGGTACATTCATTGAACCATTATAAATTAATAGTCGGAGCTTTGAAGTTAATCCTCTATTGCATAGCGAGCCCACTTGGAAACTTGCTAGGAATAAAATTTAAACAATTCAAAGAGGTATACAATTTACATATGAGGTTTTCATATAAAGACATCTAATACATCTGTAGATTCAGTCTCTTGCCGTTTAATTTGACTATTAATTCATTCATGATTATGTATAAATAACTAAGGAATAATTTATTTTTCGAAAGGTACAATAAAATTCTTGTAATAAAGCCGTGATTCCCAACTTGAAATACGAACACGAACATTTAAGGGTTCGCGGAAAAGAAATAATAAGTAGTGTATTAGTAATTGAAATATAAGGTTTTATGTAAACTCTAACATGCTCACGTGAATTCATTGGATCTTTTGAACCTTGTATGTAGATACTATCTCTTTTACTATCCTTTTATTTTATTATTTTACTCTATTTTGATACTGTGATTTAATAATGAGTACATACAAATTTAAAATAATCAACTTTGTTAATTATAAACATGCTGCCAATGTAAAGGATACATGTAAGGGATACATGGAATTCATGGAAATGGACTGCGAAACAGGTACGCAAGCGAGAAAATGTTAGGGACCACTGCAATAGAGGGTCAAAAGGGTTCATGGAATTCATGATTCGAGCGCTCTCTTCGTTCACGCTCTCGGAGAACATTTATCAACAACTCCTCTTCGTTCGCTCGACAGTTCGTGCCACGTCAAAATTCATTTTACGTGAGATTACTCGGCGTCCAGAGTTAACGGACATCGTCGCGTCTTAGGTCGAGGAAGAAGCTCGAGGAATCTCGGTTTTCGGCGGACCGCGAAGCCGAAATTTGCTCCCTCTCGAACGTCGCTCGGGCCTGATGCTCGAAACGGCGTCTCTCACGTACCAACGTCATGGAATGAGACGCGTAAAAGATGAGAAGTCGGGGGCGTGGCGCGGTCCTGACTTGTTCTCTTATCCACCCTTTTGGACGAGAGTTTGGCGTTTGCGGCGACGGTGAATTCGCGGTTATAAAGCCGATGCCGCGGTAAATCATTAACGACTCCTCTGCCAGCTCTCTCGAGCCATTCCGTTTATTTTCTTATTAAAATTACCCTGCAGATACCGACTCGTCGAGATAAAAATCCTCCAATCTGCGCAAACATGTTCCTTACCGGGACTCCGTTATTCGCTAATACAGCTGGAAAAAAGTGTCGTGTGTCGAATGTAACTGCAGGACATACCGTTCTGCTGTTGTCGTTCAAATTGTTCCCTGTTCATAATAGAGTCTTAACGTCGAAAGAGTTGCAATATTCTTTGCATTTTAAGTAGCCGAATATTGAGTCAGAAGATTTTATCTTGTTCCGTACTGATTCTCCAAAAACTTTAGTTCTTAAATATTAAAGGAGTGTTAGCGAAGAATGTTTTAAATGTCTGCTCTAAATTGTATGCCCGCCCCCCGTGTTTCACTTTTTATTGGTTTTAATTAAGAGTATTATGAATATTATTATCATTCTGTTATTTTGACAGAATCATGTGTACATAGATTGTGCGTAGGAAGAACGCTATAGACTCCGCTTATGGGGTCAACCTTTCGTATTTGGTATTCTTCTCATCTTTATCCGCGCTATCTTGTTTCACAGAGCAGCAACTATTATAAATACATAGTACACAACTACTAAGTCAAGCGTAGGTACGTTGTCAGTTATTTTCTACATACAGTAAGACCCCGCTTAACGCTGCTCAACTTAACGCTGTTTCAGTATTACACAGTAGTATTTGATAGGCTTTTTTCAGTTTATACAAAGTAATTTAAATTTTGAAAGAAGTTCAAAGGCAAGATGAAGTGTCATTGATTCGGTGTCTTCCTATTGACAACTGTTTGCTGAACGGAACAGGCCTAGACAAATGATTTTAGATGACTTCGTCACAAAAAGAATAATACAAAAATATCAAATGAGGAAGAACCTTCCTCCTCACAAACATAATATCTTTACTCGAACTTTTTTTTACTTTCATGAATGTTTTATGAATAAAAATGGATATTATCAATAAATAAGTCTATAATTGATATACTAAAAAACTATTTAACAATTAATGTTACAAAATAAAATAAAAAAAGAACTGGTCAATTTTCTTATTCTTTGCTCTGCAACTTATTCCCATTATTTACGTTTTAAGATGGCCTCGTTTAGCGCTGAAACTTATTGGAACGTATTTCCCCCAAAAATTTGGAAGAAATTGTAGTTTCTTAACTTCTTTTTTTATAATCAATGATATTTTACATATTCTCGGAAGTCTCTAAGATAGATATAGTACAAACAACATTTACCAGTTAATATAATTTGTGAAATTAACGAAAAAATGCGAAAAGTGGGTAAAAATATAGAAGCAATAAGTATTTGTACGATTCTTATGACGAACCATTTACAGTAGAGTTTGTAACGTAAACACATTAATTTATTGCTCCGTACGAATTAGAAAACATCAAATTTCCAGTAAAGTACTTTTAAAAAAGGTTTTAATAGTGGAATAGAAAAAGATCCCACTTCGAGTAACTAATAATTTAATAGTTAATTTAATTCTTAGAAAAGTTACAATAATTATAAAATCAAAAGGAAATCCCACGAAGGAAGGATTATATTTTTGTAAATTAATGTAAATTTCTTTTTTTTTTTTAATGAAGTTTTAAAAATTAAACAGTTGTGCGAATACTTATTGCTTCAACATTTCTATCGATTAATTGTTTTTTTCTTGTTAATTTCGCAACTTACATAAATAGCTATTTTTTTGTTGTAATCTATCTATTCTAGAGATTTCCTAGAACATGTAGAATGTCATTGTTTATAAAAAATAAATTAATAAATTACAATTTTACACAGTTTTTTCGTAAATTGATCGGTGTACGATTACTTTCTACACCCACTGTAGTTGCTGCGGCCTATCCCATGGACGGAATCTGTCACTCACTTCTCCCGCGCTAACGTTACGCGATGGTTCAAGATTGATGCTTTCGTGATGAATAATTGTAAAATTATACAGTGATCACATATACAATTATACATATTTCACAAATACAATTTCATAACCACTTTTTGATATTTAAAAAATATAGATAGCTTTACAGTATCTAGATTGGCTACAGACTTGGTTTCACTTGCTATCCGGTAACCATTCTTCTCAATTATGGCATGACCATTAAGAGGTAAATCTCGACCCATTATTACAACACCAAAACTTTGATATCGCGTAGTCGTATAACCGTACAGAATAAAGTGTACGTTAGTATGAAGTTTCTTTTCGAAAACGACCGCTCCGCCAAATTATCAGTACTCGTATGCTCGTTACGAAACACCTTCTGCAATTGTCGCTCGAGGTATCGCGCGCGGTTTAATGAGCCGCATCAGATAGGTAGTTACAAGGGGACGAGCGTTTGCATTCCTCCGGTTCGTATGGAATTTCCTAAGAAAAATTCATCGTGCCAAACGATGATAGCATACCATCGAGGCCCAGGGTCCGGAGGACGTGCACGTACTCTCCGTGATTCTCTTCCTCGATTCCATGCACCTGCGCGATTACACGTCCCTCTCTGTTTGGCGTGTACGAACACTCCGGACCCTGGGGCCCACGCGCGTAGGTGTACGTGCGTGTGCCACGTAGAAGGTGTTGCGGGTAAACGGTCGACAAACTGGCCGCCAGGCGAGGATAAATGAACGAAATTTCGGCACCTGTGGTACCGAGCCTGATGACGCTGAGCCTTGTGATTCATATACAGTGACTCGCAAAATTGATTACACGGTAACATTGTTTCAAGTTTTCTTGAAATGTAGAGCTTTCTTAGAACACGTAACACTCGACTAAAATCGCTTTATTTGTTTGTTTACACGTTCCTTGTTACACGTCCTCGATGCTGATGTAATAATTAGTTAATCATGAACTTCAGATCTAGTTTGTAACGATCGAATTATTGTGTAGAGCATTCAATTACAATGCTGGTTCAAAGCTTCGCAGTATAAAATAATGGCCTGGTTTACACCGAACAGTTGATACGCGTATTAAGGACTATATTTGTATCAAATTGTTTGGTATCGACTGTAAATGTTGGAGTATCAGAATGGTACGATACTCGAAAGCAGCGAGTATCAGACCAAACTAATACACATATTAAATATTCTCAACGCATTGTAGACGCTGATATTTACTTACTTAGGTTTCTTAAAAAAAAGAGAAAACTGTCATCGTTACGGCGGCGGCGTATCGTGACAGCATTCAGAGCCCTTATTCGTATTTAAAAGTCCAACCTATGTGACTTAATACGATCAACGTAAACAAGACCGTATCTAAGGCTTACTTCGGATCCGCTTGATATCCGTATCAAAAGTTTCTACGGTGGAAACTAGGCCAATTGTCTGCAGTTGGTGTGTATTATTTCTTCATTAATTTATCGTTCATGAAAATATTCAATTTTGATCGGTAAGTAATGTACACGTACATACTGTATAATAACATGATACTTTTTTACTAAATAAAAATCTTGTACACTCTTTATACAGCGAAGCCAGTCGCTCAAAGTGTAATAAAAGGAATCGTTAAAGAATTGAATGCACTTGTTTGTCATAGAATATTGGAAAACAAGTATCAATGGTCGATAAGAGTAATTAGTAGTATTAGGTGAACCGGAAAATAATGTCGTTTTTGCAATTTTAAATACTTGTTTATCATTCACCAGCTCATTGATTTTTATCGATCTGGCATTGACAATTTGCACAATAGATGGCAAAAGGCTATTGATAACGGGAGCGATTATATAATTAATAATTAAAAATAGAAATTTATAAAAAATTTGTTTGAATTTAATGTAAAAGAAACGACATTACTTTCCAGTCCACTTAATACAACAAGTAGTATGCAAAGAGTGGGGAAAAAAATAAACTTAGTTAAAAAGCAAATCTCTTCGATAGAATCAAGCGTGGAATAATCCATTCTATACGATCAGGTGAAGTTTACAATGCCATACTAGTAATGAAGCGATTAAAAATATTTAATAATACCGACATCAGCTCTGAGGAAGTACAAAGGATTGTTATGACAAACCGGTATAAAAACAAGAACCAATATGAACTTTGTTATACATTTATACATTTAGTGAAAGAAACATAATGATATAGGGGTGTATGACTGCTTTAGGTGTACGTCTCCTTCATCGATTGCATGGATTACATAACGGATGATTATACATACATAGATCGGTCACTACAATCACCAAGCCTAAACCATACTGACAATCTTTGGTGCCAATTAAGGAAAGAACTTGTCGAGTTTATGAATTGAAGTTCCTATGTAAAGAATTATTACATAAAATATATGTTCCATAATAACAATACTTCTTTCAATACGTCTAGCTACATTTCTCATGATCTTCTATATTGCGTAAGTAACAAGTTATTTGCAATACGTCATAACAAACCCTATTGATTGGTTCGAAGTATTCTTAAACAGGCATCGATAGTTAGTACGAGGATTCATTACTTAAGGAAACCGTTTAATTTGTATTAAAGGATAATTTTAAAGTCCACGTACATTATAATGTACGCATTAGGCTTGAAGAGGTTAAATAGCGCGTCCCGTTAATTAAGCGATTACGTCACTGCTCGATGTTCGGTTCTGCGTGAAATATCGCATGAGGGGAACAGCGGCTCCAATCGGATTCCCTTTTCTCTTTTTGTTCCCCAACGATTTCGATTCGAGAAATATTTCGCCGTGTAGAAGAAATAATTGGGCCAATCTTTCCCCTTGTTGCCGATGCTCGTACGTTCGGCAGGCGTTTATCAGATAAAAATTGGTCGCACCTCCGTGTCGGCGTCCCCGTTCCCTGGAACTGAGTTGTTTTACGGTGGTCACTCGTCGCCAGTCGAATTTCGAGCGTTTCGTTCGCTCCTTTCGTTAATTAATTACGCGATCGAGATCATTACGCAAAGAGCAGCTCGGACACTGACGTGTGTACGATAAACAGGTGCAACCGGGTTCTTCATCGTCGCTCGATTATCGCACGAGTGTCAGCTGTACGAGGTGAAATACGATTTCTGGGCGTGTCGAAGATTAAGACTGAGAATTAATTCTATTTAAATTCAGTTCAGTTTAAAAAATGAGAATTTTGTAATTGGATTTGCTCGAATCTACGACGGAATATAAACGAACAAGTCTTCTTAACGAATTCAAGTTTTAAACATTTGCATTTTAAAGTTGACCTGGTTCATTGTGTCCCCTGCAGTGAATCCAAATGTTCAGTTATATGTTAATTAGAGATAAATTTCTCTTTTTAAGCTCTTCGAACTACCATTCTAGACATACTTGTACAACAGAACTGGTATGAAGAAATGTTCTTACCGTTAATTCCTTTCAAAAGATATTCAAATTTCAGACGATTATATATATTTTACAATTGACTCTGGACGATCAAGTTTGTTTTCAATACCTTGCGTGCCTTGGTTCGCATTAATTATTTGCAAATAGTTTAAATCTGCCGTTTTTAGCATATCGATATTTATTATAGAAAAAACGTATTAATGTAAAAAAGAACAAATCAACGTCACACATTTAAATAAAATCTAGTTGACCGTAAATAGATAGTTAAGCTTTTTAAGAAAGAGAGGTAATAGCCCTCATAGTAAAGTTAGTCTCATCAGTTTTCACGCTAGCACCGCAATCCGATATTCGAAATCAAATTAAAAGATTAAATTACAGTGGTAAACCAATTTGTCAGACGCAATCAATGCACGGACGAATACGTAATTGGAAATTAAATGAAACTATTGCACGAATTTCAAATGAAATAAAACGTTAATTATAAATTTCTGGATAAAACATCGTATGCTCGATGCTTGTTTATTTCAACTATTCGAATGAAAAAGGTGGTAAGAACACATTCTGTTCTATATTTTCGAGGTAAGTATAAAATCCGTTTATTGTGTTTTAATCGTAATGTATAGTTGGATCAATTGCCGATCAAACATCAGTAAAACATGGACAAAGTAATAACTAATAAGTAAGTAACTTATATTTGTAACGTAATTAATGAGTTACTAGTCATAAGAAACAAATACTAAATGTTTTCGGCCCTTAAGGCTTTTGAATCCTCTCTAAAATTCACAAATATTTCTTCAAATAATCTATTTTCCTGTAAATTAAAAATAATAAAAAATTGTAAAGAATAGAATGTTAGACAAGCCTCACTATTTCCATAAGTTGTTGTTCCATAATTATTGCTGATTTGTTCGTAAATTTAGTTCGTAGAATCATAAATTTTAACAATATAATTTAAAATATAAATGACTAATAAATTGTTTCACAATGGTCTATTTTCCTCTACTGTGGACGTATGTTACCTATTTTTACGTTATTGAAAAATTAATTGTCATTTCAAATAATGTTTGTGACAGGAACCACAACTCAAGAATTAGCATACATTTATTGTTTGCTAGTTCGAACTAATGAACATATTACAAAAATTTATCAAAATCAAAACAAACATGTTAATATATTATTTTTGTAGTTTCCTGAAATTAGCGTCCCAAAACTCTGAACTAATAATTTTTAGGAATACTCCTAGATTAACTTCTAATTAATCATTCTCTTTTAGTAATTAATCTATCAATTTTACAGAATCCAAGAACACTCCTATACTATTATACATTACTAAATACTAATTCACAGGTAAATCTTCAAATTCCCCTGTTTTTAATCGGAAACAAGCCAAACACAGCGGCCAAAAAATTTCCAACAAGATAAGGTGAGCAACGTCGCTTCTCTCTGAGCGATTCGTCAGTCAGCCACGGTGAGTCCGTCAGTAAAGTCGAGAGTACGTGCCAGTAGCACCTGTAAGGGATACCGAAAGACGCCATACCCTGGTCGACCGTCAGCGGCCCTTTTATTTCCACGTTCGTCGTTTGCCTCGTCCCACAGCAGTTTCGCTCGATTTTCTCCTGGTTCTCTTCTCTTCTCTTCTCTTCTCTTCTCTTCTCTTCTCTTCTCCTTTTCGCTTCTTCCCCTCCATCTCCGTATTCGGGGAGGCCGCCAACCTCCAACAGACGTCTGACATCCGACTCGAGGTGCATCGCGGAGGAAGGGCGACGGTGGAAGGACGAGCTTACACGGGGCTGAACGAGAAACCGGGCGGAAGATCGGTATCGCGATCTTGTTGGGCCGAATGAAGAAATGTAAACGCCAATTAAACATTTTATTGATATGCTTATGTCGTGTACGGACGTCTGTTTCTCTTCCGCAGCCCTTCCAGGTTGCCCTCGTCCCTCAACCGTAGGGGGGCAGACTAAAAGACGATCGAAGTAACTCACACGTGGCAGAGCATCGTGGTCCTGTATACAAGATTGTTCTTCGACCAAGTTCTCTGTTGTCGAGGGCCTAGTTCGCTGTTTTTAGCTAATCCCCCTGGCGAGATCGGAGAGATCAAGATAGAATCGATTTCGCGTCGACGACGCGACTCAGAGACACTAATCCGAAGGAAGAGGATTTCCTGGAAGCGTGGACTAAATGGTACGAGTACCGTCAGCCCCAGGAATTAGCGAAAAACCCCCAGGACCAATTAGCAGATTAGTGTTTTATTTGCATAATGAATGCAAAATCAAAATTTCTAGCAACATTAATTCTAATAATAGAATGCATATTATAGTGTTTAGTGTATACATGAGAAGATGAGACCGGGAGGAATCCGGAATATGTACTTGAGTAACCCTTGGATTTCGTTGCTTTATTCACTGTACGATGATTGGTCTTAAAAGAGTTTGAATCGATTAACTTTCTGAGCTTTCAGTATTTGTATGTTACGTTTGTTAGTCTAATTAATAAGCTCCTGAGCGAAACATTTATTTGGAATCACTTCCCATATGATAATTAATCTGGTGTAGTGGATGCATGACATCGAGAGCGTATAATATATGTAGTTACTAATTGTAAAATAGGTTTGGCGCTTACTAAAATCAGTACTGACACCATTCACGAATCTACATGTTTCTATTAATTTATAGACATGATGTTGTAGAAGAAGATGAGCAAAGTATCAAAAATTACATCAAGAATATCCCATGATATTTATTACATTGAAATAAAAATAAATGCAAGTGTTGTGTCAGAGTCTCGTTACACTGGCCTTGAACATGACCAGTTCCATCTCATCGACTCTGTATCAAGATTCAAACATACCACTATGATTTCATATCCAACTTTATGAAACAATTCACTCAGCAACATACAACTGTGTATATGCTTAGTATAAACTGTTCTCCAATCAACAGTTATCTTATTACACAGAATCCATTTCACGGGAGACTCGTCATTACGCAACCCCTACCTTCTATACGATTAATCGCTCACACATAGGCGTCCGGAGACTAGACGTTTGTTTTAGAAAACAATGGCCGCGAAATTGCCAACCATCGCGTTGCAAATCGGCGAATAAACGCGCGCGTTGCCAGTCAGCTGAAGGTCAGTCCGAGGATAACAACAATGGAACGAAAAATCGGTAAAATGCCAACGCGGCAGCGGCTCGGCGTAATTGGAGGATGAACTTTCCGCGGAATAATTAGACGTTGCCACCTTGGGTAACCGCGAAGATGCAAAGCACCAAGGCAGGAACCGTGAAGGGTGACCAGATATACTTACACGGTTGCGTGTTTGGCTAAAACGCAGCGTAAAGTGTGCTCGCAGGTGAAAGAGAGTGCACGGGTACCGGTGAACGAGTAACCCAAATGGGTTCGTTTTCATCCCCCTTTTCTTCGTGGCGACACGGAGAAGAGCTCAGGACGAGGGTACCTCGACTCGAGACCGACTCGCACCGCGCGCGAAGTAAATATGACTTATACTGCTTTTCCCGCCCACCATGGAGTAATCGCAGCTGCCACGCCCTTTTCTGTACATGGCTACCGTATATATACGGCTCGAGACGTTTCAATTAACGAATTTCGCGCGAGCTTTCCATTCTGTTCCCTTGGACCTGTCTGTGCGTGTGCACCAAAGGCGGGGGCGGGCGCGAACGGAAGTGGCGGACCAGACGTTGTTTGACTTTCCTCGTTGACTTTTCTTTTTGTGCCACTCCGCTGACTCCCGCTAAATTTAATTCATTAATACCGGCTCCTCGACTCTGATTCCGTGCCTCCCGTCTGCGTTTTACTTTGTAACTTCAGTTTCGCGCGAGAAGAACAATTGTCGCGGTCGCTGCCTCGACGACGAATCGTGGAATACGATGTGAAGATGAATCTTGAGAGTCGAGTGCGACGACTCCTGAGGATTAGACTCTAGCCGCAAGTATGGTTGAAGGTGATCCTTGAATTGTGGAATACGATGATAATCTTATAGTTCATGTGAAGAATTCATGTGTGATACTTTGTCGTCGGATGACGACGAGGGTTTTCAAATTTTACAAAAGGAAATGTTACAACGATAATCATCGAGTATGACCTTTAAATTTCAAAGTCCTTTAGCGATGCCTTTCTGAATCGTATAACTGAGCGGTAATAATATTCTATAATTCAATAATACCTTATATGCCCGATAACGAACATCATAATTCTAAAGTATTACACCATTAATCTTACAAATTTTAGAACACGGTAACAACAATCGAATCCAAGAACCTTGTAGCAAAACTTTATAATCATGAAACCTTACGTTAATATTAGGTCGTCCCATAAGTTCATGCCACTTATTCTTGCGCTACTCAAATTAATAGACGAAACATACCATTAGGTGTTATAAGAAAAGGTAATTCCCTAGTTTTACAATATTTTCCGCCCTTCTAACGTAATCATTACGCAGTCACTATAAAATTTCTTTAGTTTTTTAATTAAATATTGGCTCAGTCTGCAGCACGAACTTATGGGATGACCTAATAGTTTTGAAATTATTGCTTGTTTGCAATAAATGTTCGGATATTATTAAAAAAACTATAAAAACATTACATATTTAATACACTAAATAGTGGATAACACGTAGGCTACAGCAATAATATCGAACCGATGATACACTAATCTGAAATGGAATATGTACATGCATGTATGTATGTACAATATTAATATTAGTGAAGATTTTCACATCTATTGATCTCTATTGATATCTATTGATTGATTTATGGGAAGACAATTTCTAATTTGGGAAAACTATAAACTTCGCGAAAGGCCTCTACACTTTTTTGAATGCAAGTTTTAGATTGGCTGAGTGAAGTTCTTCCTGCTTCCTTTTGGAGGTTTTTCGAGAGAGTTGGGAAAATGTTATAAAATGGAAGTCAAAAATAGTCTAAACGTTTCTTGGCTTTCATGCATACTGTCAACCTGTTGACAAGCTGCAAAATCCTATCATTTTGTTTCGATAACCTTTGAATCATACGCTGCTGGATTCTGTGGTACCTGATAGAAACGATTACAAACCTTCGCATCAGTAGCTTCCGAATTTTAGAATTTATACATCAAAAATTTGATCTCTATACCGTCTTAATCTTCGACGCCAGCACTCCCATCTTCCAATCCTGCAATTTGATAATAAAAGATTTTCGAACATTCTTGTTGGTAGCAACAACAACAATAAAACACCCCAGCGACCATCTCCGAATCCTAAAAGTCCATAAGTGTAACTCCAATTCACGAGTCACCTCGGAACACCTTCGGAAGAGCAAAATAATTGCCTGGCGGTTCCACTGGACAGTTCCCCGGGAGATCGACCACCGCATTCAGTTAAGCCCATAACATTCGTCGATTCGTATCGCTCGTTATCGGACCCGCACGATCCGCGAATGGAGCATTACGCGCGATCCCGTCACTCCAAAAAATATTACAGAGTTGATTAAGATCGAGAACCCCTTTACCCAGCATAATTGAGACGTGCCGGGTCCGGAATCATGGTCGAGATTTCAGATTTTGTCCCCGCCGTGGGCGATGCATCCCGGAAAGTATTAACGTAATTCCATCGTAAATAAGAACCTATACACGTTGGCACCCGTGTACGCAACTTTGTAACCGGTGGAATGCATGAATACACACGTTCGACCATCGAATTTACACTCCCGCGTACGTATATCGCCACCCTTGTGGCCACTTGAATACGCATATTCAGAGGAAATCAAAAGCGTGTCTGCACTGACACGCGTATATTTCACGTGCACGCACACCTAAGCAAGTCGAAGGTAACACACCAGGGACACCACCACGCGGTCAAATCCAATATTTGGGGTGCGGAGGTTTTCACGGGCCACTGGCAGGTGTGTCGTATCGGAGCGCTCACGCACATGCGTCGCGGCAACGGGCGTGTGCACGCCGTGTTGTACAAGCTTGGCCCAGGGCCAGACGAAAACGTTATTTTTATCTTTTGCGTTAGCAAAAGCCCATAAATATCCGTTAAGGTGTTAAGTTACCACCCATGGTACGCGCAGCTTCGTTCCAACGGCCCAACTGGCTAGTGTTCATCCACACATCCGTGGGACAGGGTGGCGGTCATCGTGCGTGAGCGTATATATCGACTGCTAATCTGCGGTGGCATCGATGGTAGCCGAAAGTCGATTGGTACGCTCGTAATTCGTCGCGGGACCGGGATCGCACCTGCGAGAACGTTATCGCCCTCGCGGTCCCCCCGCCAATCCCATTCGGAGAGACTTTCCGAGTGAAACGGGCTTCCTGGCCGTGATAAAAAGTACGAGGTCCCCGTTTGTAAACCCCTTAATGGGGACACGATCGCATTTACTGTCTCCCGGAGAGACAAATTCCGGCCGACGAGGTACAAATGGAGCTCCAGGAACGCTCGAACGCGCCGCGTCTAAGAATTCACCGACAGTTTCGAATACTTGTCCCAAGGTGTAAGATGAACGTTTGCGGCAGTGGTTCTTAACCTTTTTGAGCTCGAATTGGCGGAGAAGATTTATAATTAACCTTCTGTACTCGGATATCCCCTTTGAGGAAATTTCGTAGTTTAAACTTTGTTAACAATTGCGCAGGATAATTTTATGCGAACGTAAATTGTCAGAAACGCATGATTTCCCGGTATTGTCAAAAACAAGACGGAAACGCAGATTTTTTGATCGAAGTGTAAGTAAAGAACTTTCGCAATACGTTTGGTAGGTCTTTTCGAATGGAAAATATCCTGTCCACTACGACTTCAAATCTATTAGCAAGTTACATTAGAACTTGGATGTTCCGCGTGTATTTATAGCGATATTAGCATTTTTACCCATGTCTGCTTCCTTATTGCATTGTATCGTCACGTAGACATGTCTACATATAGTTGTTGAAACTGGAAGCGTTCAATCTGTAATCACGGTTCTATTCGTTGTTGTTGCCACTGGATGTTTAATATGTGATTTCTCGTGTTATCGCTCGTATATCGGTTGCACGAGCCGGTTTCGTGTTTCCAGACATGCCTAGCTGCGTATCTTTCACTACATAGTACATTAGTTAAAATGTAGAGACGGATTGAGCATCCTAGGTGTATTGTACGTCTTTATCAATTACTACGGTAGACGCAAATTCACCAGTTTGTTCGGGTTCTGGAGTAGATTTTACGTTTAGCTGTTCTGCTCTTTCGTTTTTCGTCTCTTCGTACGAACCTGAAGAGACGTTCTTTGTATCTTATCCATGGAGACATACTAGTAGCGATACTATAAAACGGGAAATAGTTTGTAGCATTATTTGTGGTGACGATAGTTGTAGCGATTAACCAGTATAGCTTGTATTCCTACACCAGATATCTAGATGATACGGACCTTCTAATACTTTTTTGGTTCAAAATCTCTCGTGGGACATCATATGAAGTTACACTACATTCTAAAAGTATGAGAGCGTCTTGTTGCTTGTACACCTGGTGAAACGGACAAATTAATATTAATTTTGTGGCATTTATTTTATTTGATCTGTATCAAATGTAATTACCCACCTATTGTTGCGCTATGAACATTTTTGGGTATTTCGTTCAAATAGCGTAACACAGTTTGCGATACCTTAATTGCTTTAGCGTTTCTAGTGCGTTATAAACAATTCCTCAGATACACGAGGACATTGTTGCTTTCACGTTATCTATACATATTCAAAAGGATCAACTGCAGTATCTTATGCTAACATTTCTCAGACTATTAGAGATCAAAGATGATAAACATTCATTCTAAACGAACAAGCACAGTACGTACATACAAACTGTTCTTGCGTTTCCAAAGAAGTTTAAGAATCCCTTTAATTCCATAATAAACAAGCGATTTGTTAAACAACATAAGTTACTATGTAAAAGTGCAGAACCCAAAATTATTTTCCACGCAGTTTCACTAATCGGTAGGTAAGCATTTTACGCATTAAGCGAGACTTAGCTTCATTTTACTTTTAACTTGTGATGTAAGTAATCGAAGACTACAGCAAACCCCTACTGATAATAGCACTCTCACTTTATTCCAGTACTTAACTCCACGAAATGAACTACAAAGTCTCTTTACTCGTCGAGTATATCACTTGAGTGTAGAAATTGCACACCTCGAGCCTCTTAAAATTCAAGTTGCTCAAGGACAAATCGAGTGTCCCCGATCTAGGTGTCCCGAGGCAAGAGTCCGTGACGTTTTCGCACGATTCGGTAGTGCCCGATTTGCTAAACGTACTCCAGGCGGATCTTCCTCGTCCACTTCATCGTTGTGCGATTATCTCCGCTTACCCGCCATAGATCTAATACCGTTATCTGTAATGCTCTGTTATCTTGTATCATTTGGCCACGGTGGATCTCTTCAAAGGTTACGAGCTCACGGCACGGGAGCCCACCGATTCACGGTTTCTAATGCCTCTACGGTGGTACGATGGTATCCTTACTCTTACGACTATTATTAGGCTGGCTGCTACGGTAACTTGCCGCGGAAGATTGTTTTTAATGCGGTCAACCTCGATCTATTTACCGAGTACAGAAAGCTGACTGTTGCGGCTGTTGAATTGGGGTAGTTGTTTAAGGTGTTATAGATCTTCAGATGTTGTGCATTTTATAAGTACTCAAGGAATACGTTTATACACCCCACGGATGTTCCTTTGTTATTTGTTCGGATTGTTCGTAGAAATATTAACACATCTGACTAATTGTAAGATATCCTTTTGTCTTGCAATCGATTAATCATCAGGTTCTTCATTATTTACATTATTCTTCATTATCTACCATTATTTACATAAAAGTTTTGGTAAAAGATAATGTGATACATAAATACAATAGAGCGATGAATTAATAGGATGCTCGATGTAACGCCTTCTTTTCGTTTTCATTGTGAGAACTAAGAATCTAACGTATGCAGTAATGCTTCATTTGGGTATACGTGGCTACGTGCTAATTTAGTGAATCATACTTAACCACCGAAATATTGTAACTATTGGAAGTTAGTTTTACGAATATGCTACTTGCGTTCGAATGATCACGTTTCCGCGTCGGCTGTTGCAGCTTTAATCAATTTGGGCCTGAAATTTGGTTTACATTATGGCTCGAGTCGAACTGTTGCTTCTGGCAAACGATTACCGTGTATCGTGTGTCGTGCTACAATGTTTGACATCAAGGGTTCGTGTTACGTGACGTTACATGCGACAGAGTATCGAACGGCGCAACCTAAACGTGCCAATGTTCCGAATTTATGCCATCTTGTTCCGCGGTCATTCGTAACGCCGATATTGCGACTGAAACGTAATCAACCGAGGTTATTCAACATCGGTTCTAAACATAGCTTCGTGAGCGAGTAAGTACATACTTTATTCCATCTACCGTTAACGAATACCATATTCCATCAAGCGGAGTATATCACGTACTGGCGTCATTTTCTTCGACCCTCTGGAACGCATACGGCTAAACTTAACCATTCTCGTAAGAAATACAACAACAATATCACCGTAAGGCTAACCAACATTGCTAAGACGAGCAAAGAAACATTGCTTTAAAAAACCGTAAACACTCATCGCACGAGTTTGCTAAACATCTAAAATCATAGTTCACAAGCGTCGTTTTCTCATATGTAAGCACTCATCGGAAGGGATAATCAGGCTCGATGCGTCGTTCGTTTCTTGGCGCAGGCAATTATTCCAACGTGGATACGAAGCAGCAAGCAAGTAGTATCTATTAATTCCCTAGACAACATTGTAGCTTAAAGATGGACCGTGTATAATTCGACGCAGTGATAATAAGTCTTCGCAGGCCACGTTATTCCGCATCGACTCGTTCATCATGTGGGCACGTGAATTATCACGTACGCGCGTCGAGGATAGGTTCAGAAATAACGATTCGACAGGATCTCGCCTCTTTGCGCACTTTACTTTCCAGTATCTCATCTCCTTCAGTAAATGAATCTTTACTTCGTATGATGCCGCAAACGATATGCAATAATGACGCTAATCAAAGTAAAATAAAACGAAAGGAAATAAAACAAAAATCTATAAAATTAAAATATCAAGCCAGATATTAATTCTAAGGTATTATCTACATCTACGTACACATGTGTCATCTATGGGTTATATTACACCGTTCACGATAGTTTGAAGGCTTTGTTTTCCAATGTACTTAATCTTTATACTTTATATATTCTTTTTGTAGATATCTGGACTGGCTTCCAAATTGACCATAAACTCTACTTACTTTCCAAGAAAATAAAGTAACCGAAGATGAAATTCAGCAATAGCGTTAGAGCCTATCAACTCTGAGAGTGGCCTTACGCCCTCGCTCGCACTCTTTCGTCTTTGAGAATGATGTTTACAGTATCGCAATGTCTGCTGTGAAATGTTCATTGAAATCACGTCTTGAAATTCTCTCCCCGGGTCCTAGAGAGGATGAGACGGATGCGGCTGAAGGCAAAACGGAACAATCGATGATGGCGAACCGTCATGGATGTACCGAGCTCGATGGACGTCACTTCGTTCCGAGGTCTTTATGGGGTTCCTCATGACCACGCGGAGACGTGACCTCGGTCGCCACACAGGCGGCGAGAAAAAGTTTACCGATGGATATCTTAATACCTCTCTGTGTGTATGAGGCTCTTGGAATGTCGCGGTTCATTGCGGCCTCGAATCAGGGTTGACTGGATTTGTGAGTTTCAAAAAGTCCAAGGGTTGCTGCGATGCTCCAAAACTTTAAAAACCTGGCGGAATGCACTGAGTCTTCCCATTGCGATTTTAGAAGGAAGTTGTAGGCGTGGTTCCATTCACCCCTTGCTTTACGATTCAATTCGTTGCTTTGTATGCCACAAATAGGCACCGAATATCACAGTTGAAGGGACAAAACGTCCAATGTGTTTCTGCTCAGTGGTTAGAAATGAAATGAACTGTGACCAAAACTTTTCAGGCAATTATTCTTTCCAAGAATATCAAATATTCGTGTTGAACCATATTTTGTATCGCGAGTACGATTTGTGTTTGATATGATTGAGCGGTAATGTGTGCTACTCGATATTATAAGGCAAAAGGTTATTCCGATCACGTAGAATATTTTTTCGGTAAAATTCCAGAATAGTTTGCGTAGAGGATCAAGACTCGAAGGGAAGCTGGAATTTTGGATAAGATGAAGATGATGTTTGAACGGATTAAAGCAAAATTGAATCCGAATTTTTTGGTGATAGAAGGACAATAATTTGGAAGATTATACAAAATTAAACTCAGCGACAGACTAATACAGAGTATCTATCACTGATAAAATCAATAATGAGCCACGTGGATCCACGAGACTATTGACATACATGAATTCTTTAGAACAATGTTATCTATACAAGGGATTTACATTTACTGTGAGGCAAAGAATTAAGAAGATGACGTTCATTTTGATAGTAGGCGAGAAATCTGGTATGAAGCTTTTGGCGAGAATGAAGCAATTGCTGATAGATTATGATTGAGCGTGAATAACTCAGTGGACGACGGAACCTCTTTTAATATTACGTATGGAACATCTAAAAGTCGATATCAAATAAACGAGACAAACAACGGAACACCTACCGACCTAGAATTTCCACGATACCTTCATCTATAAGTCTTTACATAATTTAAAGAAGTGAAAATGGCCTAGATCTACTTCCAACACGTGTACAACATAAGACTGCACCTGCATCAGTAGAAGAGCTTGACATTGATGGATGAGATACTTCCCTCCAAGTCATAATTCTCCATCCAATTACATTTGCAGCTATTGTATTTTGCAGACTGATTGCCGATAAAAGAAAATTGAATTTCTAACTAATCTAGAACGAAACGCCATACATCTCGGGCTGTTTACAAGTGTCACTTTTTGAGAAAAAATTATTAATACCTAATTCTATTAATACATTGAATTTAAAGAAATGACTTCGGGAGAAGTACCTAAAAGTAGCATCAAGCTTCGAAGAATGTTTCAACGCAAAGTTGTATAACAAGTAGCATGAATTCATCTCAAGACTACATACTTCAAAGAAAAGAGCAAACAAAGGTCTATAACTTACTAAATCCCCCTAGCTAAATATTTTCGTTTCGACTCGATCCTTTCGCGTCATTTACAGAACACTGCACCATCCGAATTTTGAAACTCCATTTCCCTAAAGTTCGATAAAGACAGAAACGACTAGCCTAAAGGGCCCACTAAAATATAGACACACGCGTATCAAACTTTGAGACTTTTGGTAAAAAAAGTCCAAATAAAGAACCAAATCCTGCCAAAAACAATTGGTACACGGTCCAAGGTGTCGTTGGACTCGAAGCGAACGACTTTTATACAAACGACACAAAAACGGCGAAAAAAGCGGTGCACGCTTCGCGCGTTTGATTTTTTCTATCTATCACACGGCAGTGTTGCTTCTTTCGAACCGCGCCGCTGCCGAATGCGTTATTATCGCGACGATCTCGATCGGATCGCTTTGGCGTCCTTGTTCGTGGCCCACCCTTCTCTCTACCCTCTTTCCAGCCGTTTCTCTCGCTCCAGCTCCGGAGGCAGCCCTGAAAATCGTCGGGGAACTTAAAGCACCTCGTGCGAACGCGGGATCGTTTGGACGACAGCGGTTCGAAACGAATCGATGAAAAATAACACCTGTCCCGCTCTGGCTGCCAAGATCGTAAACGCAGCTCGATATATATACACGGACGGGCTAGAGGGGTTCCCGTAGCACCGAGAGAGATCCGTACCGAGAAAGAGGCTGGAGAAACGCGAACCAACCGCGGCACCCCGCGTACGTGTTACACGCACGACGTTGGGTAACGGAGAGCGTCTCAGTTAGCAGCGAGCTCGGTTTGGTTTATAGCCGTGCGTCCGATGACAATGTCCACGCGGCTTTAAATCTCCCCCTTTTCGCCCCCTACCCGGCCGACCCTGCTGGACCGCAGCGAGCTTTCTTTTTTGCCTTTGCATTATATCATATTCCATCCCTTCCGTCGCGCGTTCCTCCGGGTTGCGACGCCGTGCTCCGCCTCCTTCACCTCAGCCTTTTTCCTTCTTCTCCTCTCCTCCTCCTCCTCCTCTTCTTCTTCTTCTTCTTCTTCTTCTTCCTCTTCTTCTTTCCTTTCCACCGCCGCGGTTCGTCCTGCTTCTGCAGCATCGCCTTCTTTTTTAACCCTTTTCGCTGCCCCCTTCGCTGTGTTACTTTATGCGTGCCGGTGTCCCCCTCCGGGCGATCCCTGCCGCGTATAACTCGCTGCGCGAAGGGACCATGGCGCGCCGGCGTGGAGAACGAATGTTTATGCACTGATAACTGACAGCACCCTGGCGCGGGAAGTCGGTACCGATCTCCTCTTCTGGGATTCACCGCTGAGAACGGCTGCGGGTCCTGGGAGACCGAGCTTTGTTCCGGGGCACTCCAAATCACGTGACTTTTTAATGGGTTACCACCGTAGTTCTCGAGACTTGTTGCTCGCTGACCACTGTTCGTCGATCGTACCGATTTGTGCGACTATTAGGCCAAGGAGAACGACGTTTGATCATGGGAATAGGTGTATCCTCTTGGTAACACCAATTCTATCTCAGACATCGGAAGTAACGGTAGATGGAACCACGATTATGGCGGAAAGATGGAACTATTAAATCTTGGAATAATCAACGTAAACGATCCAACGAAGAGGTCGCTAATACGTTATTTTTTTACTTCTTGTTGTCGCTACTATCGTAGATGAACGTCACGATGCAACTAGAAGAGTACCAAGTATAAGTAGCACTGTTAGACTTTGGCTGTGGTTTGTACCACTTAACGCAAACCATCCATTTTGTGCGATGAGCTAATGGAAGGTGGTCTGCCCTGACTTATGTTCAAACAGGATCCTCTGATAAAATCTTCTAATTGGCGAACGACGCATCGAGTGGTCCGCTGGACTCTCTAACTCTACACTCGAACGGGTAATTGGGCTCTAGAAGGGAACTCCATCGATACTCAGACCTAACTCTCGCGGTGCCGAGAGACATTCTATCGCACGAGCCTCTTCCAGGGTAAACGACCGCGACGAATGTCCACGAAAATCGGATTTCCTCTCCGTCGTGAATCACTCCCCCGCTAAAGACGCCTCCTCGGCGCTTGGCGAGAGAAGGCCGCGAGAAAGGCACGGTCGCGCACCCATTTTACGATCGCGATCCGTTAATTCAACGGTCTCGAGGCGCTGCTCGCCAGGAGATTTACGGTGGTGCTTGGAGTCCTGCCCCGTGGATGAGCCTACGACCCCTCTCCTTTCTCTCTCTCTTTGCTCCTCGTCCTGGTCCCTGGTCCTGGTGGGCTCTCTCCATCGTCCTGGCCGACACATCGTCAAATCTGGTCTGCCTCGTTTCGGGCCGACAAGGCTTCTCTCCGTCTAGTATGACAAATGTTATCCCTGACAGTAAACGTCACTAGTTTAGGTGCGATGATTCACGGCCTCCTGGGCATAAGCGGGCGCGAAAACCCCGAAGGGCCTGGCCAAAGCCGTGCGCGGGCTTATTTTATTTGCGGCTTAATTTTATGTGCTCCTCCGGATGCCTCTCGCGCCGCCTCGGTGCATTATGCACACTCGTTGCGAGATTGAGGTGCGCGAGGCCAGGGAGAACCAGTCGCCGCGATCGTTGCCGGTGACACCGGTCAAACGGGATTTATCGTCGCTCCTCTTGTTAGTTTTGATGCTAGAAACCCCTCGACGAGCTCTATTCTCCCGGCCAGGTTGTCGCGTGGGTGGACGGAGACATTGTTCGCGGAAAGTTTCGTCCACGCGTTAATCGTGGGTAGACAGAGGCTGGAGAGAGCAGTTACTCTTGGGAGCTACGAAAATTGAAAAGTTTCTGCCATTAAGAGACGCTGAACACCGGTGTTCAGGTTGAGACGCTTTCATAGGAGTCCTATTAAAGAAGATGTAACGCGAGGGAATACAGAGTGAAGCCAGGAAGTCCTGTCGCGAAATTTATGAGGCGTAGTCCGCGCGTTCAAAACGAAAGAGGAGTTCGTGATAACTACTGGTGTTGGAACTGTTTGTCTTTGAGATGCAGCCCTTATTGGTTCGACAACTACTTATTTGTAATGTTTGAATGCATTGGATTTCACGCAGAATCATCCAATTAATTTGATGTGTAAACCGTCTCATCCGGACTTGTCATCACTCATATTAGGTAGACTGGAAAGTAATGTCGTTTCTTTTACACTAAATTCAAACAAATTTTTGATAAATTTCTATTTTTAAGCAAATTTGTAATCGCCCTCGTTATCAACAGCCACCTAGTGTGCAAATTTTAAAAGACCGATAAAAATCAACGATCTGTTGTGTGATAAACAAGGATTTAAAATTGCAAAAACGACATTACTTTCCAGTCTACCTAATAGATCCAAGCGTCATATTAGGCTGTCAACTTTAAAATTACTAAAGATATTGAAAAATATATCAAATTAAAAGTGTACTATTTTTGGAAATCTCTTCTTTTCTAGTAATTTACAGTCCTCCAGAAACAATTAAGTTACATTTGTAACATTTTTTGAAATCTTTTATAATTTAAAAGTTACAAAGGCATGAGTAAATATATGTGATTTTTCCCTTATAATATTAACTATTAGACTAGTACTTGTGAGAATTTCTACAAGACTAAGATTTTATTTTGGGACAATTAGAAACTACGTAATCTAACATTTGCTTTTATATTTATTTTCTTAACCTTATCCAAATTTTCTAATTCAAATTTACTTTCTTTAACGTCTCTCCTTGTAAATTAATTTTCTTAGTTTCTTAGCGAAAGCCCTATAATAGTAATACTGTAATAAAATACAGTATACTTCTTAGCTTGAATCCAACAACAGCTAATCAAATCTCGAACTACCAACACTCAGTATTAAATACAGTTATTTTTCTTCCCTACCGTTGAAACCTTCTCAGAACCTATCGATCCGATCTCCCTCTAGATGCTTTCAACGCATGCCTTTGAGATCGATGCAGAACACTATTCGAAGTCGCACACGCAGGAAAATAATGGAGCTCTCGATCGAAACGCGTTGTGTTGGGCGCTATGAAGATAATCGAAACCAACCTCGGTTATCGAGAGATCCTCGAGATCAAAGTCTATGCTCCTCCTATGGTTAATACAATTGCGAAGGTTCCTCCGCATCACGGAACAATAGGGAATGCGGAGTGACACGACGTTCCGTATCGTTCAGTGTCCTACATACTCGTCTCGTTGGAGCGAGGTCGCTCAGAGGGGGTCCTAGCGTCCAGTCTACGTCGACGTTTCGTTTAAAACACACCAACCGAAGGAATTTGCCTCCATGTCGGACTCGTCGACGGGCAACCGTCCGATCGTAACAGATTTCTCAATATTTCTTCGGGACCGATCGGCCAGAACGCGTCGGACCTTTTACAGCCATTCTTTTGATCCCTTTCATCGATCTGAACTCTCCTCCGTGTGCACACCACGTTGGTCTCACGAGCGTAGCCGCGATTTAATCCCTTCGGACTTCACGAGGCGCTCGTAAAACGACATCATAATTCCCATTGAATGTCCCTGTCGTAACCCCTGCCCGACCCGATCGCGCTTGTACCTTGCTCACCGGACGCTATTCCTTGGACCGTAATTTCAACCGATCTACGGCTGACCGACGATCGACGATCGACTGCCGATTTGTTTACCTTATCGCAAATATCAGGCGATCCGAGTTGCTCGTGAGTTCCAGAACGTTCTTTAATACTCGATGTGCCCTATTCGAACTCGTTCTCCAGTTAAAGCCAATTTCGTACACCGGCAATTCGTAAGTACAGACCGAGCTGTAATCCCTTTCGACAATTTTGACTGGCAGGACTACGGAAGGGTAAACTCGTTATGCCTCTGGCGCTCGTCTCTCTGCTCTTCGGGCCACGTTTGCTCCTCGCCCGCCCGAGTAGCTGTGGTACAAGTCGGACATTGCACGAGACCTTTGCACGAAACCTTTGTACTAGAAAGTGTACTGCGCCATAGAGTATTTTTCGATGTCAAGAGCCCGACTGTCTATGGATGGATTTGGTGATCGAAGGTGAATAATAGTAAAGGGAAGATGTATCATCCAACAATATGTATATTTCCGTCGTTATTGTCGTGCTAAATTTATGTTGGTTGTATTTGTATATGCTCAAACTTGTTTGCATAGGTTCACTCCGGTTTAACCCTTCAAAGATAATCGATGTGTATATGCGTTCGAAAAAGAACTGGTATAACGGAAAGACATGCGTTTAAGAAATTACAATCTGCAATAAGAAAACTTCGAATCATTTGCATTTCATATGTAACGCTTAACATTAAAGCGCATCGACCGCAAAGATTTAAGAATGATTTTCTGTAACCATAATATAAATTCAATTGAAAAATTAAACGGATTAACAGATTTATCAGTCTGCTAAGCATGCTTACCTATCCTATTAAGTAGAAATTATTAAAAAATGAAACCCTCGGTGATCCTATATAGAGCTTGTTATTCATTAAGAGTTCTACCGACCTAATACTATCTATTAGGGTGTCCCATAAGTTTCTTCCCTTTTTTTGATGCGAAATGAATACACGATATTTGTTGTTTAAGGTTGATTTACTATGTTATATATGAACCGTTCTGTTCTATAACCTCCTTCAATCTCTCAGGAAGCCTCATTATGCCCTCTTTCCAAAATTGTTGAAGCTTACTTTCAAAATATTCATCTAGGTGCGCTTTTATTTCGCTTATGGATTTGAAAGATTTACCACGGAGAGAATTTTTTAAAGAGAGGAACAAGTAATAATCGAATGGAGCAAGGTCTGGGGAGTACGGAGGGTGAGGTAGAACGTCCCAATCAAACTGTAATAATTTTTGCCTTACGGCCAACGCAACATGTAGTCTTGCGTTGTCGTGATGGAATACGACACCTTGTCGGTTCGCCAATTCTGGCCGTTTTTCTGCTATGGCGGCTTTTAGTTGATCCAGTTGATTGCAATATTTGTCAGCATCGATCGTAATACCTTGCGGAACGAGCTCGTAGTACACTACACCCTTCCAGTCCCAAAAAATGCACAGAAGAACCTTCTTCGGATGAAGCCCAGGCTTCGCAACAGTTGAAGGTCTATTTTCTTTAGACCAAGTGCGTTTTCGATGCACATTTTGATACAAAATCCAGGTTTCTTCGTCAGTGACAAGACTCTTTAAGAAAGGATTTCTTTCGTGTCGCTGAAGAAGCAAATCGCACGTAGATACGCGGTTCATAAGGCCGGTGTCCGTCAATAGGTGTGGAACTCAAACTTCAAATCAATTCGCATATCCCATCTTGATTGACACGTTGATCGCCACGTCACCCATATGTGGGTGACAGTGCTTTTCACTGAAGAACTAAAAAAATTAATTCTGAAAGTTAAGCTTCAAAGAGAACGAACTTAAATGAAATTTAAATTCTAGCAGAAATTTTCAAGAATATTTCTCTGGCAGTCAACGTGTTAAATGCTCATGTACCGTTGTCTTGGGAATGGTATAGTGGCATTCACTATCTCACGCGCACTATATCGCGGATTTTCAGCGAGCACAGTCTTGATAATGTCCGTATCCGTTGTTGCTGGGCGGCCGCTGCGGTCTTCATCTTTCAACTCAAAATTGCCAGCTCTAAATTTCTTAAACTAATTGCGGACGGTCCTAATAGTTGTAGTGCCACTCCTGTAAACGGTGGAAATCTCGTCTGCAGTGTCCTTTGCACTATTGCCTTTTTTAAAGCAATGAAGCATAACATGCCGCAAATGCTTCTTTTGGCTCTCCATATTGAACGGTGTAGAAAAAATTTTAAAAGAGACTTTGTCACCAACGAAACGTACTTTGAAAGGGCTCTGGGATGACTGAAACCGATGCCATAAACGGCTAAGAGATAAGCCTACATGTTTATATAAACAAAGCCAGTTAAAGTCATTCATAGCGTGGCGCGGAAGAAACTTATGGGACAACCTAATACCCTGGCATGAAGAAAGCAACCCAAATTGGAACGGCTTGCGGCAGTGAATTTCCAAGATAAACGTCGTCCCAAAATTATCTTCAAGCTGGTATCAACGCGATGCTGCACGCATCTGCGGACGTTTCCAAACGAGCTTCTTCCAATTCCGAAAGCAGTGCATCTCTCTCTCTCTCTCTCTCTCTCTCTCTCTCTCTCTCTCTCTCTCTTCCTCCTTCCCTCTCCTTCGCCCACTCGATTACGGTCACGGCGTGCTTTACGCCCGCAGGGATCCGTACTACGAAAGCACCCCGGTGACCCCAGTTGCTCGTAAGAAATTCGAGGGCGTCGTAGCCGGTGCCTGGAAGCCGTTTGTTTCGTTGTCGTTGCGTCGTTTTGTGCACGGGGCGCCGTATACCACCGACGGCCCATCCGCCGCTGGTTCCTCGTTTTCTCTCTCGGAGGGACATCAAATAAATCACGGACTATCGTCTCCCGCGGAACGTTTCACGTCCGCCGGCACCGACAGTCCCTTCAGCTTCACGAACAATTCGAAATGGTTTCGTGCGCGAATTCAGAACTTATGGAATGCACTTTCAGGCAAGAACTCTGCGAGCAGTGGTGGCGTCGAGCGGAGGATCGAGGAAGGAGAGGAAGATAGACGGAAAGAAAGAGAAACGACGAAAAGGGCGCAGAGAACGTAGGATTCTCAGGCGGGAGAGCAGCCGACGTTGCTGGTTTCGTGGCGAACGCTAGTACGATAGAAACGTTCGGAATCTCGGTGACGTGATTATCTTTCCCATCGTTCGCCGCTTTCGCAATCTCGGTTAGATAATTACGCTATAAATCGCGCCGATGAATAGAGCCTCCCTCTCCGTGTATCGCGCGCAGGAACGTTACAACGACCTTTTGTGCGGCTCTCCTCCGCGGCTTGCTGCGGCCCGAAGCTCGACTTCGCGGTATCTCGCCGTAAGGAAAATTTTGACGGGAGAATGGGAGCCTGGGACGCGATATTTCAATTCCGACGCGGAATTTCTCCGCGCCGTGTCTCCGTCGTTTCACGATCGTATCTGAAAAATCTCCCCTCGACCGGTCCCGCGCGCCCTCGTGCTGCTAATCGTTTATTTTCCTCGACCTCCGACCCGCCGCTCTTATTCGTAGATCCGATCGGCGAGCGGGGTTATTAATAACGGTGACGGCTAGGTAAAACGGGCTTCGAAGGGACGAGCCACGGGTTGACCAACCGTCCTGTCTCTCTTTCTAATCGTGATCTCATTCTTTTTCCACCAAACGTCATTTGCGTTGCGATGCAGCCACGAAAAGTCGTTTCGTACCTCCGCGTCGAGCAGCCTTTCAAGCATCTCCCTCTACAACCACTCGGAGTTGTTGCAGACGTTCACTCCGCGCTCGAAACGAGACGTCATGCATGGTTTCCGTCGAATGCACAGATCCCGCGGATCAGTCTGTCGCTTGAAATTCTTACGAGAACTCCAACGATATGAAACCACAAAGCGGCTAATTGATATCATTCAAGTCACTCAAACATCGAACTCAAGATCCATCTACTTCGGTACATCGCGAGGCATGATTCGTCGGTTTTGCTTCTTAACATGTCTGCTTATCTTTAACAAAAACTAGTCAATGTGCTTTCAACAATCTATGCCGACGACTATATTGACGACATTGTCGCGTTTCGTTCCCATCAAAATTACTGTCACGTATAATATAGAGACAATCCTCTTTAGCATCGTTCTATATCTGACAGAGGACAAAATATCTTAGCCACATGATTCGAAAGAATCAATTTGGGGGGCTTAGTTAAGAGGAATTTGAACTTACTAAAACTACCTAGAGCACACGGCACTCAATAGACAACATATATGTATAACCCCACAGATTTTTTCATTGCTACTATAAAAATCGTTTTACGTATAGTCTATATTTATGCATGATTCTTTGCAGGCAACTAAAAAACTAGTTCCATAACTGCTACCGTGCGATATTTTGGTGAATGTTTGTAGCATGCCGCGATCCTTGGGCAAATCAAAGCGAGAAAATCTCGTCGAGAGATTATTTCGAGCATTTCGATCGGTCCAATGATCGCGGCATGCCTGGATTGCTCCTCAGTTTGCGAGGAGTCACTCAAGAAAACGTGATCTGTTTAAATTAGGCTTATTTGAGGTGTAAGTTATAATGTTTATCCTTTAAACATGCTGGGCTATCCACCGAGTAGTAGGAAACTAATCGCGTAAAATATATGTATAAAGTGGTCGCATAAATATTAAACAAAAAGGAAAAAAAACGTGGTTTCGCGCGTCGAGCACGTTCGATACGAGGATTGCCGCGGTAGATCCCAGAGAGGAGTCGCGCGAGTCAGCCACGGGTACAAGAAAAAGACGAGGAAAGAGTCGATGCCGTGAGACGGACAGGAGAAAGACGCCATGGGCCACAGGGGAACAGAGGGGAGCCCATCTCGTAGCAGAGAGACAGAGAAAGAGATGGAGAACGACGCGTCGTCCGCGATGCCAGCCAAGGAGAGAGGAGTGTACATTCGTTATCTGATCAGAAACTTAAGGCTACCTTGAATGAGATGAATGCCTTTACGTGTCTCTTGCACTTGCCTAGGCACATCCATTCGCCCTTTCATTTCAAGTGCTCCGTTGCCCTTTTGTGGGTGGCTGCCCTTTCTCCGAGGCCATCGCGGTGTACCCATCGCTCTTTCTGCCCACCCAAACCCCTCCATCTCCTGGCCGCGGCCGGTCGCGCGTAATTTATTGCATCTGTGAAAATTTCGTGGCCACGGACTGCATTCGTCTTGCCGGCTAACCCAGGTTCTCGCGATCCCTCGTCTCGATCGACGGTAGCGGCTCGCGTCTTCGCGCACCCGCGGACCCTGAAGCCCTCTGACCTTGCGGTTCGTGACTCCGATCGATCTGGCCTCGTCTGGACCAAACCGAACCGTCGTACGACTCGCCCAATGGTTTTGGAAGACTGTGGTCCCTTTGTGCATGAGTCTCGAACAAGCCTGCCTTGCAAATTTCATTCTGGTGCACAAACCCCCACGGCTCAAATTTAAATGTGCTAGCCGCTATGCTGCCGAAATGTTGAGATATCTTATCCAAAGCACATGACTTATACCCTGAAGCCTGGGTTAATATCAACCAAATAGTTTGATCGTTAACTTCATTTGAGTATATTGGAAGCTGTGGCCATAGAACTTAGGCTTGTTTTAAATAGCTTTTAGAGTCCTTGAATTTAGTATACGATGTATTAATAACCTTTACTGGGAAGAGTACAGCGCATGTTCTAGATGTATGTATGTCATCTTTGAATCTTGCCATTGGATAATTACTATTTGATGATTGAAGGAGGTTGAAGTTTTAAGGTCTGGGGAGAGAAAGAGTTGACTTGAGAAACCACCCCTAGTTGTCATATCAAGGCAGCTCTTTCTACTCTTACAAGCCTCGACTGAGTAGCAGAAATGGAAGTAAGAATTGAACTCTCAATCTTGGAATCACTTCTCGAAGCTAAGTCGATTTTATATACCAATCTACTTTCTAGATGTAGAGTGAGTTTACAATGTCTTGAACGAATTATCATTCCAGAAATTTGATATTTATCGTTATTTAAAGTAAATAAAAGAGTACAAGGCAAATCTAAATTTAGAGTAATCAAACAATAATTCAACTTAGAATCGAATCTCGTTAAAACGTGAGCCATATTACAGGGCCGTGGGACAAAACTGCGGAACTAATTACGTTAAGGATAGGGAATAATTTATCAAATTCAGTACTCGGGAAGTAAAACAATCAATCTCTTTCTCTCAACACTCCCCATTCCCCTCCCTGTAATATCCACAGTCTTCGACCAGTTCATTTTCCAAAAGATTCAGAAAAAAGAAAGTCTCCGATGAACCTATCAGACCACACAATCTCATCTGGCAAAGATCGGTCCAAATTGCTTCAGCAGGTGTTACATTTAAAAAGAACATACTCAGCAGAGGCTAGCAACGCGTAACACCATCGATCGATCTGTAATCACTCTTCATTATAGGAATTTCATTACATCGGAACGTTAGCGCTTCCTGATCCGGGACGACAACATTGTAACAACTCTCACGAGCGTCCAGTCAATATCCCGCTCGATGACACGCTTGATGACAGGTTGCGACGCGCGGAACGCGGCGAGGTGTCTGGAATTATATCGAAATGGAAGCGGATCGGCCAGTACAAGCCGGATGAACGAAAACGGAGGGGGAGAGCTGGTCCTCCTCGCGGCGGTTCGCCGATCGGCACTAATTTAACGAGATATAAATAAAGCCCCAGGGCAACCGGAGCCGTGATGGAGGAAGCTGGAAAGACTTTGAGTAGGGTTTTGAGCGGGGAAGAGAGACGGGCTGTGTCGAGGGGAAGCGTTCAAGCCTGCCGGCAAGTTAGAGGTGGTTGGACCGAAGGCTGGTTAGCTGTTTCAGAATGACAAGTTCATTTTATTAAGACGCCTTCAGCCGCATTATGGTCGTCACGTGTTATTCGCAGACCCGCAGCCGTTCGACGCTACCCATATCCTCAGCTGTTTCCAAAGGTCGTGGGGTGTGTTAGCGCGTGCACGGATGTATATATATACGAAGAGAGGCTGACGGTGTCACGGTCCACGGCCAGCCAACGCAGAAAACACAGAGGAACGTATATGAGCGCCGAGTGTGAACGGATATGTCGCTTTCTTTGATGTCTCCGTTTCCCCCTCCGTGAGCTGCGACGGATGACGAAGACGGCGCGCGGCGATGAGCACCATGACACAGGTTCGGGGCTGTTTTTCCACTTTTTTCTTGCTCGCTACCCAGCGCGACCATGTTTTGATTCCCTTGACTCTTTCCTCTTTTTCAGCCTATTCAATTATTTCTCGAGCTATACGAACTGTGTACCTCGGCATCGCAGGCGTAATAATCTCTCGCTTCTACTTTTCTTTTCGTGAAATCGTAAGTATGTTCTAAAGGGTTTCGAACGAAACTTCAAGTATTAACTATTCATTGTTCGAAAGTTCGTAGAAATTTGGAGGATCTGCCAAAAAGTATTATTTTAGAGATTAGAAGCGATCGAAGAGGGATTGAAAGGAGAAAGATACGATAGACTGCAGGGAAATATAGTATTAACAATAAAAGTAAGCAGAATGTACGCAGAAAATCCTTAATAACTGAAGATTAAAGGAAGCTGTTCACTAGAGGCGCTCTCAATTTTCTTTGCGAGTTAAGAACACTATACAAACGATTTGGCATTCACATTTTCTTGCAATCCTTTCAAGCAGGAAATGAAGATGACCTAGCGCAAAAAGGATTGACAATGTTTCGATTTGTTCTAGAAGTTTGGTCAGAATACATAAAATAACAGTTTCCAATCTAAGACAAAAGACGAAACTACCTATATCAAGATTAGGGAATAATTTCACGAATTCAGAATTTAACATGGACACAGTTAAATTTTGTCTATGAGATTTGGCTCGATACACCTCCAAAGATATTTTATGTATAACTCTGACAGCATTTTTCACTCCTTAGACACGAATATCGGGCAAAGAAATTCGCGTTCAATATGTTTCAATGCTCTATTCAAACGCACAGTTTTATCATAGTCAGCGTGTTACCAGTTGAAGGATGTTCGTTGCAAGTGAACTCCAACAAGGGTGGATATAGCGGACGTGGATGCACTCTGTAAACCAGTCGCGGAAGAAATGACTACCGTGTCGATTCGATTTTCGAACAGCGCGGGAGTAACTTAGAATACGAGCCTATAAATACGCGTAGTTTCGTTTCTTTTTCCCTCGGTATCGGAACCAGAAACATTCCTATCGTCAGCCAGCCAACCCTGTTCTCTCCTCCTTCGGTGGGCTCGCGGTGCTCCTCTCTGTCTCGCGGTCTTCTTCGACATCGTCTTGGGCACTCGCGCAGAAGGGGTCCTCTGGCTTCTCTTGTATCAGATCGAATCGGAGGAGCACCTTCTTCTCTGCTCACAGGAGAACAGAGTAGTCTTACCTTCGACCGGAAAACAACCAATGTGACACGATAATTCTCGCGTGTATCGGCTGGTTATTGTGCTCCGTTCGCATAGGACCCGTTTGCCGCGCGATAATATTTGCTGATACGAGGATTATGCGAGACTTTGACTGGAGTGCGCTGAACCGTTAAGAGGTTTCTAACTTTCTATGTATTAAATTGTAACGAGTTCGTCAAAAAGTGTGACGCTTTTGCTCCTTATAAAACGATGATCGAGGAATGTCTCAATTTTTTATTAACTATTATCAGGTCATTTGGTAAACTTTTGTATGATTTCAATTGTGTTTACAATATTTAGGAAAAAATCTTTTATTACTTATTTCTATTGGCAACTTAATTTGTCTACGCTTCTATCATAGAAATCAATCAGTTTCTTTTACAATCACATTTAATGCCTTTTTCAATATACTGTTTAACACGTTGACTGCCACACTGATTCGCATGGAAATGTCTACAGGACTAAAATTTCGTCTCGAGACAATTAGAAATGATAGAATCTAACACTTATCGTATTACTTATTTTTGAATTCTCATCGAAATTTACGAATTCTATCCAGACTTGTTTTCATCAATACTTAGTCCTTCAAATTATTTATTAAAATTCTTTAGTGAAAAACTCCGTCACCCACATGTGGGTGACGTGGCGTTCAACGTGTTAAGGACTTTAATATTTAAAAATTGTCTCAACTCTTTAATAAATTCTTCTATAAATTTTATTGACACTTACATCAGCATATATTAGGTTGTCCTAAAAGTTTCTTTTGTGAGTTGCATTCAATTATTTTCTGTGGCAGTGTTTATATAAATAGACAATCTAATTTCTTAGACATTGATACTGTAACAGTAATGGAGCGGAATGAATTGTACACAATTCAATAATGTAACATAAAACATAAAATATTGTGTATGAATTAATTATTACTTTCGACTTTCGAAGAGTAGACTATATTTTCTATATAAAAATTTCTTTCAAAGAAATTTTATTTACACTCAAAGATAGACTGAATGTAAAGCATCGATTGGACGTCTTCTTATTGGTTTTGTTGGTAAAATTATGTTTATGTAAATTTACTTAGTACGCAAAGTCTTATGTGATAACACTGATAACTAATATTTTAAAAGTCGAAGAAAATTACCGATTAATTGATCTTGATCGTATAAGTATACCGTTCTTCAGCGTTATTAAGAAAAATTGAATAGGCGAAGAAAGAGCACTTTGTTTATAAACTTATTACTACTTATTAGATTTGCATTGTCATTAGAATATTCTACCTTGTCGATGGGGTATGTCAGGTCACCATGGCTTAAACCCAGAATAGTACCACTATTTAAGCAGTACATTTCTCGTTTAAGGGCTCTGAGTTTCATATATCTTTTTTCGAAATTTATTCTTACCAAATGAGCCCATTACTATTAGTCAATAATTATGTTGCCTAATCCCGATTACTTGTACTTTTTGGTACGTCGAGCCTGCGTACGAATCAAACGGTTAACGAAATTCTAACGAATAATTAATTACCACGAACTCTTCTAAAAACACTATGTATAAGCGACATTCAAACGCCAGCCAAGGAAGTTTGCAAATTGTTCCGTCAACGAAATCTACCATTCAGCTGCTGAAACTAGCTTCACTCGTCGCCTTCGAATGCTGCCCGTGAATCGTCGATCCCGAGAATCGTCCGCGACCGTTCGCCAGGACTTCTTTGCCCGCTGATTGCGCTATTGACGGCGGAGCTCCTTGCGGCTGTCTCGTGCAAAGTCCCCGGCCACGACGTCCGTGGCGCACGGACACGCGGCACGATACGAATATTAATTAAGAACGATCGCATCGGCGGCCGTCACCGGCAACTAATTAGCGAGCAGGACTTGCGTGGCCCCAGGACACGCGGACACGGTGCAGAAAAGGGAAACCGCTGAGCCCGTCAGGCTTGATCCTCAATAATCAGGCTAATTAATTATTCCCCGTCACCGCGATTTTCCCGATCCGTGCCGGCACAAAAGGGGACGGGGAATTCCTGGCATGACACTGGAATTCGTATCCCACAGTGCGAAGACGCGCTACTCGTCGCCAGACCATCGCCTCCCCAACGATTCCCCGCAGGATTGTGCGTCCTTTACAATCTAACCAAGTTTTTCCTTCACGTAATTTTCACCGACGGCTGTGAAATCATCGTCAACGGGCCCTCCGCGGAACCGGTTCCTCGTCCTGCTTTTGCGCTCATCCTATCCGCGACGCCGAAGAAACAACAACGGCTAATGTCTATAGTTCGAAGCCTCGTTTTCGTTTTTCAGCCGCTTTTTACTCGCAAGACCGCAACGTGTAACCGACTTCGTCTGCGATCGAGTATCACTGACGTCAGGAATCGTTTAATCGACGCTCTTAACGCGACGAAAACGCGGTGGCTGATGTTCCTGTGCATTGGTGTTGATTTCTTTCTGTGTTGGTTTGGAGCGAAATTATCTGGCCGTTTTAATACGATACAAATAACACGTTTGTTGATAATATGTCACGAAATTTAATAATCGTTGTTTAACCCGTTCATTGTAGAAGTGGATTTGGATTGTGGACTTTTTCTGCAGCCAATGCTTAGAAAATATGTCGGATTTTATGTGTACAGTTGGTTGATGAAATAAGAAAAATAGTTATTATGAAGATTGTGTAAATCCACAAACACGAATGATCTAACGTTTCTGTAATAATAATAATATTATGTTTTAAAACCTTAATAAACATGAATAATTTATGTCTTGAAGGAAAATGGATTTACATCATTTACATCTAGAATAACTGCTAATTATCACTTTTTTATCATATTATGAATTAAAGATTGTGGAATTTGGAATGGGAGTAAGACTACTAGACAAAATTTAAAAACCGTGGAAAGATCAAGTTAATGTTAGCGAACTGAAACATCAAAATGAATAAGAATACGATAGTGGAATATCATTATTGACATTGAGTGGTTTGTCCTAGGTTTCAAGTACAGTGGGCGTAGAAAGTATTCGTACAGTGATCAATTTCTAAAAAATCTATATAAAATTGTAATTTATTAACTTATTTTTGATAAACAATGACATTCTATATATTCTTGGAAATCTCTAGAATAGATAGAGTACAAAAAAATAGCTATTTATGTAAGTTACGAAATTAACAAGAAAAAAAAATTAATCGATAGAAAAAAAGAAATTTACATTAATTTATAAGTATATAATACTTCCTTCGTGGGATTTCCGTTTGATTTCATAATTACTGTAACTTTCCTAAGGATTAAATTAACTAAATTATTAGTTACTCGAAGTGGGATCTTTTTCTATTCCACTATTAGAACCTTTTTTAAAAGTATTTTACTGGAAATTTGATGTTTTCTAATTCGTACGGAGCAATAAACTAATATGTTTACGTTACAAACTCTACTGTAAATGGTTCGTCATAAGAATCGTAGAAATACTTCTTACTTCAATACTTTTACTTACTTTTCACATTTTTTTGTTAATTTCATAAATTATATTAACTAGTAAACGTTGTTTGGACTATATCTATCTTAGAGATTTCCGAGAATATGTAAAATATCATTGATTATAAAAACAGAAGTTAAGAAACTACAATTTCATACAAAAGTTTTTTGGGAAATTGATCGGTATACGAATACATTCTACACCCACTGTATGTAAATAAGTCTACTCCCCGTTTCACGCTGGAAAACCAGGAACGTAGATATTCTATCACGTACTTAGAAAGTGTATGAGGTACATCGGCAAGAACGAAAATATGTATTCGAAATCAAGTCATTTTTACTTTCGAGCTCACAGCCTACACGTGCTATCGTCAACACGCGCTCACTTTCTTGCGAATCGCGCTTCCTTCGTGTCGTTTATGAATGTAAACGTGGCTGCAGGTGTAGGCGTGATCACCTGCTCCGTCCAGCGAAGCGTCGCCCTCCTGCTGCTCGGCTGGCGCATTGGTATTTTGCTCGGTATTTCGCCAATGCGTTGGACTTAATTTCGCGACATGGTTTTGGGTTCGCGCTACCCTTTGCCCTGGCCTGAAATTCTGTTGCAACCGCGTGCGAGCTAGGCCCCGCGTGTCGAGGGAATGTTTTCCGCTCGGCTGGAATTCCTGGCGCGGTGTCGAGCCTCAAATTGTGGGCTGAGGTCCAATTAACCCATGCTATTTGTTGTTTCTCAAAGCAGGGTACACAAAATTAAGCTTACAGTCCATCGAGAATACTCTACGGTGATCTCGCAGTTCACGTTTACGGAAACCCTGTTCACGTAGTTTACGTAGTATTGGATGGCTAGGCTTGCTGATATGATCACCGTAATAGCTCAATTTAGTGTAGTTGTCTTCAAAAGCATAGCGCATTGCTGTTCTTATTTCGTATTCCGAACGCTATATTCATAGAAAGTATGTCTTACTCGTTCAGTTAGTAATTCAAGGCTAAATGTATCCTCTTTCTACTAGACATTCTCATATATGGGGTCTCATATACTGGGTGTGTGAAATGGATGGTCTAAACCTTGAATACATGTAAAAATATAATCAACAGGATACGATTCACGATTTTATTGCATCGCAAACAGTGCCAAAAATGTTCTTTCTTTATATTAGGTATTATAATATATATATGTATGTATATCTCAGAAAGCGTTCTCATTGAGATATACAAGCGGTGATGAATGGGACATTCTCTTATTTAGATATAAGGGAAAAGCTTAATATTCTTGAGAGTGTGCAAATTTAATCTTAAATTGACTTGTTGTCAAATTGCTATAAGTCAGCCCTTAGCACTTAGAGTCAATTGTTGTCAGCCGTTCGCAAGAAATTTTTACCAAACTATATTATACTGGTACGTTAGAACTAGATGTGCCAGGATTCTAAGAGTACTATCAAAATACGCAGGTGAGCAGACAGGTGAATCGTGCCATTAAAACTTCACTATTATGCAGCATATTTAAGATTAAAACTTCAAAATATGGCGACTTTATGCCACAAGAACGTTAACCCTCCGACACTATGAACGACTAAAAATGCTTAACCTTAAAGTACAGTACGACGGCCTTTCTCACCTATCACATGTACGCGAGACACTCATAAGAAGCATCTTCAAACTCCCACGCTGCATATGCAATCTTCAAACCACTCGAACGCAGCTCGTTCGAAAACGATTTTAAGCAGTCACACGATCCTCTTCCGCATAGGCATAAACACTCGTCGTTCACATCCACCGTTCGAAAGCCCTAACATGTTAAGAGTGTCCATTTTGTCGAATGCCTGAATATAATTACACGTTTATACCAAAAAGTGTATTAATCGATAATACTACCAAGTAAACAGTGTAAACAGTAACGAAGTAGTCTTAAAGAAGTTTTCTCTAGCCAAATAGAAATAATATAAAATTGTATAGAATGTTTTGAAATTGATGATACAGGGCCTAGGTATCCAAGAATATCATGCTAGAAAGATCTATCCGCGCAAAGTTATATTATTAGGTCGTCCCATAAGTTCGTGCTGAAGACTGTGTCGAAATTAAATAAAAAGCCACAGAAATTTTCTAGTAACGGTATAATGACTGTGTGAGAGAGGTGAGAAACTATTGTGAAACGAGACAGATTATCTTTTCTTGTGACAGTTAAGAGTATGTTTCACATATTAATTTGAGAAATAGAAGTATAAATGGCACGAACTTTTAGAACGACCTAATACGTAGATACGAGATACTTGAACTCCCCATAAAAAACTACAAGAAAGTAGAAAAAGACGTGAAATCGAAATGAGCTGGCAGTACATAAAGATGCTTTCCAGCAAAGTGCAAAGGCGACACTGTATAACACAATAGAAAATTCGGTGCTTTCCAACTATGCGCAGCTAAAATGCTGTGTTCAACAGTGCAGACGTTCAGACCCTAATGTCAACTCATGTAAAGTGACTGCTCCGCACTGGCGGTGAAATGAAGAAGCTAAATAGTGTATCAACCACAAACTGAGACTGTTTAAAAATTTGCCTAGATGTCCGCGGCCTGGAAGTCAAATGCTTGGCGTGGCTAGGCAAGGTCAAGGTCTCGATGAATAAGAATTATTTTAAAACGCAAACTAATAAAAGTGTACTCATATTTTCAGAGTTTTAAATATATTTTACAGACAAATTCTCTGAAAGCTCGCGAGAGGAAAGGTATCGGCGTCGATGAATAACCTTAGGAATATTTTAAAACGCAATACAATGAAAGTGTTCTCATAAGATTGTCAGAGTTTTAAATTGACAAATTATCTGAAAGTCTGTGAGAAAGAAAGTATGGGTATTGATGATCTAAGAATGCCTTTAATTACATATTTCGTAAAAGATGTAATCGTGGCCAGATTGACCTTACTCTGCTCGGTAGGCAACAAGTATTTCACCATAGCATCCGAGACTCTGCTTGGCCAGCGCGGTGTACGAGCGAGTAAACACCGGATCGCATCAATTCTTGGAGACTTCAACGCGCGGTAATGGCACGATTTCGCAGGTAATTGATTCGAACGCGAAACGCTTCGGTTGCGATTACCGTGAGCAGTCGCTTCCGATAGAGGATCATCGATTTGGCAGAAAGTTCCAACGAATATCGGCGTTCCGTTTCGCCAGTGGTCGTTCAATAATTCATGAAGCTCCTTCGCGTCGGTTGCCGTACGGGGCGCAGCAATTGCGAGTCGTCGTTACACGAAATCGCTTCCGATTCACGCGAGACAGTTCTCGCGTCGACTGGAGAACACATTTTTTTGTCCTTAAACGGCAGAAACGCGGAACTAGAGGAATGCACGGCCCCGTAACCACGCGTCGACATCGATTGGTCGATGTGGCGCTGACCTGTGCCGTTTGCATGAATTTCCTCGATCCACCGCCATCGCTTGCAGCCACTTGGTACGATCTGTCACACTTTCTTCCACTTCCTTTATTTTTTTATGTTGGTTCGTTTCGTTCTCTGCATCCGTTACCGTCAAGACTAATCGCGAATCAGAACGGTGTATCGCAAATGTTAGGAACGAATCATTTGAAGACGATACTTACATATTGGTTTTATCTTGAGAATTCACAGAAGACGGTGAACAAATATATAGAAAAATGAGAGAAGATAATGAAGAAATGTAGTGGTAAATATATTTATTTTTCGATAGAGGAAAGTTCTTCGTAATCGCGTAAAAATATTTGAACAACTAAAGTGGAAATAACCATGTAAAGGTTGCTGACTGTTATTCACGAAAATGATGGTAGCTTATTAAGCATTTTTAAATAATCTTCTACATTGCTGTAGTATATAAACTATTGCTTAGTTGTCTAAATTGGACCAATTTCTATATTTTCTAATATTATAATATTCTGAAAAAAGTCGAAAATATTTGTACTGATTATCACACTGTGTTTACTAGACAGTACAGCAAAAAAGACTTTTCGTAGAACAAATAAAAAAGTTACTCGATTGAGATCTGATTTCAGTCACCAAATTAAGAGATTGATTAAGATTCATATTTAAATAAACGTTATATTAGTCATTCTTGACATGAGTGCATGTATTACGGTAAAAAATATTCATTTCACGATTTATAGTTGTACCCTTACTATGTCCATATAATTTCTCTTCTTCTTTTTAACCCGAATACATTAAATACAAACATATACTTTGGAGGCATTAAAATTGATTGAAATAGGTTGAAAATAAATCGATAATCAAAATAATGTTTCAATTACATACAATACGGTTCAATTTAAGCAACCGAGTGCGATCCAATTGAAGCAACTGAGTACAATCCAATTCAGGCAACCAAGAGATGTCCAATTTAAGCACTTCAGCCGTCACGGTGTTTTTTCCATGTGCGCTCGTGACTCCTGAATTAAACCCGAAGGTTTCTTCGTCCGTGTATCTTAAAATTATCATACTTTTTTATAAATATGGAATTGACTAAAATTTATGCATTTTCTGATACTGTGCACCTCCAAATTAGAACATCGAAAAATTCTTTTAAATCAAATTGTGTGTCTCCATTTTATTCTTCGATATACGTAAATAATAAATCACAGTATGCAAATATTTAGCCACAAGACCAATCATGGTGAATTCATTGATTCTTTATTTAATCTTTATCGTATCATTAAATAAAGTTTCAATTCATTTCACAGTGACAACTCTAATTAAAACTTCTTAACAGTTAAATATATTTCTTATAATGTACCGAGAAGAACCAAGACGTTAAGGTTGAAAGTATTTTAAGAAGTTTAAAGTTTGAGAAGACCGTAAATAAGTATATATGTTTTCAGTTTTTCTTTTTAGCTCTATTTATATAAATTTTACAAGTTTGTGTGACGGGCGTGAAAAAACTGCTAAAAACTAAAACTAAAACTAAACAACTGCCTTTTCGTTTTATCGCGTAAATGTAGGAAGCGGCGCTGGTGATGGGGGGAAAAGACGGTTACACACTTGCAATGTCAAAAACATATCATCTATTGCACTTTCCACCATGACATTGACCTAAGTCCGTAATATTACGACAACGTTAAAAACTCTCACGATAAGTGGCGTTGTCGTACTAATCTCATCTATTCATTAATGGATACCAATCCAGACGGTGCCCGAATAAGGTAACCTTACCCTGCGCCCTACAGTCCGCCTACCTCTCGTTTCGACCGTACCGTCCCGTCGAACGAAAGAAACCGTGACTGTCCAATTAGCGAAATTGCTAATTTGCAGGCTTTTTAATCAAATTAATGAGAGGGTAGATGCGCACTTTTATGCCCCCGTCCAGTTATTTATGGTTTATGGAAACTGTCCGAAACGGCCCAAGTGCTTTGCGAGGGACGGCCCCGCGTGAAGCCTCTTCTTGGAGGACCAGCTTTGTTTCTTTTGCAAGGACTCCTCGCGCCCTTCCATTGCCATCTCCGTTTCTCCGATGGCTTCCAAACTTCCTCCCCTCCTCCCCACCCCCAACCCCGTGGACATCGGTCACGGTGGCCGCGTAGCTGTCTAATTAACGTTCAGTGGAAGATACCTCAGTCGTTTTTTTTACGATCGACGCACGGTTGAGTATGTACCTTCTCCAAAGACGAGATAATCCGGGACGAAAATGCACTAAACTGTGTATTCCTTTTTTTGTTTTAGAAAAAAAGTATATTTAACAAGCCTTTCTTAGACGAATAAAGGTGCATCGCCTAGTAACACTACAGAAAGTCAGGAAGCCCACGAAGCGAAGCACCATAAAAATACGAACAAAATAAATCTACTTCTTGAAATGGAAAGGCTAAAATCAGGGATGTGAAACTTTAAACAAGTTATCGATTATATGTTCTTCCGAGAAATTATCGCACAAGAACGTTCGTTATTATCATCTTAATGTACATTTGGTAAATACCTTTGACGTACATTGGATTGAAATCTTTACTCGACGTCTGAGCCCTCTTGCGAAGTACCATTACAAACCTGACAAAGAATTCATAAAGTCTCTATATTATTCTTCTTAAATGTCATGCGAGTACCTACATAGTGGATTCTGCACACCTAATATGTTCCTTTTAACACTTTTGCGACCCATATACTCCACGTATTATCGGAGAAAGGCAATGTTCCTTATCTGGCGCTTAAAAACCCGATACAGAGAGGCAAGCATTCTTGGAAAAGGATGGTCCGTTGCATTCACCGAATATTCTGTCTTTTGATCAGAGTCGCATACATCTTAGCGCGTAAAATGTTCATAGATCAGTCCAGTAGTAGTGATATATCTACAGACTACGAATAGGCGTATTACTACCACTTTTACAAAGTATGCTACATTACACTACAAGCAAAAAACTATTAATTTATCAAGTATACCCTCATCCTGCTAATTGCACATAACCCAAAAGTGTAATTAATGTTTTCAGGCACGATGAATCTTCCACATGTACTCTTATCGATACTTTCTTCGTGCAAAGCCATTTCATTCCAGGTTACATGTGGCATCCCCGTTTCTCATCCACCTAGCCCCGGATCATTACCTTTCCTTGACCGTCCACGGAACACCGAGTGTCCTGACCGAGAAGATTTCCTGACTCGCGCTTTTTTTTTTATCATCGACTCGCAAGAACGTCCACACCGCGCCGTGTATATTCGTTCGCATAGCGGTATATGTATACACGTCGCTGAATGCACTGTGCAGATGCCCACCGTGGCAGCTAAAGGCCTTCCTCGCGGC
This sequence comes from Hylaeus volcanicus, assembly GCF_026283585.1. Taxonomy (NCBI): domain Eukaryota; kingdom Metazoa; phylum Arthropoda; class Insecta; order Hymenoptera; family Colletidae; genus Hylaeus; species Hylaeus volcanicus. The sequence goes on from NC_071976.1 coordinate 15,846,260, forward strand.
AAAGAACGATCTTCCAGGGATGGATCAACGACCTCCGACATGGATGCCTATCTACGGACAAGCGAGCCAGTATCGATACAGCTGGGCGAGAGGGGGAGAGTAACTATCGAGGAAAGAGACGGAGAGGACCGCTGGAAGGCGTTTAGACGAAATGGCGACAAGTTTCGCTGCGCGAATCGCTGAAAAACGATGAAATAGATAATCGTATGACTTAATATACAGCAGCATACGCTTCTTGCGTTTCACAAGAGCGTTTCGAGCCATTCCGTTCAGATCGCTGGGACACGCGATGCAATTGCATTTATGGATTTCTTTACCCTTGTAAGGTACCAGGAATACTGACAAAATTGCGACATGAACTACTTTCTGTAGTATGTGTCGGTAAAGTTTAGGATTCTTTTCAGACCGAGGTCTACTCTTTTACTAGAGGAATACTTTCAAAGTTCTTCTACTGGTTGAAGTTGACATTTTTCAATTTGATAATTTCGTTGAATTTCTTAAAAAGGCCAATAATTTATTTAAAAGTAGCAGTTATAAGAACCTGAACTATCAAATTAGCTATCAATATATTCAAAAGTTGAAATGATAGCAGAATTCACACGATGTTTTATCGTGCAAGATGAATTAAAAACGATTAATTTTGATTCTGTTTGGAAAATAATTTCTCATGGATTCGAATAGCAAGTTTGTCCAAGATTCCGTATAGTACGAGGGGGATCCGGGTCCTGTAACTGATAGGCTACGCAGACGAAATTTAAGAGGCAGACGAGCTTTAATTTACCACTTAGCCAAACCACTTACAATCTATTTAATACATCTTCTATTTGTCTATAAAGACTCAGGAATTGGACGGCCAAACATTGTTGTATCTAAACGCTGTTCTACCGCATTTAGAAGAGCAACACATAACATCCTCAATGTAAGAACCTTGAACCTCTTGAGTTTCTTTTCTTTTCTTTCTTATGCTCTACTTGCGCTTTATTTGCTTTCCTTATTTCCAATACTAACTTTCGCAAATCTCGTTTTTACATATTATTGTATTAACATTTAGTACTTTCTTGGATGTATATATAATTTAGCCTGAAGATGGCAATCACCTTTTTTAGTATGATAGTATGGTCTAAAAGGTCAACGAAAACCCAACGTACAATCTACACCATACGAAGCAATCAAAACGCAAAGCAACAATGGAGTTCCATCGAACAATCGCTCTCTGTAAACATCCACTTTACAGAGCCATCAACTTCGAGGATGACATTTCAATGGTTGAAATTGTATGTCAACCGGAATCTCACCCCAAACGCGTACCCAAACTGCCTGACATTCGATCGATAGCATCTCCGTCGAGAGGGAAATCGGTCGAGCGTAATAACGGGCGCGCGAATCGGGTTAAGAGCGAGACGTCGAGAGAAGAGGGGTCGTTCACGGTCTCTGAGAGGGCAAAATAGACACGGAAAAGGAGAGGAAGGAACGTCGACTCGCCGTGGACCGGGCTGAACTTTGATGCACTGTCAGCCAGACATCGTAAACGCATTTGTTCCCAGTATATACAGCTTGGCGGTGTTCGTCGTACACGATTCCGTTATAGACGTTGGCTGGCCATCCGTCGAGTCGCGCGTACACCTACGGGGCGACGTACCAGCTCGTGGGAGAGCCGTGAGCGCGACAAAGACACGGACAGATGAGCACAATGAATAGAGACGACCGTCTCGAGGAGGATACAAGGTAACCTTAGCGCATAACCGCGCGTACAGCCGGAACACCACGAAGAAACGTGGCCCGAACACGAGAGGTGATCGATGTCGGGCTTTAACGCGGCCGGGAATCGTGAAGAATGTTTGCCTAACAAGGCAAACACGGGGCCCTGACCGCGGGGCGATACGGTCGCGAAGCATTGTCGGGAAAACGAGCGACACAACGCGGGTGTATCGATGCTGGGTATCGAACACCATGACCCCGTCCGCGCCGCGTGAAACCGGCCAGGCTACGATCGGCCAGGTCGACGTCAATCAAACTCCAGACGAGAGGATTCGTTCCGTTAATGGGCAGTCGATAAAGCGGATAGAAATTCGTCGGCTAGATGCCGCGCGGATAGAATCGCCGCTCGTTTACAAGACGATAACGAGGCTGTTTCGTACGGTTATTTCGATGTTACGTTGATTGGAATCCGTTGTGTTGCAATTATGGGCATACTCGTGAAAATGTTCCTAGCTCGAAATCACCGGCAGGTTAGCGTGGCAATCAGGACGCGTGTAAACTGCTATGAAATACAGGGTAAGGTTGGTCCATTTTGAACGCGGCGATGAAGGATATGAAACGATGTGTTTTCAGCTTCGACGTGACATGAAGATACGTGGTCGACGTTCATGGGTATAAATGTAATTGGTTACACTTGATTTGTTGCGCGGTAGTCTAATTTTTAAGAGTTTGACGAAAGAGTACATAGCCATAGTAGGTTTGGAACTGATAAAGTAAGGTCAGACCAATATTGATGGGCACCTTGTGGCGTAATGCGTGAGAATATCCGTGGCTCGAAATCTGCAGGCTAGCGCTACGAACAGGACGTGGCTTGTGATCATTTTCAGAGCGTAGGGTAAGGTTGCTCAATTTTTAACGCATTGACGAATTATTAAAATTGGAGGGTTGATGTGTTTTCAGCTATATGTGATACGAAGTATAAAGGTCGATTCAGACTATACGACAACGGACCGTCACGTTCCGGCAACATAGTCTGAATCGACCTTTACCGTGATGTGTAGATACGTGGTTGACGTTCATAGGTGTAAGAGCAATTTTAAAATTTGAGGAGTTCAATCATGAACCATCATGAACCATTGTTCTCAAGTCAACAGTTGATCGACAATTCCATCCAGATCCAGGAATTCTTATACTGCAAAATCTCGGATACGCAATCTCAAACCATTTCTTTCACTCGTGACTTCTCCTACTCTAACTATACACTAATCTTTTTTTAGCGAAGTTTCCGGAAAGATTGTCTAATAGTCACATTCCAACCGATTACCGATACCAATGATTCATCTGACGGGAAATCGCCTTACGCTGAGTCAGATCAACAAATAACTCGTCGATCAGCCGGAAAACTGCGTTCCTACGTAATTACCGATCGATTCGTGGCGACCATGACAATCCTAACAGTACCGAGATGTAACGCTCCACCAGATGGGAACGGGACGACGATTCTGTAGCTCTAGCGCATCGATCATCTCGCTATGCGACAACCTACCACCGACACGTTCACTTTTCCTGCAAACCAATCGTCATCGTGAGGAACAAGTAACGCTTTTGATACCTAAATGACTCATACTGAATATTAATGCATGATTTTAAATTGGAAAAACGGAGAGAGAGGAACAGTTGTATCACAAAAGGTGTTCATTTGTAAAATGTCCATTGGTCGAATGTGCATGTCTTCGGATGTGTTAAACGGTCACCAATCAGCGAGTGCATAATAAGAATATTCTTATTCTTGGAGTATGAATAGGTGTGGCAGTGCATTTATCGTAATTTTTCAAATTAACAGACATTAGATTATGTTGTAAGTCAGGAAGATATTAATTTATCAAGCGTGTCTGCCCTTATCCCGCCAGATATACACATATATTCAAGCAACACCTCGGTCAATGTCTTCAGGCATATTCGATCTACCACGCGTACTCTTATCGATAGACGACAGCGTATAGCGTTCCGCGTTGAAGCGCTGAGGAATACCTAAGTTATAGAGTCTATTAACCTTTGCCTTAGGATTTCACCACCGGAGAGAATTTTGAACCAGAACACCTAGTTCTCTCGTCATCGTTCGAATCAACAAAAATAAGTACACCAAAAACCCTCTTCAGACTTCAGCGATTGTCATGCTTAGCTTGGGGCATTTTTGTTAAGGAAACCTACATTTACACCAAAAACGTGATTCGACCTTATCACCTCGCAAAACATAAAGTTCCTTCTCGAGGATCTACTCCTGGCACCCATGGCGATTCTAACAGTACCATGGTGAAGCTTTTTAGATAGACACGTGACAGCGATCGCATCAATCATTTGACGCGGGACAACCCACCGAATGGTCCACGTTTCCCGAAGATCATTCGAATCCGTCGCCGTTGCTCGTCCGACTCGTTAAGCCTATGGCAGTCGCGGGCGCGCGTCACCGTCGCGACATGATTCATCGCGAGAAACTCGGTAGGACTATGCGGAACCGCGTCACGAGGTCCGGCGTGAACGATGCGCGCCAGCGAATGGAAGAGATCCTTATTGTTGGAAAACGCAAAGAAACCCGTTGGTAGGTGGGTGCCGCAAAAATGTTGACGACCGTTAGCACGGCTGCTGCCGTGGCGCGGCACGACGCGGTGCGCTCCTCGTTGCTAGCATTAAACGTCACTGGCCAGTAGGAAGAAGAGAACACACGATACGAATCGTTGTGGTTGAGTTACGGCCGACCTGCTGCGACCTCGGATTATGAGGGTTATTGCCTGTGCGAGTATACTAATTAGCGTGGATATATACTATGCCCCTTACGGTATATACCGTCGAGAATTTTCGCGTGATCCGCTGATCGTGTACCGAACGTAACGTACGTAACGAGCAGCGTGTATCGCATTCGCGTTTCTGCTTCTTCGTGATTTCGCGGACGAACCTCGCCCGCCACCAGGTAAATTGTTTCGTCCTTATTCCCCTCCGCTTTTCCGCTGACGCGCGGAATAGTCGCTTCGATGAGAAAGATCGACCGTGACAGGTACCACGGCTCCGTTTCCGTGTTTCCCGCCCTTACGCGCGCGTAATTACACTTCCGTGATTTTACGCCTTACGGTTGGAGAGCAATAAAGTTTAGAAATCGGTTCAAGGAGGTCGCTAGGGGCAGGATTCGCGGCGAAACTGAGCACCGATGCTGCGAGAGTAATGACTGATCATCACCGAAAGCTGGTTTCCGCTGAAACTGGTACGATCCCGGTAGTGCCCGTAACAGTTTCATAGCGTGGGGACTGATATATATAATTTATAAGTCTAGAAACTTGTGGGAATCTTAAGACTTTTTACGTGTATATACGAAGTGCCTACTTTCCTCAGATGTTTCTAGGCTTCGTTAGAAATATCGCGCCGATGTCTAAAGAAATTAATCACCAACTACAGTCTTCGGAGTCTGAATGTTAGTTAGGTAGATGTTATCGCAAGGTTCGCATAGTATCGAAACCTTCTCGAATTCCTAAAAAAGTAGCTTCATAATCTGGCTATTACTTTTATTTGCTCAAATAATATGTATTTTATGGTCCATAGCAGATATGCCAAGGTCGTAAGGGTAACGAGTTGGAGATAATTGCCCTACGGACTAACTTCACGTAATTCAATCTGCCACATCTTCTCTAGTCTAGTAAATTAATAAGAACTAGACTAGTTGAAAATGAAGTAAGCAATTTAATGGTGGGTTAAAAGCTTATTACTATGAAATTGCATGGAACTCTAACTTAGGTATGAGCAAAATGAAAAAGATTGTACGGTTACTATGGATGCGAGTTCTGACGAAAATGTGTTTGGACGAGTTTTGACGAATTCGTCCAATTAAACAGACGCCTGTTTTTCAATGATAGTGTTTACACTAGCAACGATACACATGTCAGAACATTCACGACGTCGTCAGAACTAATTGAGCATTCAAACAAGTTTGATTTTTTCGTGCGACCTGCGTCTATTTTGGGTGTTTTTGTGCATTGAAATTTAAGTGATAAATTAATGGATAACGATAAATTGATAAGTCTTGTGTACGAGAACAGGTGTTTGTGAATGTTCTGACATGCGTGTCGTTACTAGTGTAAACACTATCATTGAAAAACTGGCGTTTGTTTATTTGAACTAATTCGTCAGAACTCGTCCGAATTCGCATTCATAGTAACCGTATCCTAAGACTGTCTTTAAGCGCTTTCCGATTTCTAAATCCGTAATTAAAGGCCCTAGGAATTTAGAAGAAATTGTTTTTTTGTTATTGCAGAGAAATGAGTTATTACATTGAGATGACATGATTCTATTTACCTGTTACGGTACGCTTGCAAGACGCCTCACGATCAAAACGCATAGAACGTATCTTGATATGGAGAAACGTTTCGAAATGAACGAGTTGATACTCACCTGAAACATAAGAGAGAATGACTGGTTAGAAAATAACGGAAGAGTGACTCTTATATAGAAATTAATAACACAGGTATTTTTAGACCGATTGGCACTTCCTCTTAAACTGAGACTATCCATGTCCCTACAATGTATGGACTTGGACCAGTAACGCGCCTAAGATGCAATGACTCAGCATAACTGATCGTCCAACGATTGATCATACCAATTCTTCCGTGACGCGCATTTGCTAGTTGCTTGAGAATTGTTTGGAAAATTATCATCTATGCGTGATGATTTCGGAGTTAGAAGGTTGTTTTTTCATCTTCGTATGAGACACAAAAATCGCAGATATATTAGGTTGTCCCAAAAGTTTCTTTCGTAATTTGCACTCAATTATTTTGTGCGGTAGTGTTTATATAAATAGACAATCTAATTTCTTAGATGTTGATGTTGTAACAGTAATAGAACAAAATGAATCGTACACAATTCAATAATGTAACATTAGACATAAAATATTGTGTATGTATTACTTATTAATAAAACGAAAGAAACTTTTGGGACAACTTATTAATACTACCATAACACTAGAACTACCAAACAAATCAATTTGATCCATGTTGTTGAACTTGGTCTTAAAATTACGCAATTATCAATAACGTTCGTGCTACAATTTTTTGCGGCAATGACTAAAATAGGATGCTAGTTATATCGATAAATTGATGTACTCCGCCCTTCCCTTTTCGCCATTTCAAAGATAAATACCATAGTACGCTCGATAGTTCTTGCGTTAAGGATGAGCGAAGCGATGGTTCCTTTTACACTTCTTCTCGCACTATCGTCGGCCGACTAGACTATCGTTCGAGCGCTATCGTTCGAGAAGCAGACTACTCGATTTTCCAATTTATATTTTCTCATATGGTTGATAAGATACGTCGCATGTATCTTAAAGACGCCTGATAATTATAGACTTGAACACAGGCACTCGACAAAGCTGTTTGCCGTGTTCCCTCCGTGCTCCAGGATTTCGCTAATACCATTCGTCTTCCACGTCTCATCGGATAACATTAAAAGTATATCATCTCCGCGTTCACACCTCAACTCCGTCTCGCGCCAGTCAGGACAGCTGCCATCGACGTTCGCGAGCATGTCCTGGCGTCGCGGATACCAGCTTGTACCCGTCAAACCTAGTAGCCGTCTTGTACGTGCTGGAAAAAAACTGGCTAACATATATGAAGCTGCGATCCGTGCGATCAAAATCGAGAAACTCCACGCGATAGACACGCATACGGATCCGTCCGCGACTTCTACAGGTGGTCGGGCTGGTCGTAGCGGACCGGTTCGGGATCTCAGGACCATATCTCCGTCTCCCTTCTCTCTCTCTCTCTCTCTCTCTCTCTCTCTCTCTCTCTCTCTCTCT
>NC_071976.1:15853803-15936748 GCF_026283585.1 Hylaeus volcanicus
CTCTCTCTCTCTCTCTCTCTCTCTCTCTCTCTCTCTCTCTCTCTCTCCCTCTCTCTCTCTTCCTTCTGCATCGGGCTATGGGCGCTACCAGGAGGCTCGTTGCGCCAGGAAACGTAATACCTAGAAGGTGGTTCCTCGACAGCAGGCTTTTGACGTCGTGGTCGCTGCTGGTCCCGCTGCTGCAGCTCGGGGTTTGCCTACCACGACGGTTTCGGTCAACCACTCCAGCCTGGGCATTTAATATGGCAGCCTGCTCGCCGGAGACACTGACGGATCTCGGCAATTAATAAAACGTTTCCCTGCTTATTGTCGTGCGGCTACTTGGTTATGCTCCGTGGGCTACCCTTTTCACCGAGACCAGCGCCTGTTACCCTCTCCGCGCAGCCTCCGTCGGACCACTGGTCGCCATCTCCTTCACGATCTCATCCCGTACGGGGCTTCCGCGACCGCGCAGCGGCCCGAGGAAGCCAACTAGAAGCCAAGGTGACGCACACAGAGCCGCTGCCCAACGGCCCGTTCTCAATGGACGCGTATTAATTGGGCCTCGGCCGGGACTTGGCACTAGTGGATGTCCTCGTGTCGAGTTTCCACCGCCGGCGATTGTTGCGAGCCTCGTCCACCAGAGATAACGACTCGAGCTGTCGGTCCCCGGCCACCAAGACCTCCTAGGTTTACGAGATCGAGCGCCACTATCGTGTCCTATCCGCTGGCTCCGCGACATTGCGGAAGATTGAAGGAAATCGTGCAGTGAAAAATTCCAGGAGCCCTCGAGCTAGCTCTCGACGTGCCCTTCTAGCTTCACGGACATTGTTGTCGGACCCTAGCGGGGGAAAACGATACAATCTTCGACGTACTCGATGTTATTAAGGAAGCCTTCGGGAGGCAGGGTTGAAGGCGGACAGAGAACTTGATAGGATTACGAGAGAGGCCAGTCATGATGAACGGTTTTGTCTGGATTGTATCTTTGATGTTTAGATGAGGACCGCGAGCAGGTATTTCGTACCATGCACGAACTCGCCCCGGTGATCGCTCGCTGTGAGTCGTAGCCATCGGACCAGGTGAAAGTTGACGATTACGATCAGGAAAATTAAAAAATCGCGATGAATTATTACTTAGGATTTTTAGGAACGTTAAACTATGCATTTATGATCTAGAGGTTTGTTTTTTGCTGATTGACAGTCATGATCTGTACCGGTACGTTGTCAAAATACCTTGGTGTAATGTGAAACAATGTCAAAATAATGTTAAAAGCTAGAAGAATAATTAATGAATCAATTTTGTTTAAATTATCGTATAAGGTGTATTTTATCATGCGAGTCTTTCTTCGGCCGTCAATTGGTGGTAAGAGAGTTGATAGAAACATGTTTCTTTTTATCTTTTTTGTGAGTTAGAACAATTTTTATACTATCTAGTAATGCGCAGTCTCCCAATTTCGCAAGAACATAGGGCCCAAAGCATTTCACGCGTGCAAATATTTTTCTATTTTAAAAGAGGTTATAAGTAATGTAATCCTTTAACCTGAGACGATTTATTAAATAAACAGCATCTTAAATCATACGCTGTTTAGATATCTACTATAGTATTTAGAAAAGATCGCAGACTATTTATCTACAAGCACATCTCTTCGTCTCTCTGGACGTTTGAGTCGTATTAACGGATTCCAGGTACGGACAGTGAACGTGTTAGATGTCACCAGAAAGGAAAAACAAGAAGCTGAACTCTGACGAACGGGAACTAACTGTCGAGCGGGTTTGCGAGTTTCTGATAGCTAATACCACTTACTCTGCCGTCCGAGGACCAGAAAAGGGCGCGTGAGAGGGCGTACAAAGCCTCGGAGAGGACGTCAAGGGACAGCGATCGTAAAGTAAATCGGATCTTTGATCTATATTCGGACGCACGGCTGGTTTCCCGTCTCGGTCTGAGACTGCTTCCCGCCGTGCAGTCTCCAAGGTTGCTGGCAAAAACGAATCGCTCGTAACGGGTTAATAATAACTCGTTTCGCGGTTCTTGCGTAACCGCGCTCGATTTTTAAGATACTCCTTTAGCGATGTTCGCGACAGATAAAAAGAGGTGTAATCGCGGCGTCGACCACGACTACTGCCGTGAAAAGCATCTTAGAATCCGTGACATTCCGCTGTTGTCCAAGGCTAGGTGAGATCGCGGGAACCGGGACTCCGTCACGGAACGTTCGCAATAATTGCTCGGTTCAGAAAGCGTGGAATGAAGGCTCGAAACAGCAGAGATCTTTCTAGCGGTACATTCCAGCCTCTATTATTGTAGGCTTCGTATTCCCGTGAAGGTTGGTATGATTTCAATTAGTGGCCCCTGGGTGTTTTTATACCTTCCAGTCCTGGAAGAGTCGAAACGTAAAAGAAGGATATTGAAATCGACCGTAAAAAGGTATCGCTTGCAATGAACTGTTCAGTTTCGCTGTACAGGTCTGTCATGCTGGAGTTTAGGGTAAAGATAATTATAATGGATCTTTTTGTAACTGAAATGTTTCCCGATTGTTCATTTACGTTACTTCTTATTGGTGTCGTGTACAATGTTGCAATGACTTAAGAAATTGATCGAATACTTTTCTTTATTATATTTTTCATTTGATTCAAGTCTAATCGTTAATTTTTGGAAACGTACTTCATAAATAATTTGATTTGTTGCGTTAATGAAAAAACATACAAAATATGCAGAAAGAAATATTTATTACAAAATAATTAAACGATAAGTGTAAAGTCTAAACTTTTTTAATATTTAGAAAATGATATCGTTTATTTTTACTCTTAATTTCTTCGTATTTCCTATCAAGGAAGTGCCCAAAATATTAATACAGTCTTTTGCAGTCTTTGCTGTTTTGCCCTCCATACATTAAGACCAATAATAGAATAAACTAAACATAGCTCCATGTAAATGTAATTTCGGTTATGTTAGATCATTTGAAAGCCAAGATAGGACATTCTCACTACGTACAAAATTATTTTTATGTATCTGTCCGGTTAAGCTTTTCATATTCATTTGAATATACTTGAATAAATGGATATTGACATTGTATGTAATTACTAAATACAAAATTAACAATTCAATATGGAATTGTGCAAAATGCAAAGCTTGACATGACGCGAAGATCGTTCCCGATGCAAGCGAGAATTTGGTCCCGTACAGAACTACCGCGTAAGTGGCGTTAATCGTTTGCTTACCCGCGAGGATCAAAGATAAAGTTCTTTGAATCGAGTGAATTGTCGGTGAGTCAACCCACGAAGTCGAGAATCGCTGGTTAATTTGCGGCTACCGCCGCAGCACAGGGGAGCCGCAATTAAGTAGTCGAAGGCTAGGCACTTGGCCCAACTACCGCCACGCCGATCCGTTTGATCGTTATAAGTCCGCTAGTGTGTCCCCTGCATCATTAACAGCGCGATATTTCCATGGCAAATGTGCCACGTGGGCGTGAAGTGGAAGATGTAGTTGTAAATTCACAGAAGATGGCGAACAAGAAGAGAAGGATGCTGCTTCGAAGTCAAGACGATAAGGTGCACGGAGAGACCGATGCGGCAGATTTCACGACACCAGTCCATTTCGGCGAGATTCAGAAATCCACTGTGAGCCTGTTAGGAACCTGGGATGCGATACTGCTATCGTTTCGCGGAAATCTGCACATTTGTCGAGCCCGGTGATTCGTTTTCCCGAAGTTGCCCCCGATATTACATCGATTTATACGTATCTTCGTCTCGAGTGTTCGTTATCGGGCTCCTTCGATCGAATACCGGTCACCATTATCAACGATAACTGTGGTAAGGATTGCGGTAACAAGTAAGTCGTCGACCGGCCAAGAACTTGACCGGTTTGTAAATATTGGGAATGACGGTATTGCGTGCCAAAAATGGAATCCTTTTATGGTCGTTCGACGACGAACGATACGCGGACGGACGAAGTAGAGTTACAATCGTGTTTTCAACAACTGACAAACTTCGATTTTTAATGAAACTTGGCGCAGAAACAGCCCCTTGTTGACTGTGACGAATCTCATTTGTGCCTTCAATTTCGGCTCAAACATGAATTGCTGCAAGTAAGATAGCTTTGTCAAGTTTCGAATTGTGAAAATCGAATAATAGAGATAAAGGTTAAATCAAAATAATTTCAGCATTCGGAAGTCCAATGGAATATTGTGTGGTTTAGATTTTTTCGGAATATATGGCGTAGCAAGGGAATAAAACATCGAACAGTATTGGACGTGGATATTCTTTAAAAGTTTATATTCATGTTCCAGAGGTGAAAACTACCATCAAAGTTGTGAATAAAATACCTATTCGTATATCCAATGGTTGCTAGATATAAAATAGTAATAACATGTCATTCCAAGGATTTCATGTTATACTGTATCGTTGAGTGGCGATCTCATTTTGTTTAGTCTGTGAATCACTAATAATATTATTATTATTAGACAGTTTTATTAAGACTAGTGGAAAAGTACATACATGAATATTTAAAAAAATAAAATACAACCAGAATATAAATAAAAGTTTAACATACTTCCAATATTTTTGCATTGCTTGTATTTACTGTAAATGAAGCAATTAATTAATGTATAAAGTGGAATTGTTCGAGTATCATACCATTATTCAAAATAAAGGTTTCATTGTTAGGTTACTTTAACTCTCATGGCTCACTCAATGTTCACATTTTCAATGTGCTTGGAGAAGAAAAAAGAAATGAAGTTGACCTTCAATTGTTTGAGTAAAACACTTGTTACACATCTCTACCAATCGATCGTAGTCAACAATGTAGAATTACAGTTGGAATATATATTATAACTATTTGAATGCACTGACATTCTATTGCTCTACTAACTTCTTGTGAAACTGAAACTATTGCAATGAAACGATAAGACACTGTCGAACCAATTTCATTGTTTAAAATATGTTGTTGTTACATCAGTGATCGAAATTCACACGACTCATCACGTCTAATTGAGAGATTAATATCACGTTCTTTTTTAAGCCACATAAGATGGTTACTAAAGATCTGTAACTCATAAATGGAATTAAAACCGCGAATAGTATAGATAATTACCTAATCCGAGATGTAAATGTAAGGTTGTCGTAATCTTCTTTAAAAGATGATTACTCTTTACAAACTAGAATTTCACTGCGAAGTTACGAACATAAACATAAAAAATCGTCGCACACAACAGTCCAGTGTTTTCCAAAATAGGAGATGCAATACGTTGCGAAGATGATTTATAATTAAAAGACACATTAACACAGATAAATATTTTCAATTATTTAAAAATGCGAACGAATTGTTGAATTATTTTAGATATATCAATTATCTTATAAAATAAACGCTTTCTATTTCAAAATTTCAGCTAAAGAAAATGGTACTTGTTATCAGTTCTAGAAGTGAAAATGGAAATCGATTTTAGGTCAGGATGTGTTCTACTAATTAAAAAATGAAAAAAAAAATTTCTTATTTCCTATAAAATCTAGATTTCTGGAGAAAAATAGCACCACGGTCTTTCATTGGTTATTTGAATAGCGATAATGACTATTCAGATACGATCGTAATGAGATACTGATTCTGAGACTAGCCGTCAGTAACCATTAGTAGTTGCTGAGTCAATAATGAAAACAAACGTTTTATGTATAAATCTCAGTATCGGAAATTTTGTTTGTACCTTTAGCGTTTGAGATAAACGCATAAAAAGTTCTAAAACGTATGGACACCGCTGTTGAAGTTATGATTAAATTGTGTTTAATCAGACTTCTTAGGAAAGAATACAAATAGATGATCCCAATACTCCCCGTTTCTGAAACTTGCACGAGACAAGAGGCACCATTACGAGTGGACGGAAGTCCGCTGGCCAGGAATCGCTCGAAACGTGGAGTTACAGAAAAAATTAAAGGAATACGAGGCAGGAGGAGGCAGAAGGGGAGTGCAGCTGACCTGGACGCCGGTTCATTTCGAGTTTGGGATTCGGGAATTGGTTATGAATAATGCAAGCGTTCGGCGACCGGCTGGAGATCGAATCCGCGCTGGTCAAACGAAGGTTCCGGGTGAGAGGGCTAGCTGACTTTAAACGCGAAACGACGATGACGACGACCGGCTGGTCGCTCGGTTGTTCCGGTTGTTTCGAACGGTACTCCACGATCCTCGACGTCCTGCGGGATAGTTATCCTGTGAAATAACCATCGCGGCCCGGGCCGTGAGCATCGCAACTTTGTGTTTCGCCGAAATACTTTCGTAACCGTATGAATAATGCATCTGTATCGCGTACTTGGCAGACTCTTGCAACATATATCAACGCTGTAACGAGCATTCAAAGCGTATCGTCCCGTTTGCGCGTTGCATCTTCGATAAAAGAATGACGCGAATCCCGCCAAGGGGAATCGGACACAAATGTATGCCATTTTATATCCAACGACGATGCCAATTCTGCATTATAAATTCTTATTTGTCCGTACGGAGAGGTGTCGTATATTTGTTACTATCTGGACTCTCATCTTCCGCTTGGGGTACCAACCCTCGACGTTCTATTCGTTTGTTTGCCGTATGATTGAGACCTGGGGCCTGGAACTGAAAAGTATCCCTTACTATATTACAGTGAACTGGATCCAAATGATATAATATAGTACCAATCATTTAAGATCACTTAATATGGAAGTTTCTAAAAATGGCTTCTATATTCGCAGAATCATAGCGTGGAATACATAGGAAGTTCACCATAAATGGGGTAAATAAAAGCTATTTCACGGTTAGACTCAATGTGTCGCGAGATTCTAAACTTCCTCGTCAAGCTGTTCTACCTTTCATCCAACTGTTCCATTGTGAAACGGAAACAGGATCTAATAGTCTCCAGTCTTCTAAAAAAGTAGTTCGACAAAAAACCACTAACAATCCTGGCGTTTTGCTTCGTGAGTCATCATTTGAAGCGATTCCACACCGATTTGGTGGAAAAAGGAGACCTCATCCGCTTAATAAACAAACTGACGGGTGGCACGTGTTTCGAACACGAGGTATTATGATTTGCCACCCCAGTAGGTAACCATCGAGAGGGTGAGCCGATATATCGGCTCGCAGATGTTTTCCTTGTCCGATATTTCGTGGAAGGCAATTTCGTGGCGATACGTTTGTGTTTCGTATGCTTTGCTGACCAGGCGTTTGACTACCGCTCGATCCTCACGAGTGGACCGCACTTTTTGCACATCTGCGCCCACCGTTCGACCAACCTTGGATTTAATGTACGTTGAACTTTCCCTTGAAGTTGTTGCTATGTATCTACTTAAAGTGGAAATTGTGTGTCTTCTTACATCAGACTCAATATTCACTAATTTGTAACTATTAGATGTGCGAAATAATTATTTGCATATTGTAGCAGTGGATATCACATGAGCTAAGTTCTATACAGGGAGTTCAAAAAAAAAGCAGAGTAAAAAAGCTTTAGTAAACATAGGTCCAAAGGTCAACCGTTTCTGAGATATAAACATTTTTGTTTGCTAGTATCATGATGGACTTACTTGCTTCCATCGCATGCGATGTTTATGTCAGTGTTTATAAATTGCGTTCTGAATGTTCTCATTCAAGTGCTGACAGTAGATTTCATTGAGATTTAGTCAGAATTGAGATTTTTGATGTGGTACATGCACGATGGGGCACCACCTCATTTTGTGCGTAATGTGAGAGAGCACTTAAACACGGTGTTCGGTCAAAGGTGGATTGGACGTGGTGGACCAGTTGCATGATTCTTTTTATGGGAATATTTAAAAAGTCAAGTGTATTCCACGCCGATAAATGACTTAGACGAACTACGTAACCGAATCCACCATGCTTGTCAAATAATTCGAGAGAAATGTGGGATTTTCGAGAGAGTTCGCGACTCTGTAAGAAGAAGATACCACGCGCGTACAGAAATGAAGGGTGGACACGTGGAAAATCTTCTACAAATATCGAAAACCCAGTAGTAAGTCAATCATGATACTAGCAAACAAAAATGTTTATATCTCAGAAACGGTTGACCTTTGGACCTATGTTTACTAAAGCTTTTTTACTCAGTACAGTGTGCCCTATACACCATATAAATATTGAATGCTTTCTTTTGAACACCCTGTATAATATGGAGTCTATAGATAAGCGAACAACCAAACGATTGAATTGATTTGGCGAAAAAGAAACAACTGTGAGAGAGGAGTGTATTCTCTAATTGGATGCGCGTTTTAAACAAAACAGACTCGGTAAATCTCTACTTCTTTCCTCCTAGATGTTCTTTGAAAGGACTGAAGGATTACCACGAAAACGCGAGTAAAAAAGGTCCAAGCGTTTTCCGGCTTCCATGGATACTGCTCGAAACAGTAAACATGTTTCCATATGCCAATAGTATTAGTCGTAATTTTGCCTTTACACGATCTATTCTTTTGGAATATATTTATTATCAATGTTTATTGTTCAAATGTATAAGAATGCTCGCAAATGTTTAATACTAGGAGTAGGTGGGACGTGTATGTCAGGAAAGAATGCATATTTACATTTTTCATACTCAAAAATGTAGTATACATGTACAATTGTAAAATACAAAAATGTCATAGTCTTTCACAATTTTCAATTTGTCTGCCACGAAAGTTCAATTGCAAGTAAATTGCACAACGTAATTAATCGATATTTCTAGGAACAAGCTATTAACATTTTAGTAACAGAATTTACGATGTTTTTATAATTCGTAAATCAGCCATCGCTGAATCACGAATGGAATAGAATTATTTAATAATAGCACATATTGATTCCTACGAATGGATCTCCAAGAAATTCTAAGATGTTTGTAAAGTCCGTTTAAAAGCTCACGAGATTCCCGCTACATCAGAATAATAATCTCACGAAATTCATTGCTTGAGAAGAGTTAGTACCATTGAGATAGGGGTTCGTTGCAATCGAGAATAATAGGGAGGGTGGTAGTTTCTTGAGAAATCCTTGATCCGTCTAATGTTAAATTCTATACCCTGCAAATTCTACAATGATTTCGATTTACACGGACAAAGCTTCCTACTCGGAAGATATTTGTTTCTCGAAAACGGAAACGCGCTGCAAGCGAACACTGCAAATAACAATATAACTTCTTCGACGCATCTTCAATTTCCTTAGTCTCCTCTGTACGAATTTGACAAGAGTTAGTTGAGATGAGGTTCTCGAATTGAATCCAAGGGAGAAAGGGTCTTCTCATTATTCTTCACTTAGAAGAACAACTATTATCTTTTTTTCTTTTTATTTAATTTTAATTTATTTCACATCGATTGTTAGGTCATTAGAGATGAAATTCGATACATATTTTTGTGTTACAGGAAATACTATAGATACTTAGATTTATTATATTAGGTACATTTAGAAAAATACTACTGGATATGTTTTCTAGTGTAAAACGTTAATTAAACAGTTTTCGTACGACACATACAGGATGGATTACATAACCAGTCCATTCTCATTATTCCTATCGATGAGGAAGAGTCTCGTGGTCGCGCGGAGAATGTGGCGGCGCAGTTTCGCGCGAAACGGTCTAGTTGCTCGATTCTTGACACGTTTCTCGAATGGACGATGTCACGATACCCGGTAGTGTTTCACGACCATCGTTGGAAAAGTGGTGGAAGTCTTGCTCGCGTTCCTGTGGCTTTTCCGAGAAGCTCTGCTTGCGGAGTATTGTCCCGCAAGCGGACAAGCGATTCGCTACGGTACCTGGTGGTTCGAACGGATGTCGTGGATATTTTACGCGCGCTGGATTCTACCTCCTACATACTTTTGACGGCTTGTCTTTCGCGTTTCACGCCTTCCACGTGCGTGACTGTCACTAAGTGTGTGGATGCTGGAACTGGTTTTGTAATTCAATGGAAGCGGCTTGGATTTTTAGTCGAGTTATCGAATACAGCTTTGAGTATAGAGCAGGGACATAAAAAGATTTTACGTATCGTTCGAAAGCGAGGTGACCGTACCTTGCGATTGTTAAACGAAATTGTATTGGGAAGTACGTGTAAGTAAGAGTAAAACGATTATCTAAGTGTTGACATTAATAAATTTCGATAATATTAAGAGAATGTAAATTCTTTGTAGTTTTGTGGTAAAGAGCTGGTATCGAAAATACAACGGATCGCTAGCTGTACGTTACGGCTCCAGATCTGAGATTTTTTAGAATTGTCAATGTCATTTGGAATTGACAATGATAATAAGGTACAGACAGATTGTAATGAAAATAATAAATTGTCATTGTGGTATATCGTTAATCAATCTTAAATAAATTATAAAATTTATGAGAGCGGATTATAATATTTTGTATACTTCACTTGTGTACATATAACGCTGTTTACCTAAACAAACAATGTGATTTGACGTCCGGTACTTTGAAATATTGCACTCATCGATACATTTTAGATTCATATTTTATCGCTACCACATTTTTTTACAGCTCGAACGATTTTCTAAAATAAAGTGCTTTCTTCCATCAAAAAGCCTGTTTAAAATTCATTGGACCCACTCACTCAATATTCCATCAAAATATCGTGTGAGAATTGAACTCAAAGCCCTGTAATTTGTTGAAAAAAGTACCTTGATTCAAACGGCGAATACTTCGATTAATCGAACCTGCTTTATTAATCCTTTCCGAACCTATAATTGATCATAAATCACATTTTATCAGGTTTTGTTAAATATTTTTAGTTTATTATTATTCTTTTTATTTTTAATTTTTATTTTTAGTTAATATTTTTCTAGCAGACATGGACAATTTATAAATCTACGATATAAAATATACTAAAGTTTATAGAATTTAAAATGTAGTAAAATATAATAAACATAGTAAAATGTGTTCCTGCTAAGTCCAAAAATATTAAGAATATTACTTTTATTTCAATGTAGGAAAATCAACGTGTCATATATTATAAATTTAATAATTAATCTAATAATCCGATTTAAGGGATTAGTCGCAGTCAGGAAGGGGAAAAACGACATTTCGTTGTGATTTTTTTTTAGTTATTAAATAATAATTTGCATAAGTAACAATTAAGTATATTATAAAGCATGTTTTAAAGAACTAAAAAACATTTTTTGTTTTAAGACGCGTTTAATTTATATCGTCATAACAGCCGATGACGTAGACGATGATTTAAAAACATAGGTTTGCGGTGAGCAAGATTTCTCTACACTGGTTTACCTGAAAACAAAAACAAAGGTAGATTTCTCGAAAACAGATTAGTCTAGCGGGTCCCTGAACGAAGGATTTTGGAAAAAATTAATTTAAAACAAGATGACGTATATTTGAAGTTGATTTTCAATTTTTTCACTAAAATTAAGCGATTCAATACAGGAAAAAAAAAAGTATGTAAGAAAATAAGAAATCCTTCGATGAGGGACCCGTTAGTCTAATATATTTTCTAAATCTACCTTTAGTTTTGTTTTCAGGTGCACCAGTTTGAAGAAATCTTGCTCACCGAAAACCAAGTGGCCACCCACGCCATCGCCTGTTATGAGGAAATGAATTAACCTTTTTTTAAAACAAAAATTCTTGTATAGTTCTTTAAGACATACTTTGTAATATATTTACATTTCATTAATAAAAATTATTATTTAATACCTTAAAAAAAACACACAAGAAACTGTCCGTTTCCATTTTCCTGACTGCGACTAACCCCTTAATTCAAAATGTTTATCTTTCTACTTATGTCTGCAACCTCAATCACAACAGGTTCGGGAATAGATTAAATTCGACTGTTTTACAGCACCATCTGTCACTGATTCGCGATGGATCGTTTTTCTCTCTCATCACGGTCTATCGCGGTTTTGTTTTGCCCACGTTTCAGCCCGAACGGTATACTGTTCGCTCATCCCGTTCGTGTTCGGAATAGTGTTCGCGGGATCTTCCTCCGATGATTACAAGGTAACCAAGCATGCACGCTGCGCATATCCAGGATTTTTCTAATTGTCGATGAAGTACCGCTAAGCGCACGATTACGCAGCACCGGGGGATCCATGTAGCTCAGATCGAAGGACTCGACTGATGCTGACAGGTCTTCGAATTCGTCCACCTTCGCCTGTTGGTCTGTCAAACGTGTGTCGTCGTGAGCTTGTAACTTTGCGATAATCGCTTCCCCATTCTTCCCTTTAACCTCCTGTCTAACTCGCTAACCTTCGCAAAACCAATTTCCAAGAGAGGAAACGTTCCTTTTCGTAATTAAATATCTATTTCTATAATAGTACTACTATACTACAATACTACAATACTACAATACTAATCAATTAGATCGAATCAAAGTAAAAATAACATAAATACAGATACGACGTAAAGGATTTTCCATCCATTGTCCATACATTTGCTTTTGTTTCTTTCCTATTTTCGTTCATATTTTTTGTATTGTTTTTTCATCTCGTTTCTATTACCTTTGAATTTCCTTTTCATTTTCTTCTTATTTTCCAATTATTTTGCTCCCAATTTCTTTTTCACACTCCTTTGACGATGTTTAGACATTTTGAGATATGCGGATAAACGAAAGCAACGAAATCCAAGCAGTTTAGAAAACCCTGTTATCCACTATCAAATTTTGTATAAATTTAGTATATATTAGCATTAGCGTTTAGTCCATATTCTGCGAATATGAAACGGACTTATTTGACAATGGTAACTAACTTTGATCATTACATTGAACAATACTAATTTTCGACCAAGTAATAACAGCTTTTGTAACGTAACACGATTGAAAGAAAAGACACGAAATCGTTCCGAAGCCAATGTGTTAAAGGTGGTTAAGTACCGCTGCTACGATGGAGGATTAACACTCTTTACACCGGCATTCGGTGTTTAAAGACTTCCTTATCCTGTACATACAGCTTTTTTGCGAAACGCCGTCGTCCATAAAAATCAAAAGCATTTTTTCCTCCAGCTCACGTGGTGTACTCGCACTAAAGTTTTGTTGGTCCACCTCGTTACGCGTTCATACGAGAATCCCGGGGGCAATTCTGCAAAAATGGGACAGCTGTCGTTGAGTTTTGGCGTGGTCCAATAAGCTTGGGACCCGTAAACGTCGTTCGCGAGATAAAGAGAACGGGAATATGATTTACGGAGTACGAGAGAGGTGAGGTCGGACCGAAAAGAGGACCACGAAGGTCTCCAGGTAGACATGGAGGGGGAACGGTAAATCTTGAGGCGATTGACACGTGTGAAATTCGTTGGTTGGCTACTCCAAGAGAGCCAAGCCTCTCTTCTCGACTTCGACCCTTGGACAACGGTCGAAAATAGCGAAGGAGCAGCTCGGTGCGCATACGAGCAGCTCGAAGTGCTCGTGTTAAGGATACGCGACCCTGCCAAGACATGCCCGTAAACCTTATCTCCAATTCTGGCCGAAAATCGATTTGACCTCCAGCTCGAACTGGCAAAACCGAACGAACCCAGGCGTGGTTCGAGCCGCTTTTGCGTGTTAGGGCTATCGTAAAAGAGTAGTCGATGGACGACCGAGAAATCACCTCCTGAGATATACGCATTTACCAGTCGCGGTATAAGTCCGCGTTGAATGCCAAACTTATAATATTTATCGCTGTGGGTGTATCCTTGACCGATGGACGAAGTTTATCGCCTTCTTTAAACAATGCTGGTGGATCGTAACAGATCCTGTTTTATGCAGCTCGTGTACGCCCAAGTGTATTTGCGGTGAAAAGAGGGGATTGGGAAAACTGAGAGGGACGTTTAAGGAAACAAGCTCTTGGAAAGATGCGACCCCTTTAGGTCGAGTGAAAGGGTCGTGTTTTTCGGCGCGAAGACCAAAGCCTCGACACCTCAAAGAGTTGTCGCGCTAAGTTGCCAGTTGAAAACGCCTTTGAAACGTTTTGGCACACATTTCAGCCAACATCTTGTTCGTCATTCTGTCCACACGGTTCAATATCGAAACTGTATCAAAACTGGGGCTAATATTATTCTCCCTGTCGATTACCATTTTGAATTTCAATTTCGATATCGTATATGCAGCGGCCACCGTGCATTAATATCTTCCGGATGCGCGCTGGAAATAATTGAATCACTCGACGCGTCTCGAAGGCATATCGAAGCCACAGAATGCGTTCCATGTCGCGGTGGGGAAAATGTATTCCGATACGATGACCTTCTTCGCTCGTGAACGAATATTTAATTTTCCGTGCCCCGTCTCCCGGCGCATTGTTATTCTTGATATGAGAGGTAATGTTTCCTCGTTCGTGCCGCGAGGACGGCACGAACCTCGACTTGCAAGAGGAAGGAAGCTATGCACCCGCTGAACCAGCGAAGCGCGAACCGTGAGCAAAGACTTTGCGAGTCTGCGAGATGATGCGTCGTCCTTGCGGAACCAACGGTGATTCGACATCTCCTCTATGGGAATTTCTTCTTTGACGTTTCGCTGGCAAACACTAGCTGCATCAAGGCCTGCGTACGCCCGGAGAGAGGGATTCTTCGTCCAAGAGCGTCACCCGGAACAAGGCAATCGGCTGCTCGATACACGGAAATTGGCTTAGGTGCACGATGTTCCTGCGTATTAGAGAAATGTTGAATACGGGCAGCGAGGAAGAAGCTCGAGAGCTTAAAAGCATCGGGTCAATGTTTGAAGGAGGACTAATAGTGGAGCAAGTACGTCAAGAGTTGGCTCGAGAAGTGTATGACTGTTCTGGGAAATAGGGCTATTTAGAATAGGAAATGTAATCAAGTCTACACGGAAGATGTTGGAAATATGGGTATTTGTGGAGATAAAGAAGAACTTATAGTGATCATGAGGTTAGGATGTGGAAAATTGAAAGTTGCTGCGATCTATGCGGGTTACTTCTACGGGCAGTAAAGTACAGTGAGTGTAGAACGTATTCATACACCGATCAATGTCCCAAAAAACTTTTGTGTGAAATTGTTGTTTCTTAACTTCTTTTCGTATAATCAATGATCTTTTACATATTCTCGGAGATCTCTAACATAGATATAGTCCAAACAACATTTCCTAGTTAATATAATTTGTGAAATTAACAAAAGAATGCGAAAAGTGGGTAAAAGTATAGAAGCAATAAGTATTTCTACGATTCTTATGACGAAGCATTTAGAGTAGAGTTTGTAATGTAAACACATTAGTTTATTGCTTCGTACGAATTAGAAAACATCAAATTTCCAGTAAAGTACTTTTAAAAAAGGCTGTAATAGAAGAGTTGAAGAAGATCCCACTTCGAATAACTAATAATTTAGTTAATTTAACGCTTAAAAGAGTTGCAATAATTATAAAATCAAAAGGAAATCCCACGAAGGAAGTATTATATATGTATAAATTAATGTGAATTTCTTTTGTTTTTAATCAAGTTTTAAAAATTAAACAGTTGTGCGAATACTTATTGCTTCAATATTTCTATCGATTAATTGTTTTTTTCTTGTTAATTTCCCAACTTACATAAATAACTATTTCTTTTGTACTCTATCTATTCTAGAGATTTCCGAGAATATGTAGAATGTCATTGTTTATAAAAAATAGGTTTAATAAATTACAATTTTACATAGTTCTTTTGGAAATTGATCGGTGTACGAATACTTTCTACACCCACTGTATGTATTTAGTCATTTGATAAGTTCGTACCGCGGATTGGGATTATATTCTTCATTGTGTGGTTTGTAAAAACAACGCAATCAGCGATCGATAAGTGTGGGTGTAGATGACCGAAGATAAATTTAAAGAAGATATTGCAAAAGAAAATATCTAGTGGATATTAATGATTTCATTTTCTACGACTTCGATATCTCGTGTTGCATGAGATTCGAAATTTTGATCTCAAAGATCAATAACGTTTACGATATCCATGCCACGAAAACAGAATTAATAATTTATTAGATGAAACAGAGAAATTAGTGGTTCGAGAGATGTTTGAATACTTAAAGGTACCAATAAACAATCATTCATAGACATGTGAAGAAAATTGGAATGGTAGCAAAGCTGAAAGTACGGGCACCGCATAAACTCAGGAATGCAATCGTCTTGATCGCAGGCCAACCTGCATATCTTCACTTGCACGGATCGAAAGAGAGCTACTGCTGAAGCATTTGGTAACTGAGGATAAAAAGTGGATTTTATATGACAATCCCCTAAGAATATAAATTCGAACCACGAAAGAAAATCCATTGCAGCGAAATGCGAAACCAGGTCCACCTCGTAAAGTTTGTGCATTTGGTGGGATTATCAAAGAATGTTGTTATTTGCTGAAGGAGTTACAGTAAAATGACCACAACTATTAAACTACATTGAGCACAAAGGGTGAAAAAGAATAACGTGAACATAATTAGGAAATATTACGGCACCCACCATATTCTCCGGACATTGACTCGGATTATCATCCACTCCGTTCATTATAATATTATTTATCCGACAAATTGTTGACTAATATAAATTCTATGAAAAGAAACATTGAAAAATATTTTAATAAATAACTACAAAAATTGTATAGCAATGTCATAATGATTTTGACGAAAGGGTACGAAGAGGACGTGGAAAGAGATTAATTACATATTTTATTTAAATATTTAAAGGTATGTTTCATATGAATAGAAGAAAAATAAGTGGCGCAAACTTAGGGAATGTAGTAATAGTACTTTCATATTTAGCGCTAATCAACATTGAGAACTTCAATGTTCAATTATCCAAATCGCAATTTTTTAAATACTTCAAGTAATTTTTGTTTTAACTATTTAACTTAAAATTCCACGTCGTTTTTTTTTTATTTTGTTCATTTTACTAAAATAAATCTTTTCCTTATTTCCTTCCACACAGTCTTTCTTTCCTCTATGTCATATGCTACAGAAGAGGGCTCGAACGATATATGATTGAAATACTTAAATTATTTTTATATTTAAATCGATGTTGTTTCAAACTGATTATTTTCCTAGTTAATTTTATACTTTACAAGTAATTTATCATTAAATTGTTGAATGTAGTACAACGAATTTCTTCGGGTTGTAGCGGTTTCTGTCCGTTATATTACAGGGATTCCTTCACTCTGACCTTATCTCAGCCAGTTCATGAGATGTTTAACTAAGCAGGTATTTCACTCGCAACTTGGAGATTGCCCTTTCATTCCTTGAACGTAAAATAGAAAAAGATAAATGTGTGAAAGTTTCTATACCTTCGTAGACAGTTTGCGTCTTCGAAGGAATAGTCGATACCTCGTCATTTAATTTCATGGAGGTCTTAAACATCCAAGAACTCGAAAGTCGCAAAACACAACACCTAGCACAGATAAAATTGAGATTGTAGAATGTTAAGGCATTCGTGAGAAATGTCACACATACTTCGTAGAGGTGGAACAAATGTTAAAAAGTGTCTGATTCTCAAAGATTCGGCGCGTCTGTTCTCTACGATATAGAATGGTTGAATCTCACTGATTTAGTCTCGGCGTCAGTCGACCAGTGCGCTCGTTGTATCACCTGAATCCACTCGGCAACTATTGCATAGATAAAGAAATAAGAGTTCCAGATTAAGGGGAATGTTGTACAGTAGATATATGGAATTTAGACAGTCTTCTGAATCTTTCGAGGTGTCATATTTACATACGAGTATCGAGTACACTAGTACACTATCGAGTACTCATATTTTATGAAGTTTGAGTGTAACATCTGATCCGACATATGATAACTACTTGGAAAGCATTATCTTCTTCGCGAAATACGAATACCTTCTGTGTAACGACTATAGTCTACGCACAAGTCCTAAAAGTTCCAGGCACTGTACAAAATTACAGATAGATCTTAAGATTCCATTTGAGTAGTTCCAACAAAGTGGAGTGTCTGACAGAATAGAATCTTACAATAGAGTCTACTATCAGATCAAATACGAAATAACACAAAAATCGTCGCTCTATGCCCAAATAAATCTGCACCTCTCATACACATATGAAATTATGATGTATCTATATAGGAAATGCTTTGTAAATGATATATCCAGGTGCCAATTCACATCGTAATCGCAGACTACGAATGGACAATGTTCCCCGTCGTTAAGATCCCTGCTCCAGCTAGCAAGGACGTTGTTCCCTTAACACTGTTTCACTGTAACCTCTATAACGGGGACGATTGTGCTCAGCGTTTCATCGTCCTCGGGTACTGACAATCGTCGTATAGCGATCAAGATCATGCACGATCAAACGGCAAAGATGACAGGCTTCGAAGCGAAGCCTCCAGGCGGACAGGTGGCTTCTCGTGGCGAAAATAGCTACGCTAAAAAATCTTAACGCTCGATTTTCGCGTGCAACGCCGTCACGAGTGAATCGCCACAACGCAGCCTATTCCGTGCACGCAGCAATTCCGTTAGGAATCTCATCTGCGTTCCCACAACAACGAGAGTATACGTCCGCGAACCGCGAGTTCCGAGCCTCTCTCTCTCTCTCTCTTCGACCGGTCTATCCAGCGGGTCGCTCGGTTCGATATCGATGCCTAGTCGAAGCCGGAAGGCGAGAAGGTCGATGGATCCCTGGAAGATAGCCGTGGTCGGTCAAGTGGGAGGAGGAGGAAGACGAGGCAGCGTAAAAAACAGCTGCCTGGAATTCCACGGAGGATGCGTCGATATCGGAATCATCGTTAATAGAGTCGAACTTCGTGGGTTATGAGCTCATTCTAACCTGGCAAAAATGATATAGTGAGCTTTCATAACCGCCTATAATTACAGGACTGTTCTTAAGGTTGTTAATTCGGGATTGGGACTGATGTAGCAACTTGTAGGAGAGGCAGGCGAAATTTGACGACTCTTATCTTTCTTGCTTTGGTGGACTTAGTGTACAGGATGTATTCAAATTACATATATCTTCTAAAATGCACTGTAAGTTGGCCTCTTATCTAGGCGCAGTGAATCTATATAGATTCCGATGAAATTATCCGAGCCATTAAGAAAGAACTGACAATAATAAAGCGCTGCCAAATTTATAATGGAATGTTAGTTACAGACATATATTTTGTCTATCCTTGGTATTGTACCTATGTACCTTAAAGTAAAAAAATCTTTTTTCATTTGTTCCTCCAATAATTTAATCAATGATCGTAGCACTAGTCGATTGTTTAAATTGATCTAGCATAACCGAAAATATGTCAATTTGTTACAAACTTATTTGAGTTTATATAGAATCTTAAGTTCTGCGATTTTTAAACTCCGAGATCAATAGAAAGATTTTAAGATTTCTCGAAATATCAACTTACAGCAATTTATTCGTGCCATATATACAACCGAACAGTGAAAGTTTTTATCCTCTATCGTGAAATATATCGTCTTATAATCCATATCTTATTCGACAAGGACTGGATAAAACATTGTTTATGTTTGATACGTTATTCGAAATTTTCATTTAGATAAAACTCTTGCCATTTTGTGGCTTGTGCAGGGTTAAAAGGGGCGATTAAAGATCGCCGTCAAATGATCTGTTGAAACCAGGTTTTCTGCCAGTGAAAAGTTCGCTAGTTAGTTGATAAAAACTCGAGCAAACAGACTGATAGGATCGTTGGGAAATTTAGTCGGCGCCGCGATAACTTTCATCGGCTCATCAGCGCGTGCTAAACTGCGAAGAGCTCGCGGGAATCTTAATCGTGCTCGTCGCGGCGAGAACGCTTCCACTAGCCGGTTTACCTATTCATGCGAGTCTTTGCACCGTGTTAATGAAAAATGCGGCCAGTCAGCTGGTCCTCATCTTTACTCCGTACCGGGTGAGCGTCTTCGATAGAACATACTGCTGTCGCTCAACGAGCAACGACTTTTGAGAAACGCTGTACTCCTTCGTGAATTAGTCCTAAATAGTGAAGACAATTCGTTTAAATTAGCAGAGTTCACGTTTAGAATTCACTGTAGAACTTTATTGCTAGATAGTGTGAAAGTTTTCGATTTTGTGAATCATCGATTAATTTCACTTTTTAAAAGTGTCTTAGTCGGTGTGTCTTTCCTAAGATTATACCTGGAGAAAACCTTGTATGCCTTTGATGCTATAAATAATTGTAATATTTTCAAAAATTTGTAATGTTTTTCGAAAAACTTAATTTGAAAAAATAATTGACAATAAATTTAATTAAGATTTCGCATGATCGTTGAAAGTCTGTACCATTTATTCCATCATTGTATACAGTATCGTACATTAATAGAATCTAAGATAAAAAGAAATAATAATTTTATAACTGACAATAACAAGTAAATGAGAAGTTTTGTGTTATTATTTTTACATGTGATCTCGTTAAAATATACACCTACGTACGTATGCATATGTCTTTTTTTATATTTGAAAATTTCATGTATAATTTTAGATACAAATAAATATGTAATTGAAATTTAAACCCGTTCTTTCAGTTAAGCGTTATCATCATATTTCTAAAAAACTTCAATTTACAATATCTTTCAATTTCTGATTTCTCGACAAGCTTTATTAATCAAAGAAATTAAAATTCAATTTTCCCTTCTCCAAGTATAAAGAAGTGCCGAGAAATCAGAATCACTAGGCGTATGACTACAAATCTACTGTGTTAACGTGTCAGTTGTCATTTCATGCTACATATGTACGTTAACTAACGCAAAGTATTCACAAATTTCACTACATCTAACGATGAGAAGCAATAATTAGTATATTCATTCGTACGAGACAAGTATGCTAATCATGTTTCTTTTATAAGTTTAATGAAGGAGAGAGTACACTGCTCGTCATAGTTCCTGTAGAAAGTTTACAGCCTCTAGAATTAAATTAAAGGTATGAAATTCCTCATAACTCTGATAGAAGAATTCATCTCATTAAATATTTGTTAATTTGTACAGAATCCAAGACTATACCAAACGAACCACCTAACAGAGGTCGTGAAAGTACATATTTCAGAAATCGTTATTAAAAGTACTACTGAAACTGTTTCATTATCTCTTATATTATTCGTTATAGAAAATATATAACATACATGTACGAAATCGAAAGTTATAAATGAATTTAGAAAAAAATCACCATTCGGTATATAATACATAAATCCAGCCACGTATCTCATCCTGAATTAATTGATAAAAAAATTCAAGTTACGTATGTAACTCTGTCCAATTTCTTATCTTTATTACTCGATTCGTTACCCTTATCAAACATGATTTCAGAGACCTGTTACAACGATATTACTTTTAGCAACACTTTAAGGGGTTAGTCGCAGTCAGGAAGAGGAAAAACGACATTTCGTTGTGATTTTTTTTCAGTTATTAAATAATAATTTGTATCAGTAACAATTAAGTATATTATAAAGCATGTTTTAAAGAACTAAAAAACATTTTTTGTTTTAAGACGCGTTTAATTTATATCGTCATAACAGCCGATGACGTAGACGATGATTTAAAAACATAGGTTTGCGGTGAGCAAGATTTCTCTACACTGGTTTACCTGAAAACAAAAACAAAGGTAGATTTCTCGAAAACAGATTAGTCTAGCGGGTCCCTGAACGAAGGATTTTGGAAAAAATTAATTTAAAACAAGATGACGTACATTTGAAGTTGATTTTCAATTTTTTCACTAAAATTAAGCGATTCAATACAGGATAAAAAAAATATATAAGAAAATAAGAAATCCTTCGATCAGGGACCCGTTAGTCTAATATATTTTCTAAATCTACCTTTAGCTTTGTTTTCAGGTGCACCAGTTTGAAGAAATCTTGCTCACCGAAAACCAAGTGGCCACCCACGCCATCGCCTGTTATGAGGAAATGAATTAACCTTTTTTTAAAACAAAAATTCTTGTATAGTTCTTTAAGACATACTTTGTAATATATTTACATTTCATTAATAAAAATTATTATTTAATACCTTAAAAAAAACACACAAGAAACTATCCGTTTCTATTTTCCTGACTGCGACTAACCCCTTAAACAAGCCATTCTCCAATGTTCTTCTCGAACGAAAAAACAGAATACATCGCAGCCTTATTTAACGATCGCCGAGCGCTGTCAATGAAGCCGTTAATGTTCTTTCTCTACCAAGATGTTTCTCAAAGCATTCAGACTAATACCGTTAACCAACATCCGATCATCGTGCAAAACACGGGCTCCCATTAACAACAACAATACCCGAGTATTGGATAACCGTCAACCAAGCTGTTCGTCGTTATCTATCGCGCTCGAACGACTGCTTGATCGACATCGGCTTTGAGAACTTCGAGGAAGTTCGTTCCCATTCAAGACCTCCCGAGCGTCGAACAATTTCGCTCGAGTGCCATGAAACGCTTGGCGCAGCCCCTCTCCTCTCTCAACCCCGCTCCTGGCCCCATTCCCGGAAGAAAATTGCAAGAAAGTGGCTGCTAGACGCGGACCAACCGGGAAACAGGTGCAAACGCCGCGGAATAATATAATTGCATGCTGCTTAAGGAATGTCTTTTTGCTAGGGAACGTGATACTGTGGGTGCCGAGGAACCTGTCTTTAGACTTTGTAAAATCAGCGCTAGGTAAGTTAGAAGCTTCGACGCGCTGAGGATTGCAAAATTCGTTTGTTAGACAAATAATGAATAAACGGAGGAAGTAGAATTGGACATTGTCGATCAGAGTCGATAATATTGATGGACTGAAAAAAAAGTAGATAATAACGTATTCGATGAAATCAAACGCAATCTATTAAAATATCTAATTGCTTAACTTACATTTTAGTGAAACACGTCGTTTTCTATGATTCCAATGAATAACTACCAAGTATTGTAAGCAACTCGTCAATTTATTTGGTTGTTGGGTGAAATTATAATTTTTATACTTTCTAATATATGTTCGTTTGAATATCATCGATGAATTGGCGAGGTTGCCTCAATGAGAACGAGTCCGAACACGATCTTATTTGAATTACTTTAGTTTAGTTACGGATAATTAAAATTGTTTTGAATGGGGTTATGATACCGACTCATTTTCAATGAGAAAACTACATAAATCCGCTGATCATTATTTTTCCTATTCGTAATAATATAAATTAGAAAAATGATAAACGATAAAGTAGAATTTAATCTGATAAACAGTTCTGATTCGCAGATTGCCAAATAGTAATCTTTACCATTTCACCCGTCTAACAAACTTCCAATTCGTAATCGTTAGTATGAATTAGGAAAATGATAAAAGGTAAAGGGAAAAATAATACTAAATGAACGTAGTGGATAATTTTTGTTTTGAGATTGCTTAATATTCGTCGTTAATCTACATTTTCGAGCACCTTCGTTCATTCTTTTTAGAAATGTTTTTTACATCGATAATGCATCCATGCTAATACGTTCGTCGAACGTGCCTAATGACATCTCTGACGCGAATAGCGCAAACCTGATTTTTCTTCTTCAGTATGGATCTTACCTCCCTATGTATGCGTGTATTTCGAGATCAAGTAACACCTCCACCGAGACTCTCGTTTAAATACTGCGAGATATCGCACGCGTTAGTGACCCGCATTGAAGTAACGAGGTGCTCCGAGCGGCAGAGTGCTTGCTTCCCTTAATTAAAATGAGTTCACGTCGTGTAAAACGCGGCGTAAGAAAGTTCGTTAATCTCATGGAATAGTTTCCGGGTTAAGTGAAGCTGAGTCCCGGTAAATATGAATTCTGGTACGACGCGTTTTTTGTATCGAGAATTTTTCATTTAATTTAGAGAATTTCAATCGTACTTGATATTCCGTGCTGCGATTTACGTAGCATACGAGTTTCATTTTCCAGTTCTCGTCTACCGAATTTCTCTGGGTTCTTTACTTTGTACACAAAAAGGAATTCTAGCGAAACTATACTCTTGGAAGTTCCAATTCTCCAACTTTCATCCCGCGTCGAGGTACTCGGGTTTCATTTGTGCGAGGCACGAGATTATATGCAAGTAGTAAAACGTGCAACAGTGTTACGCAAACAGAACTAATTTTCAATTCCTGAAAAGCAGTGTATCTCGAAATAAATAAAAATAGTAGTTGTAGGTCAAAGAGACCGTGGAAAATTATTTACACAGAATTTCAGAAACATTGAAATTTAAGTATTTATAAAAATAAAAAATAATTATTATGTTGAACAAATGATACATATACAGCACGTTATTAAAATAAATATTTCCTATTTCCTATTTCCTAATTTACTTTTTCCCTTCGTTGGTAGAAAATTAAAACTGATATTATTACGCTGTCCCAAAAGTTTCTTTCGCTTTATTAATAAGTAATACATGCACAATATTTTATGTTTTATGTTACATTACTGAATTGTGCACGATTCATTTTGCTCCATTACTGTTACAACATCGATATCAACGAAATTAGATTGTCTATTTATATAAACACTGCCACGCAAAATAATTGAGTGCCACACGCGAAAGAAACTTTTGGGACAACCTAATAAATATGAATAAAAATTGATATAGTATATTTAACAAGGTTAAGTTAGCTAAAGGAACCATTAATTATTTTTATAAATTTTTAAATACTTAATATTTTGATATAGTCATTTTCTTCGCTCTGTTAAATTTGACAGGATAATAATGTATAATTTCTATGGTACCATCATCGAACCATCCAGAGTCTAGATTTGGCTGGCAAGAAGATGATCTATTTTCTAGAGATTTGTGGATCCATTTCCTTTACTCCTAATCATTTTCTTCTTCCCTTTGTGATAAGAAATTCAATAAAAACTTCTTCCACGCTTAAATGACAAAAAATACAATAAATTCAATTGTCTATGAAAAAATCTCTCGTCGACATTCTTAAGCAAAACTGTTCCAATGGTTGCATAACTTCCACACGTAAAAACTAAAACGTGCGGGGATAGTTTAACCGTCACCCGGTAGATGTGGCATTATGTCTCATAAAGGGATCCACTAGGTTGCACATACTAAATGTTTACATAGATACCTAAAATACATACGTAGCCTCATATGTGGTGGCGCATAAAAGTGCATAAGAGATGGCTATCCCAAGCGAAGGAAAGACATAGGCATCTGCATTATAAGTTCCTGCCTACCGCGTATACACCGTCCATTTATTGCTGGCTTTTCAGCCATGCTTGAGGCGTGTCCTAAAGCTCGGAGCTTTGTGCTTTCGCTAGCACGTATCAACGGGCCTGAATGCGTTCGCGGATCGCTGTAAATCGGGTCGGCCGACTGTTCGAGCGAAATTATTAATGGCGTCAATCGAACCTTGGCGAACCTGGAACTTCCGGGGTTCGACTCCAGCTCCAGCTGGTTATAGATTCTTCGCAACCTGTTTGTCAAATTATTATCCACTTCGGTTTGTTAACTGATATGATCTGAACCGCACCAGCGTGGCCAGTTTAAACGTAATACACATCATAACAGATTAATGAGCCTCTCCATTTCATAATTGATTCTCGAATCTAGGGAGCAAGTAAAACAAAACTCATTTGCAAATTTTTGAATATACCTTTCATCTGATGAATGAGATATTTTTTAAAATGCATTATACTCTCATTGCAGTTCGCTTATACTCCATACTGTAAAACAGATTTATCAAAATTTAAAAGGAAATTCAAACATTATTGTATAGTTTTACATAAATTTTAAAATAACACCATATTAAGCACAACAAGTTTTTTAATTAGATACCTCTATGTTCATTTCCTCTTTGTACAATTATTATACGGTATTATTCCTACATTAACAAATTGAATTGCACGTATGATAAGAAACCGAAAGTTCTAGACCCTTTAACAATCTGAAGCACCGTTAGTCAAATATAAGCAATTAAAGCTTACTAATGTGACTCCTGACACGCGCCATTTTTACTTCGATCAGATGAATCGCGCGCCTGCATTTGTAGATGTTTGTAACATACGTTCAAATTTTAACTGCTTACATCTTGATAACGAAGCCTCAACTGCAAAATCGAAATGGACTTTTTCATTCATGTTGGCATACATTAATGTTGAGAAAAGGTCCTACATTTTTATACCTCTTTTATATAAAACTATCCTATTCTCCAAGTACCAGCTAAACTACACATTTGAAAATTGATTGTATATTCTATGTATGTATCATTGGGAACTTATCATTATCTAATCTCACTAATCTCAAGCCCAGAAATATTCTTTTTTAAGCATGGAAGGACGTCTTTTCAGAGTATTAAAATTAATATCATTCTGCCATAAAGAGTACATTTCTTAGCTCGAAAACGCATAAAGATGCAAAAAAGTCGGGATAATGGAAAAGTAATAGGAGGAACGTGGCCCGTTGGCATCGGTGCGATCAGAAACTTTTCGAAACTTTACCATAATCGAACACTAATTGATTGTTACGAGCGGTGGAACGAATGCCGCGAGTAATAGCGAAAGTTGTTCTTTGTTAGTGGCTAAGAAGCCGCTTGCGTCGATGATTAATAACCAGATTAATAGGCGGATAGGAAGTTGCGAAGAAGAACACGCTCATTGGCGATCGGGCGTCGGGAGAGAAAAGAGAGTTTCAGCTTCAGAGGCAGAGTAGAGAAATGCAGAGGGAAAGGAGAACGAATTAACTTCTTGGAAAGAATCGTAAGGTTTGCGCTGGCCTCCATTTCCTGCGCCTTCGTAGCCCTGTGCTTCGGTGATTTATAATTCTATCAACATCTGTTTCGAAATGGCGCCGCGAAGAAAATACACACGGGCCGATAGTTTCCGGGCTAGGGAGAACTTCTCCGAACCGAACGAACCTACAAATTACTGTCACGTATAATTCCAGCTGTAATGAATGGTATTACAAAAGGTAAAAGTACGAGATGATGATTTTATCTATTTATATTTCTTAGAAACGAATGTTAGGTTGGCGAATATGTAGATGAATTAGTAAACACTGATTTTCCAAGAGATGCAGTGGTTGATTGGATAGAAATTCTAATCTCAATTGTTTCAAAT
The DNA here is from genome assembly GCF_026283585.1 of Hylaeus volcanicus. Lineage (NCBI taxonomy): Eukaryota > Metazoa > Arthropoda > Insecta > Hymenoptera > Colletidae > Hylaeus > Hylaeus volcanicus. The sequence continues at coordinate 15,880,621 of NC_071976.1, forward strand.
GAGTTATACATCGATAGAGCGATATAGTAGATGTACACTGCATTCAAGGATTACTAGATGTATAGCACAGACGGTGGTAGAACAAGGGCATGGTTTAAGAAGATTCATGGGGAAAGTTCATGAAACTCAACAACTGGGATGTCCAATGTAGTTTATACGTATGTAGGTTCGATTGAAAACTGAAACTGAGATAGTGTTATAGTATTGGTACTCGAAAGGGTACACCATCTGAACGATATAAATCATCCTGATTACTCAGTCTTAAGGAAATATGTTATATGTAATGGCATTGAAAAAGTTTGAAAAGAGAGCAGAGAGGTGGTAAGATAACATTTGTGACATCTAGAAAAGCTGAAGAAATATTTATATCTATATCGTAACAAAATAAAATAAAAAGTAGATCCTCGAAACATGGCAGAATCTTTAAAAACGTCCTTATGGCTCTATTAACACGTACATTATATTTGTAAATGTACCATTTTAATCGATACCATCAAATGAGAATGAACTAAAATCAACATACTGTCCAAGTGAGTGAATATCAAGACGTTCCGTTGACATCCGTGACTGAAAACACCATGAAACCATAGATTCCAAGAGATCACAGGAGTCGATGTTAACTAACTCAAACAAAAAAAAAGAACAAGTACTTCAACGTGCCAGACGCGAGTTAATGATAAACGAGCGAAAGGAAGTAACTGGAACGAAAACGCGGTCAGAAAGCAGAAGAAGCTGCAGAAAAAGAGGAAAGTACAAACTAGTTTCCTACGAAGATCTTTAAGACGTTCACGCCGTCCCACCTCTTGCTTCCTCCTCTTCGACGATCCGGCTCGAGTCTCTCTTATTTTCCAGCTGGTTAACATCCGCGAGCTATGAACGAGTCCTTACGACGGGACGCGAGAACAGGCGGGGACATTATCAATGGATCTACCTTCGCGTACGCGCACAAACGCGATGGGTACTTAGTGTTACCTGTGTGTGCGTTAACGCGTTCTCCACCTCCCTTAAACAGCCGGCTCGTAACCACTAATCGTACCCTCTAAGGCCTGGTTTTCTACTTCATTGAAACGAACGATACTCCACTCGTGACCCTAACTGTGAATATTAATTCTCTATTGCACGAATTTTACTTTATTTCTTAAAATACTATTTACGCAATTATTTTACTACTACTTACAAGCCTATAAATAAATTAACTCCAGCTGAACAATAAATCGTTTAATGATGCAAGTGATAGAACAATATAACACCCGTGACTCCAAACGTAAATATTAATATTATCTTTCAAAAAATAAATTATTTTGTAATTATTTACACTTGTTTACTTATGAATGAATCAATACTCAAGCTGAACAATAAATAGTTGAACAGAAAAAAATTATTATTGAGAAACAAAATGAAAGACCGATGTTCCTCGAATTGCCACCTATGAATGCTAACCCTGAAAGTCGTAACTCGGAGATGAGATGACACACTACCAAAGATACTTGTAAAAACAGGAAAATAGTCTATTCTGCCGGTATAATCGATATCCAAGTGGTAAGATGGAATATTCTGTCTATACGACTCAATAATGTATGTATATATAATAATATGAAGCATATCGATGAAGCATATCGATTCGAGAGCAATGTAGTATAATCTGTCGAATACAGCCCCGTTTTTTAGTCTTACCGATTTTATGCAGTCGAACAGAAACTCGTTGTTAGATTATTTCTAACTACGATGTAAATTCTCGTTCAATTTATGCTATGTTTTCCTCTAGGAACTATTGGAGCGTTACGTTTTCACACTTTCGAGATCGGCCTGAGCGTCCCTGATCCTTCAAAAACTAAACTTTGCATATATCGCATGAACACTGTTGTCGAAAGAAATAAATCATTTGTGTGATGTTGGAGTCAGTTTCTAGTCTGCATACTTGTAGTTATTTTTGTGAATATAATGTATAGCCTGTGTTAATGAAGCTGCATTAGTCAAAACACGATATGAATTGGCGGGGAGATATTTCGAAATTAAAATGCTTTTCCATTCGTATGAGAAAGAAATGAATGAATTATTTGCGCGCTTACTACTGTCGTAAAACCAAGTATCACCCTTAGAAGCATTTACCTCGTCCGTCGACGATAACTTGACGCTACGTCAAAAATACCACTTTAACTGTACTTTATTGTTTTTGTCCAATATTTGGTATACTGCGTTGCATATTTATCTTATACGTACCCTTTTACATACATGTGTAATACAGGTTAATTCGAAATCTTGCGCGGAAACAGCATTGACCGCATTAGTTTCTCGAAAGTAAATTCTCAGTGACTCGAGACAGAGGCATTTTCTTTTTGCCATCGAGCTTTTTGTTGCTCGTTTTACGGTGCACACGCGTCGGCGTGACATAATTCTCGACGGCGTGTCAGGCGTTCGGTATTACTTTATTTCCAGGCGCCTCGTTGCATTTACGAGCGCTAAACAGTCGGACGGGGCGGTGCACAATGAGACGCGCGGGCCCCTTTGATCACTTCTGACATTCGGAATTTTCATAATTTATTCCACGCTCCGGGCTCCCTCCGGTACCAACATCCCTCCTGTCCCTCCAGCCTTCTCGCTGCCATAGGTGGAACCTATTCGTTACAGACGTCCGTTCACGCGGCCCAACGCGTACATACGAGTGCATTAACACCGGGTGTACCCTTCATAAATTAAGAGTCGAAACACAGGCGCGTGGGTAACGCTTAATAAGCTATTTAGATAAAGAAAGACGGATCCTCGGAGTTTCCCGATTTATTGCGTCCAGGATGGAGTTCCTCCACCTTCCTCGCATTAGACTCTTCGAGCAGAAAGGCAAAGAAGATAATGGAGTTTTCGTGCGTTGGCTGAAGAGGTGGATGGAACATTTCGCTGTGGACTCGTGTGCTATACAGTAGGTTTAGTGACTGAGTTGCCGTCAGTGTTCGCAAGAGGAGGATAATTCGTAAGTATAGTCAAGAAAGAAACATTTATGTGTTCACATGCTTTAGAACAAGAATAAAGTAGGCCAATGCCAGAAAATCGAGAAGAAGTATTAATATAAGATTGGTATTTTTATTAAAAAGAAGAAACGTTTTCAGTGAAACCATTTTTATATTTTGAAAGGTTGGAGCAACATATCGAGTCTTCATATCTTTTTTTTATCACATGTTCTTTCTTAGTCAGGTGTGTCATTCACTTTTTCCAACTTAACCACGAAAAGTAACAACATATGCTAGGTTTATTAGAACAAAGCTGTGAGTCACGATGCGTTTCACGACAATTTGTTACGCGTAGTCGAGTATTTAAAGTTTGGAATTTTTCGCCTCCATAATTTAGTATATAAATTAGTCTGCGCCCTCTCGTTGACGATTCCACATTCCAGATGTACAGTTTCCAATAAATTCGACTTCTCGCGTGTGCTCGCCTTATGGCCTTGTTAGAACGGAAGTTCATTACAAAGCCTAATGCTTTTGGAAATTAGAATTCTCTGGATACCCGTCACGACGGGACTGCCAAATTAGTTCAAAGACCAATTTCCATTCGTTCGTTCGTGCACGCGTCGCGCCCTTTTCACTAAATATTAATAAAGCACGCACAGTGACGAGCGGTAATCAACGAGAGTAACCCTTCTCGTTTTGTCGCACAAATTTCTGCCAGTCTCCGCGAATTCCCCGCATACCAGACAGGCGTTTCACGCTGAAATGCTTTCTTGTCGAAGCAGCGAAGAGTAACGTATGAAATACCTGCTCTAGAGGAGTCCTTTAACGTTACCAGGATACTTCATTTTAATCAACTTGTATCTTCGAAGTTATGAACGCGTAGTACGCAAAAATACATACTTAGAGTAAGAATTGAGAGTACGCACCTTGATATACATGTACTGTACATATATCTTTTTTATATATTATAACGATTTATTACTTCTGTTAATATTTAAATACATGACAATTATTTTACAATAGTGCAAGATCTATCACAGTTCTTTAGGTTCGTTGCAACTATGGGTGTGAAGTGTTGGTTGGTTTGATAAATAATTGAATTTCAAAAAATATATTTAAACTCACCCAACGTTTTGGTAAAACTTTAGCCCTCTTTAGAAGTAACATTATTGAAGTAGTGTAATCATTAAAAAAAGTACATACTAAAGGTATAAACTATTTCTAGTCAAAACTCTGATTAATGACGAATAAACTTCGATCTCTATATTTTGCAAGTACAAGAAATAACTTGTTTAGTATTTCTATGCAATTTCTGTCGGATATCTACAATTTATTTTGCTTAGGTCTATCTTCTCTTTGTTCGATCTTTATACTTTATCAATATACTGGACAAGACGTCAAACTTGAACTTAAGACAACAATGATCAATTATAACTATTCTGCCATTTAAACAATTTTATAAAGGATGACTTCTTCCTATCAAGGAGCTATAGAATAATCTTTTTACCTTTGATATGATACAATTTTTATACGAAAACAATATATAACTTTATATAATTAGATGCTTCTCCTATGTATATTCCCAGATAGTAGAACTGTTTAAGAACAATATACAAAATCTTTTGTGCAATTCGTCCACAGACTTATCGCGATCGAGAAAGTTAAATTATCATGAGAATGATACGCTTCTCTCTAGGTCCAAAGGTAAACGACACGTTGCGACCGAAAACTGTCGCGATTAAGTAAAAGTAAAGAAAAGCAAGAAAACGTTGAGACCCTTAAAGCGAGACGGCAAAACACGGGGCCCAGGAGAGAGGGGTTAATTTCGTAAAATACGCGCGCTTGTTACGGCTCACGCTGAGCGTAACATCACACGTTTTTACAGTATCCCCTCATTTTCCCCGCGTAATATTCTCTCGACGTGGAACAAAATCTTCTCGACCGTCGCCTGCCCCACCCCTTCTTTTCGTTCCGCCTCTACGATTCTGCTTCGTCGACGATGCACCTGAGAAGAGTCCTCGTTAAGGCTCCGTTAACCCTGCTCCAGGAACGAGCAGCAGCAGCTCAGGCTAGGAATTACGTGGTGGATAATTAATTGGGTGACATGTCGTGTGTTGGTACGTCTGTGGCATCGGGCCCCGTTATACCTATTCCACGGTGCGTTATAAATAACACGGCGCATCCACGTATTTGCATATTAATTTCATGTAATGAAGGCGATTAGGCTAATGAGCGTCGAATGTGGTCTCCGTGGCTGTAACTTTATACCCTCTCGGCTATCCCGTACTTGCTGATAAACTCGACTGTTCCCTCCGCCCTTGTTCGCTCTGTCTCGGTCATTCCACCGTTCAGTCGCCATGTTGTCTCTCTTTCCGCGTTTGGGATCCCCCTGGCGTCGATCGATTCCAGCAAAATTCAATTAACCGACGCGCATAACGCGCTATCGGCGCGATCCAAAAATCTGCATGGGACACGCGCTCTGACCTGGCGAATATGCATACGCGCCCACGATTATATGACGTGTTATGGCCACTCGCGAATTACGCGCCATTGGCCCCGCCAACTAGATCATTGCCCTTAAATCACGTTTATTGATTTGCATTAGATGCTCTCGATGCTGGACACGTGCACGATGCGTGTGTAACACGTCTTCTTCGAACGAAAATTGGTTTGTTTTAACCTAGATAAAGCTATTTTGTTATTAGTAAGAAGAAATGTTTTACTACAAACAGTGGTGGAATAACATGTGTCAGCTACGTAATTTATTTGCTAGTTTAAAAAAATATTATACTTGGAGCTGAGTATGTATAACACATATCGGGCAGGACTCCTAAAATGTCTTCTTTTTAGAGAGATATTACGTTAATACATTTAATATAAAAACAGCAATATATGTTAAAAAGAAATTTTAATTCTTATGGGAGAGCGTTTGCATTAATGTACTCTTTAATTCTATATATTTTATATCTATCTTTCTTTCTGGTTCCTGTATGTACCATTTCTGAATTTCAATCATTTTGAACGAATATAAAATCGCATTTTAACTAAACACACTCTACGTTTCGAAATGTATGAAGAAATTTTGAAAGAATAATTACAATATTCTTGCAAAGTATGTCAAATGAAATTTATATAATGAAGGAAAAACAAAAAAATATTAATGCTAATTCTAACCAGCGTATTATCTTTAGAACATGAAGTTGATCCCACACGTTGGAAAGTTAAATTGCTTTGATAAAGCCTTAGTTATAATAAAAATTAATGAAAAGTCTTATTATATTTTATGAATATCCAATAAAAAAAGTTTACGTCACGCAACTTAGTAATTAATATAGTAAAATAACAGTAATTAATAACAAATTGAACAAATTACTGTAAAATATTTACATAACCCTCTACATGCGCGAGTTATTACAAGTTGTGTTTAAAATGATGTTTCGCCCCGTTCATCACCTAAATAAATATAATTACAAGTTTGAGTTGCACCGTAGTTTAACCTCAGGAATCGAGTTTCGAAGCAGAGACGGGATAGTTCGTTGCCGGGTAAACTCATTTCCGGAATTCGCATTAATGAATCGTTTACTCGCGAGGCTTTCACTTTTTGCCTAGAAACCTTGGCAAATTAGTGTCCCTGGCCGACAGATAGCGAAGATGAATTTCAGCTCGAGAAATCCCCTCGAGGCGATTCGAAGCAACGATTTGCGTAGGAATGATTCCTCGTGTCCATAAATTTCGCTTAAAAGCAACGCCCAAGTTCACGATTTTTACCCTAGTCGAACACACCTGTCACGATTGACGAAAATTTATTAACGCGATTAATTTTTGCGCCGGATTGTGATCCATTGCTCCGATCGAAACGACGATTGGTGAATTATTTGTCAGGCTGGCACTTCCATATCGTTACGTGAAATTTTAATTGCCGTTCCATTAACAAACGACCGGTATTAAAATGTCTTTAGATTAATCATTGGACCATTAGCGAACACTTTAAAGCGAAGAGTCTAAGATCATAATTTATTAGTGCAAATTTGAAGGCGTCTTTCCCGTCATGAGTCGTATTGTCTGTGTACTAGAATTCAGTCTTTTATGTAAGAACTGTGTACTAGTTTTACAGTCTTTTAATCAATTTTGTGTTTTTTTTTCTTTAGTATTACCGTTAATTTTTTCTTGCAGCAATCATTTATGAAACGATCTCTTTCCTCCCCTGAGTTGCTTAAATACTAGCAGTCAATGTAAAAATAACTTATTTTTTAGTAATAAACGTAATACTCTAGTAACTTCCATGTCCAGATCATATTACATTCAACCAGAAATAATTCAAATTGAATATTTACACTACTCGAAATACTCTATCAAGATATTGTACTAAAGTTGATGACCTGCTGTACGAAGCCATAAAGATTTAGTCCTAAAATGCGTTTTCATAATAGTACTGTTATTAATAGTTTACATGATAAGAAATCTTAATCAATATGGTGGTTATTTGAGTAATCGTTTACTACTAAAGTTTCCTAATTAAAATTATTTCTTTTTCAAATAAAAGAATATTAATTTCGTTTATTTTAACCAAATAAGGCGAATATTGCAGAAACAACAAGATATCATTTTTTTTTAATTCAATCTCTTAATCTGAATTCCATTCAAGAACAACCTTTCATATACTTCAATATAAAATATAGGCAGACACGACGCAACAGCGCCTCTAATCCAATTCTCGGCATCAGACGTCTCGACAATGGGTCTCGCAGAAAGCAAGAAACTCGCTGCATAAAAATCGTTAACAACCATCTTCGTAACCGCCTATCCACTCAATGATACCAGTTAACGCAATCTACTCTAGCACTCAGAGAGTATCGTCGACCAACATTAACGACGCTTAACAGCTTGTAAGCATTAACATTAGAGTCTCGTGCCGCGAGTACTGGTTGTATAAATCACTGGGCCCGCCCGCGAATCTACCGATCAGCCATTCGTAGGGAAATTAGACATGCGTTTGCTCCATCTTCTCTTCTCACTTTCTTGTCTTCCTGTTTCCGTACTCCTCCACCTCCAATCAAGTCTTTCTCTTTCGGCCTTCTCGCGGCCAGTCGTTTCTATCTCTATTTTCTATTTCCTGCCCGCTCGCCGATCCCATTCACCTTTATCTTTTTCACGTCAATTAATCCCCCTATTGCACGGTAACTCGACTCCTTGTCGAGTCATCCGTCTTTATCGCTCGTTTCCACGTTCGTCTCATCCACTCCTGGTGTCCTCTTTATCCTCCTTTTCGTCAAAGTGTTCCTCTCCCTGGCTCCGTTTTTTTTTTTTGCGCCACTCGAGGACTCTTCTTCGCGTTCTCTTCCCACTCGCTGCGGCCGCAAGTGCACTCCTCTCTCTGCTCGTTCATCGCCGACGAACGACTAATTTATGTAATTACGCGATCCTGCCGCGAATGTCCTCGCGACTCGCGCGAAACGAACAGCCTGAAACTGTCCCGAACCCCGCGAAACACCATGATTATCGGGCTCGACTTTTACGCTTTTCGTGACACTCTTTTCCCATTTCCGTGGTTCGACGTTTTGATTATAGTGATATTTCCGTCTCGTTACCTTGAAACGTACTAAGAAATCAAACTCTTTCTGGCGCTATTCTTTCTATTAGAATATTCCTTGGTCGTTTGCTCTGAGAAATGTTATAAAATATGAGAATCTGGTAGTCCCAGACCCGGAAAATATGGCGGTAGTGTCCTAAGTTTGTAATAAAATACCCTCAGTTTTTGGATCCTTTTCCGTGAGTATGAAACCTGGCATTGTTACGATGATTACACCTTTTTTATTACCCACTCCTGGAGCCTCGTTCCTTCGATAAGTTCCTTTAGCTGACCAGTTCTTAACACTTCTTAACATCCTTGATTCACGTTAGTAATCCCTGAGCACAAATCTCGCAGTTTATTCATCGTAATTTTTCCGTTATTATCTTACAAATTTTAAAGCAATATATGCCTTCGTGAAGTTACAACGCTTTCGCGTCGAGGAGTCAATCATTGTATCGAATCGACGCTTTCGTTTCTAATAATATTTTATAATAAATATATATAGTTCTACTCGACTGTTATATAAATCCGTCATAAATGATTTATTTTCGTACACGAGCAACAAAGTGTTTTGATTATTTACGTATTTACTACCAGAAATTTAGCAATATAAGTTTATTCCTAACTACGCGACTAGTTAAAAAATCCTGTGAATATAAAGCAGTTCGGAAGATCTGCACCTTTTCGTTTAACACAAGTTACCATTACCTCGACGCAGCTTTACCATTAATTTATGATAGCGATATACAATCTCAGTGCTAATTCGCAAAATCAACTGAAGTAACTTATGCAATCGTATACTACAGAACGTGAAAGTACGTCGAATCAAAGATGCAAATCGAAATATTCACAGATAACAGCCTATGAATAAATATCTGAAAGCTACTTCTTCCTCCGCAGTCGATTTCAAATAATCAAAATTTCGTTTAGATAAGCTCACAATCACACCAATGCGAAAGACAAATTAATGTCAGTCGTCCGTAGAAAAGTCGATTCATGCAAATTAATCAGCGTAGATAAAACAAAACGAGAAGGATTTTAAATGCTGATTGCGCGGTTGAAGCAACTGCGAATAAAGTTCTCACCCTTGGAGCAATACTCAGAGACACCGTTTAACGATTCGAGTTCATCAGCAGACATGTATTTTATCTGACGATTATAAAATATAATAAACCTTAACGGAATAACTTTGCAGCTGGCATTCACGTGAAAGAAACAACTCAATCTTCGGCGAGGCGGTAGTAAATTTTCCTGGTAACTCGTTTCGGCCATTTGTCCCATGAACGATCGGATTCCTATAGAAAACCGATGCGTATTTCACGCCAGCACAAGTAAAAGACGCGGGCTCGTACGCGCATGGTATATCTGGACCAGGGTTTCTCAATACTTCTCATGTCGTTCCAGAGTAGTTTCGGGGTTAGAAATCGATAGTACAAAATAATTGCTTCAAAAACTTCTAAGTATGGCACGAAAAATATTACTAAAATATGAAAATACTATATCGTGTAACGTTAACGAAGTATCAACTTGCAAAATGGTACAGAGCTTTTGATTTCATTTTGTTCGAGGAACAGATCTTAAAGAAAGGTCTTCTGTATACGAATAAAAATATGATATGATTTGAGATAAGTGTAGTTGGTGTTGACAGAGGAAAGTAAATTTAGAAGAGGTCTATGAGACGATCAGTCTTGACATACATTGATTTATTATTTTTACCAACAATTAGCATTTACGAGAGCTGGAGAGAATAGACAAAATGAATGCAGAAGAGGGCTAGGAATAAAAAAAGATTAAGGAACACTGGTCTAAGCGACAGTGGCCGGATGTATCGCGAAACGGATTAATTTCAATAAAAAGCCAATTAAATCTACGCGCTCGTAATCAATACCAATGATATGCTGGCCCCAGTCGATCGTAATTCACCGTCTTCTTTTATCCGGTCTGAGGAACGAGGCAGCACGAAGGAACGAGGAATTGCTCCATATCGTTGGCTGGCCTGATCACGAGAAGGCCGACCGCGAACGTATCTAAATCAAAGAAGCTTAATGAGCGGCAGATTAGCGACTGAGTAATGCCGATACGCCGTGTACGAGAGGTAAAGGATGCGGCTGGTTGCCATACGTGCACCCGCCTAGAAAAATCAATGATCCGTCTACCAATCGATTCGAAATAATTGGATTGTCTCCGCTATCAGTAGGGACGTGCAGGCTTGCTCGACTGGGTGCAGTTTCGCCATAACTACACAAAGAATTCACACGAATTTCGTGGATAGAACCTTATTAACTACAGCAAACAGAGTTTTGAATAAAAATCATTACAAAATTATTGTCTGCTCAGAAAGTATTTAATGATCTTTCAGAGTATTTAGAACTTATACGTTTTGTTAAGAAATTTTCTTGTATACCTACTGTTCTTTTTTACTTATATTTTTTTTTGTATTTTACTACGTTTTTCTTACGCATAATGTTTAAAAAATTATTTTCTTATCACCGAGAAATAAGTCTATAAGTCCGACTATAAGTCCACAACGTTTTAATAAGCTGCTTGAAAGACCATGGACTTCTTCAATGTTTAGGTTATGGAGCTCCGATGTGGGTCAACTTTATGCTTCACAGGTAGCAAGCAAATTAAGTTCAGCATTACATATATTTTTGTCTTCTCCCTTTTATATATATTTCTCTTTTTTCTTGTTTGATTACTTTTCTGAAGAAATCTAAAACTAGAGGAGACTCAAATGTAGATTGTTTTCTGATGAAGTACAATTCTTCTTGGGTTTCGAGGCCAATAAAATTTTCATTTATTTTACACTCATCCATATGACTAGTTGTACTAAAAGAATGGAAATTATTTATATTTAACTACCTTACGAACTATTACGAGACATAGCGAAGTAGATTATATACTGGAAATACAGACTTGTAAGAATACGCAAGTGTTGCTAACCATTCATTCATAAAATACTTTCTGGAAATGAGAGTCCTGTATTAAGAAAAATTGGTACATAGCATTACGTCTGTGTGCTTCTCGATGCCTCAAATCCCAGACTACCCATTTCAATAAAAAAACTATTTAACGAGATATGGATAGCCGTTTACCATCAACGCGCCTCTCGACACGACATGGAATCAAGCATGATAAGTCGATTTATTGTCGACGTGTCGAGACGTACAGCGAAGTCGCAGACGTCCTCGCGCAGTTCTCTTGCAATAATTGGGTCGTTCTTATTCTATCGCCGTTAAGGGTGTACGCGAATGTACGAAGCCCCGACTTATCGCAGATAGATTCTTTTTACGCTGTTTATTGCTCGTAAAGACGATAGTTTGCGCCCGACTTGCGTCCTGGAAAAGGGATGAGCCGAAGTGAAGCTCTACGCGCCCGATAAAATTTAATCGACATCGTAAAGAACCAAGGAAATCGTGGAATGTATGATCAAGCAAGATTCACAGCAGAGGGGTTACAGAGATTTTCGAAGCTCAGAAAAATCCTAAATTGCAGGAAGTGAACGCTAATTTTTGTTTGGTTTTCGTTTTTATCAGTCTGATTATTAGGAAGCAAAAGAGTCAATTTATCCATCGTCTTTGAAATTTATTGTGTAAAACAGTGGCAAAAACTGTTTCGGTCTTATATTCTGAAATGTAGACCCTTATATGAAGTAAAAGTAATATATTATGTAGATAGATTTAAGAAAAAACAAATTCTCAACGTAATGGAAAGTTGATACGAAAAAGAAAATTAGAATAGAGCAACAGAATACTTAACATAATAGCAAAAAAATTGAAAAAAAAAATATAATTTTAGAGGAAATATTTGTATGAGTAGTTACGTGTATCTGCTATGACTTAATACCGGAAATTATTCTAAAGAAAGCGTCACAAAATATAAAAATACAGTAGCAAGTGATTTAAAAATTAAGAAATACCTGCCACGTGATTGCTTTCGTACGAGTTGCCAAATTTGAAAGAGAAATAGAAAACGATTATATATTGGAAATTATGCAAAGAAATTAAATTTGTTTCAAGTTTTACACATTTATTCGCTAGTAAGTTTATAATAAAAGGATCGGAAGATTGACTATATAATACATTAGAACCTCGCTGTGCTGTTTTCCGAATCAAAAGAATCCCTGCGACGACAAGCAGAGTGGTTGAATTAAAAAGAAAAACGTGAAAGAGACAACGGAGAGCCTAATGAGCGGCAGATTAACGCCTCTGTAACGTTCCTTGCCCTATCGAAAGATAAAGGACAACAGGTTGCGCAGGGAGAACCAGTCGGGAAGAATCGATAATTCTTCCTCTCTCCAGATACGTAACGTCGATCGAAATAATTGGATCATCCTTATTCTAAGGCTATTACGGTCGTACAGGTACGAGTCCTTATCGCTCATCGTAGATTGTTTCCAATTGTCCGGACAAGCGTTCTCGTTGGACGAAAGGGTCCAGGCTACACGTACCGTACGATATTAATTTACGTAAGAGACTGCAGTTCCAGCGAAGGGAAACATTTATCTTATCTTATTTCACTTGATTCCCGAGCCAGCAAAATAGAATGATACGTCGGTGATGTGGGGCACGAAGACACGCGGAGGGTAGTAGCTTGACCTTGATTGCGCGCTGCTTCCGAACAGGTGAAGATAGGAACTTGATTCTTCATGCGATTCCACTCCGATATTGTTGCTTGTAGGCCAGTGATTGCCAATGTTTAAGCAGATAGGGACTAATACATAAATCTCAAAGTTTACCGTGAACTTTTTGTTCAAATCTTATAATTGGTATACACATATAGTGGGTGTAGAAAGTATTCGTAGACCGATCAATTTCCAAAAAAAACTATGTAAAATTGTAATTTATTAACTTATTTTTTATAAACAATGACATTCTACATATTCTTGGATATTTCTAGAATAGATAGATTAAAAAAAAAATAGCTATTTATGTAAGTTGCGAAATTAACAAGAAAAAAACAATTAATCGATAGAAATGTTGAAGCAATAAGTATTCGCACAACTGTTTCGTGTTTAAAACTTCATTAAAAAAAAAAGGGATTTACATTAATTTACAAGTATATAATACTTCCTTCGTGGGATTTCCTTTTGATTTTATAATTATTTTAACTCTTTTAAGCATTAAATTAACTAAATTATTAGTTATTCGAAGTGGGATCTTTTTCCATTCCTCTATTAGAGCCATTTTTAAAAGTACTTTACTGGAAATTTGATGTTTTCTAATTCGTACGAAGCAATAAACGAATGTGTTTACATTACAAACTCTACTCTAAATGCTTCGTCATAAGAATCGTAGAAATACTTATTGCTTCTATACTTTTACCCACTTTTCGCATTCTTTTGTTAATTTCACAAATTATATTAACTAGGAAATGTTGTTTGGACTATATCTGTCTTAGAGATTTCCAAGAATATGTAAAACAACATTGATTATAAAAAAAGAAGTTAAGAAACTACAATTTCACACAAAAGTTTTTTGGGAAATTGATGGGTGTACGAATACATTCTACACCCACTGTACGTATGTACTTAAATATACGTATGTCAGAAATGATAAAAATATGACAAAATCAAAAGATTGATCAATTTTTTTAAAACAGAAGAACTACATTTTCATAATGTAAATATCTATTTTAAATAATATATTTAATGGAAAGCCTAATGTCCTTATACAATTTCCGATATAAATATGTGTAATTTGCTTTTGTATTTGTTTTAGAGGAGCGTCAAGGAAGTGTAGAAATTTTCTGACTGTATTGCACTCAATTCGTAGACATGACTAATGTTTATTTATGACCATCCTTTATTTTAATTTCTGTAAATTGTAAAATTGTTAAGTCATACAGAGCATGTACTTGATCACGAGAAGATGGTACTTTCATCATTGCTGGTAGACTCTTTGGCATAGCTGAACAAGCATGCCTTGTGTTAAACACGTTGCACCTCCCGATTTTATTTTACTTATTAAACTTGTACTAATTAATTTTAATAATTTTTACTAAGTAACTTCCGTGTGGTTTGTAAGTACACTCTCCCTCGGTACTGGGTAGTTTTATTCATTTCAAACACAAGTCAAATTATACTATCATTAATGATTCAATGAGGAAGCGTCATCTCAATGGTTTATTAAAATAGTCTGCACCCTCTGTTCCATTATTAAACAGCGTCCGTTGATTTCAAATTACGGAGAAAATTGTCCGTCTACTCTTTTGTTCCAGGCACCTTTAGAGCCCAAGCTTCATTTTCCTGTGATATTCGCCAATTCCCCCGGTGTAAAAGGGGCCCGTAATTAATTTTACGTCTTTCTCAGTCAACAAAAATGTCCACGCACCGTAAAGGTAAGCGTGAAAGAGCACGTTGATAATTTTAATCAGCGTCAATCTCCTCTGCACAAAAGAAGAAGGCTAAAGGGGTTCGCGCAAAAAACGACATGGAAGCCTGAAAATGCAATTTCATACGTGTCGCGCGAACCGTTGCTACACGTGAAGGTTATATTGTTGCCGGGGGACGGTTCCTTTTGCAAAAATGGCAAACGACGACGGAGTACGGTTCACAGGAGAATTGACGTGCGGATAATGCCGGGAAATTTGTTCCTCGTGCCAAGAACACAATCGCACGTGCGTGATCGTAATTGGCCCCCGTATATTATATACGAGGATCGAGACACCGCTGGTATTTACGTATAAACGTGGTTGCGCAGACTGTGCAGTCGCGTGACGGATGTAACCGGTGGAAAACTCGGTCACATGGCATGTTTTGTTGCTGGGTTAGGTCAGACGAGAGAAAAGATTGGCGTCGATCATTTGATGCGCAGTAGTTTCGGTTAGACTCCCACACGATCCACTATCTGTGCTATGAAAAGGTATATCGCTTGCCGTTGTTTCCGGGTTCATTATAAGTAAAAAAATAGCCCAGAGTAAACGTCTTTATAACACTCGAAACCAGAGGGGTAGTCCGATACCCGCTTCGACGACTCGAATAATAAAAAAGGGTTAGTTATTACGATCATTGCTCTCCTGGTATTGGCCAGCTGGTAGTGGATTACCTCAATTAGCTGTTTTCGAATCGCATAATCAGTAGTTATAAACGCAAGTCTCGGTACACTTGTACGATGCGCCGCGGAGCTACACCACCTAAACATGTACTTATGTATGTACCGTTGTTGTTTGTTTACATTAATGATTCTCTGCTATTAATTACCTTAGCTTGCAAGTAAATATTATTTATACTGGGAAAATATTACAATAAATTTTAGTTAAAATGAAACTAATTTTACATATTGTATCATAAAAAATTATTTTTTCTCTTACAAGATAGTTTTACATGGCATAATGTAGTTGAAATGTGTGCTATATGTCACTCCACGATTGTACGTTTACGTCCACATGCGTACAACTCTCCGTCAACTTCTCAATTCAATTTTTTTATGCTTTCCGTATGAGTTATTCAAGCCATAGGTTTATGGGTAAAATATTAACATATTCGCAACCGGCAGATATTTTACGTTTCTAATACCAAGTACTGACCAAAATATCAAAATTCTGAAGCTGGACATCGCAAATTGTATCATTGGGACGAAAGTAAAAATTACAAAATATGGTTTAAAATATCAATATTGTAAATGTGTAGGGTACAAAATAAAAAAGATTTTTATAATTTTGTCATAACCAGGAATAGAATTTGAAGAGACGTGAACTCACGTCAGCGGTCGTGAATGTGTATAGGCAAAATAAAACTTTCAAGTATTACTACAAGAAAATGTAATGCACAACTGATTCTACGATTTTCAATTTTGTCAGTCAAGGTAGAACGTACTCTACATAACAAACGAATTATCAACATTGATTTCCTTTAATTGTCAAATATATAATAATTATAAACAGTATTTTCCAAACAAATTCTTGCGATTGGTTCAGATTTTTCCTTTACCGTAAGTTTGTTATCGTGCGATTCATTGATATATTTCAGATATCCCAAGTGTTTTGTCTTTGCTGAAACGATTCAGAAGCTTCGACAAAAGCGGTTCGCGTCGTCTATTTTCGAAAGTATCCCCGAGGACATGCCGGATATCCCTGCCGATCTGGCGGAAAGGAAGCGGACGGACTTTTACGAGGGCGATCAGTCACGGGCGTCACGACGTCGTCGTGGCAAAGAGCTTCGCCGTTCATCGGTGGGTAGATGGACGACCAGGCGGACGGAATGCGCCATCCTGACGAAACTTTGTCAGTGTCCCGCACGATTAGCGGGCAAAGGTCGATCCCTCTGATCTTTCGTGTGTCCGGGGAACTCGTGGTCTTCCTTGTTTCGCCTCGATCGGCTTGCAACATCCACTCGAGCGGATCCCACAGCCTCTCCGCCGACGATGCACGAATTATTCCCGTCCTATCTCCATGGAGCAATTAGTACGGCGCGGAAGCCGCCCACGTTGTATCGGGCAATTAATAGACAGGACAGAGAAAGGGAGACCCGAGCACAATGGAAGAGGGAAGAGAAGGTTGCAATGCACGCGATGCCACGACGCGAAGCGTTGGCGCTGGCCTTTGCTCAACAATATCGTGCACGACCAGCGGAGATAGCCTTCGAGGAAGAACGGTATCCACAGGCGTACGGTGTGATCTACCTGGCCGAAACGGGAGGTCTGCGGATAGATCACTTCGCTCCGGTCAGGGATTTAAGTCTATTGTGCTCGTGTCCCCGGTCCTTCGGTACTTTCGAGTTCGCTACGATCGCGACGTCAACGATCGACGATGCATCCAGTTCCCTTGGAATGGCATCTGGATGGGATACAATGGCTACCAGACTTAATATGCGTTATTATATGCCGGGCATAGACGAAGAGATGCAAATGCGATCTGATAGTGTCGCGCGCCAGGTTATTGGGCCGGTGACGGTGTGTGTGGTCTGTTGGTTGGCTTGGGGAGATTCGATCGGCACGGGTGTTGATAGGTTCATCTAACAGGTCATTTCACGAACCTGTGCGTGCTTTGGTTTACATAAATCGCATTTTGGGGAAAATTTGTGATCGTTGTATTGTCTAATCTTTTTCAATCGTTATCCCTTTTAGTGACGAACAACGGTATATCGTCTTTGGCTATAATTGTGAAAATACCCGCCGATAATGCATCGTTGCACGCGAGTCACTATGTGTTTCAGTTTGCAAACGACAAATTTTAACTATGAGTTTATTAGTTTGAAACTCAATTTTTATTTTTGCCTTTCACGTTACGGTACATCAATCTAGAAATAATATTACAAAACATACCTACACAACTATGGATGATATTAATTGATAATGTAGAATTAAGGGATGAAAGTAATAGATTGGTATAAATAATTAAATATACGACGTTCATGTTTTGTATTTTACATTCTATGTCAAACTATGTTAATGTGGTAATTCTTTTTATTTGTAAATTCTATTTATAAATGATATCAAATGATTCGAATTTTCTTTATAACTTTAAATAAACATTTTGAAACGCAAAGAGATAATCGAGATGCAATTGCTAACGAAGTTAATATACGTTATTATAGCGAAGGGATGCAAATGCAATCAGATAGTGTCGTGCGGCAGGTTATTGGGACGGCATGCGACAGTGTGTGGTCTGCCGGATAGTTTGAACACGATGCGATTGACAGAAATGTTGATAGGCTGAAATATTAAATCATTTCATAAGTGTGCGTATTTTGGTTCGAACAAATTGCGTTCGAAGACAATATTTACAGATACAAAAAAAATATTAATTAATAGAGTGGGCATCTTGTTGTATGTTTTTTTCTTATCATTGAATTAATGGCTAAAAATTGAATCAATTCGATGCATCGCTATTTATTAAGCATAAACGAGGGCCAGAGACTAATACTGTTCATTGAAAAATGCTTTTTGCAGTGATTCTTTCTTCGTTTTTGATTTACCTATTACAGAATTCTGATTTTCTGATGTTATATGTTTCATTAGGTAACCAAGAGCAAATGAAGAAAATTTATCTTATCGTTCTACGTTACATTCTATGCAAAGAAAATTCGTATAACCCCCTTTTTCGAACAGCTCGTTCAATGTACCTAGCAAACATCTACCTATAACATCTTCTGCCTTACAAGACGCAGGTAAACACGATTGCCGGTCGAAGGGAACAACGTGCAAATGGACAAACAGCGCGACAAATTAAACCACACCTCGTGGCCAAGTTAACCCCGTTTCTCCGCTACAACAGTTTACGATGAAACAATCGGTAATGTCTGTAAGGTGTTCTGCAATAGTTTGAAGAATTTTCTTTGCAGTTGAAGGTAAAATTTATTATGGGATACCACGTGTAAGTTGTTTTAAGAAACATAACATGTGGGTGCCACTTCAATTATGGAGTGGGGACATAAAACCAATAAAAAAAAAGTTCATATAAACATGTGTCCTCTCTATTTAACCTTTCCAAGTTATAGCCATTTTTGTAGACCAGTGAAGTGCAGCTGCATCTTTTTATGGGTGTTCTTAAGAAGTGCTCGAAATGGATACGTTTATACTAAACGTAGGCCTGCTAGTATTTACTATGAGTATTTCGTACTCAAGGAAATTTACACAAATTAAGGTACCAACGACGATACAATGTGAAAATAGGATAATAATGTCAAGAATAATTAACTACGACCTAATTGAACCTACTTTTCCTCGTGGGAGATAACAGACTCTTGTGTCAATTTCTTGAGTAGCCATTTGGATGATCTATTGGAAGTCCCACTTAATGCTGTTTATCACATGTGGTTGGTGCAGCGGTACCTAACCAAACACCCTACGTAACGAAACGTCGTCTGGACCATCGTAAACAAGTTCCTCGAGCGCTCCCAATAATGTTACCTTGTCTAATTAGATCTTGTATTTATCCCCTTGTCGGAGATTCGATAAGCTTCGCTGTGACCAACGATCGTTTTCACGAGTAGACAACCCATAAGAATTTATCTCATGTATACTCAAATTCTTTATCTAATGCATGAAACAGTAGGAATATTTTCGCAACCAAAAATTATATCGAGGATCCAAAGGATATATGAACCGGCTTGTAATTTTCAGAATTCACAACTATTTTACATATTCAGCTACAGTGGGTGTAGAATGTATTCGTACACCGATCAATTTCCCAAAAAACTTTTGTGTGAAATTGTAGTTTCTTAACTTCTTTTTTTATAATCAATGTTGTTTTACATATTCTTGGAAATCTCTAAGATAGATATAGTCCAAACAACATTTCCTAGTTAATATAATTTGTGAAATTAACAAAAGAATGCGAAAAGTGGGTAAAAGTATAGAAGCAATAAGTATTTCTACGATTCTTATGACGAAGCATTTAGAGTAGAGTTTGTAAAGTAAACACATTAGTTTATTGCTCCGTACGAATTAGAAGACATCAAATTTCCAGTAAAGTACTTTTAAAAATGGCTCTAATAGAGGAATGGAAAAAGATCCCACTTCGAATAACTAATAATTTAGTTAATTTAATGCTTAAAAGAGTTAGAATAATTATAAAATCAAAAGGAAATCCCACGAAGGAAGTATTATATACTTGTAAATTAATGTAAATTTATTTTTTTTTAATCAAGTTTTAAAAATTAAACAGTTGTGCGAGTACTTATTGTTTCAACATTTCTATCGATTAATTGTTTTTTTCTTGTTAATTTCGCAATTTACATAAATAGCTATTCTTTTTGTACTCTATTTATTCTAGAAATATCCAAGAATATGTAGAATGTCATTGTTTATAAAAAATAAGTTAATAAATTACAATTTTACATAGTTTTTTTAGAAATTGATCAGTGTACGAATACTTTCTACACCCACTGTAACTTGGATGAGTTAATTAAAGGATTCCCACACCGTCTACATATTAAAAAGAGAACAATTATTGTGAAAATAAATTTTCTGTAACGTTACATCAATTTATAAAAAGTTTTAATTGTGTCCTACGGACTTTTACATTAATATGCCTTTCTAGCATGATATCCTTGATATTATAATAATGTATATTACCTGTGAGTATGTAGCCACACTATCATTCCAAGTTATTATACTATCTACTCGTATTATAGTGGACGGATAAAGTGATAAGACTTCAGGGGTTTCTAAAGTATTGTTGGAAACGTTGGTTGCAACTCTCGCACCGCGCGTACTTCTCCAACAGTATTTACATTTTAGGCAGTTGGCCTGGGTCCCATCAGGTTTCATTTTCTCGTCGGCATAATTCAAAACTGTCTGGCACACTACACATTTAGTAGACATTATATATAATCCCCTGAGCATTCTGAATGCTAGCATATATTAGGTCCAGCATACTTAAATCAATCTCTATTTTATACACAGCCAGGACCATTCACCGAGTAGGTAGCACATAAAGATTAATTACACTAAATTGTAAATTGTACGCAAGATATAACTTACATCTTCTTACACAAACCAGTCCTAGGATGATTGACATATTTTTTCCCTACATGATCATAATTATCTGTGTTATTTCATATCTAACATTTCCGATAAGAAATAAAAGTGTTGTTTTAAAAAAAGAGCTAAATCGAGAACATCCGAAATCAAAACCTCGAAAGAAGGAATTCAATCTGCCTTCGTTTTTACGATTGCCAAGGAATTCAGGCGCAGTCGTTCCGCCTCTGGAAGCGATGTTAAAATCCTCGTCGAGGCGTCATCCCTCCCTCGTCGAGACGAAGCGCCGCATGAGGTCGATTGTGTGTGGTCTGTCATCTTGTAGATTCATTCTAGGATCCATTTGGATTGTTTAAGGATCCCTGGGTACGCCGTCGGAGGAACCAGCGTTTCGTTTTTGGACATGCCAAAGTAAACAACCAGCGGTTGGCGTTGATTCTGGTCTGGGAGAAGCAACGGTTCTCGAGGCATTCCCACGTCCTTTTCGTCGTTTCTCGAGGCCGTTCGAAGGCTCGCGTGTCGTCGCATCACCGCCCCGTTGGTCGCAGTAAATGGTTCAGCAAGCGTGAGATATGGTCTCGTTATTTGCCATTCGTGGGGCTCGTTTTTTAATAACCGACGGGAGCGGAGGAGGCGATTTTTGGTGGCGCAGCACAACAAAAGGAACAACCTCCGTTCTTCATTCTTTCTCTCTTCGAGGCACAAAAGACGTCTTTGGAGTCCTTGCTCGATGACTCAACGAAACGACGCTCTCTATTATACCGAACAGCGCCGGGAGTGTATTTGAATTCGTATCCTACACTTCTTCGCCTAACCCCCACTACATTCGACGATATTAAAACACGGATTTTTAATATCCGCGCACTACGTTTTTCTTTCACGGAAATGAACCGTGAAGACAAGAAGTCACTAGGATACTTAAAAAATCGACGACTAAATAACTGGGAAATAAATAGAAAGTGCGATGAACAAAATGTAATCAGCGAGTGGAAGATATTGAATTTTAAGGAAGAATGCTGACGTGTATTATTGGGTATTGCTTTTGAGAACATTCAAGAATACTTGACTGCCTAGTATGGTACGAAATTGTTAGAGGGATGATCAAGATTTCATGAATTATTACTGGTGAACTTTTTAAAATTTTTAGAAAACCATGTTTAGCAGAGAGAAGGATATTTATTTGTTCATATAGATGATAGATCCTTAATTTCAGGAAGATAACATTTGAAATTATTCTATTCTTGAGTAATAATAATCGAAATTTTTGTAAGATCAATCATGATTTTATAACAAAGTAATCAGTACCTTTTGATAATTTTAATAAATGAATTTCATTTAAGATGGTCGAATATTGATGATATATTCTCGGTACTTTTACAATAACGTACGTTTAAAAATATGTCATTAATGTAAAGCAGTGATCTAAATTACTTAAAATATTATATATTCTCTTCCTTTTTGGAACTCTAATAAGATTTTAAAAAGAGTGAATCCCGATGATAAACAATGATTTCTACAAAATACACATTTTAAATTATTCCACTGTCAATAATTTCAAAACAATCAATGGAGATTTCAAATTGAGCCTTTAAATTTGAACAAAAGAAGTTTTGAGGAAAAATAAATATTGACAAGTATTCTTTAAACTCATTCAATCATCCAATAATAATCTACAGACTTCTCAAACTACTATTATCTACTTGTTACTTGTGATTTCATGAAAATAATTCCCTTTAAGAATTGTGATATGTGACCTTATACATATAGAGTTGGGTAACAAAAGTCAAACGACGCCAATTCAAGTTCAACGAAGGTACTGTTTTCAAACAATCCTAACAACGAGAATATAGTCGATAGCCCCTTAATTCGTCGGAAAATCCTCTGTAATCCTCCTCAACTAAGGAGCACCGAAGAAACTCTGCGTGCATCGCTTTCCTTTGACCGACGTTCTCGTGCCTGGACGAAATTCCAAACGGTAAAAAGGTAAAAAAAAAGTGGAAGAAAAATAGAAGGCCGATGGAGGAGAGAGGACCACGTGGAACACGAGCAGGACAGGGAAAAAGAGGCTCTGTCCCATAGCGAGTTGTATGGGTTGGGCATGGGTCATTCAGTACCTCTGAGTGACCCATTGTAACGTAGGACAATATGGTGCCTGCTCTTCAATGACCGGCTGTTCCCGAGGTGTTATGTTATGTGTTGGCTGTTATTCAGATAGGTAGGTAGGCATTCAACGGCGTCTGCCGTTGTACCACGGTCTACGGTACCGTGGCAAGAAGCGTGCAGGTCCGAGGAGAGAATCGAGAACTGCTCTCGCTACCTAGCTCACAATGAAACCGAAGCCAGCTCGCGATTTGTTGGTGCCGCGAGTCAACAAATTGGATCACCTTAGACAAACTGTTACGCAATTTGCTGGACACCCGTGATACCGCGTTGGCTCGTTACCCTGGGAGATATTTCATGCGTGTCACGAATGCGAGCGGTTATCTCAGTCGTGTGCACTTAACTCAGCAGGATAGTAATGGATTACTCCGTCGGCTGGCTACGGGGTCCCCCATGTTCTCCATTGTCGGGTTTCGTCGACTGGTTTTATCAAAATGTTCCGGTTAATGTTTTAATTAATGCTCTGGTAATTGAGATCGAACGTGCGAACCGAGCGATGCGATCGCTGCGACTCGACGGAGATACTTTGACCTGGACGGTAAGGCTAATGTGGCTGCGAGGTTTCAAGCGAGTGTGGATGACCGAGTGGACGTGGTCTGTAGGCGAGTGGTGCAAGGACTTGTTCAAACACCTACCAAGGTTTTCTGAAATTGTAATAATTTTCTTTTCAAAGCTTCAAGATCTGTTGTTCAAGAAAAATGAAAATTCGTGATGTATCCTCGGGATGTTTACATGAAGTTACGTTTCAAATGATTTCACGAGTTAACAATTAGATGCAACATTGATGCAAGTAGATGGTGAAATTATGATGTAAATTTTTTGAAATACTACATATGTACGCCTATTTTAAAATTTGAATAAAATAAGTTTTAAAAAAGAACATATGTTAATGAATGACAATGGCTTCTTAAGCCAATCGAGATTTTACAACAAAATTTTATATACTTCGTTTTAAAATTCTAATATATCATAGAAAGACACCTTTAAAATTATTTCACTGATCGATAATAAGATATAAACATCAACATAAATACACATTAAAATTTGTTAAAATACTCTATACTTATTCTAATTCCAAGCATTGAAAGATTAAATTTTCAAAAAGCACTTCGAACATGCAGACATGTAAATATATTTAAAATTTCATCGCGCAATAATAATTAGCAATAACTTTCCCATATTCCCCATTGCCGGGATTCGTTAACTAGACTTATCAAAACGTTTCGGTTAATGTTTTAATTAGCACTCGCTGACAATTGAGATCGAATGCGCGAATCCAGTGATGAAAACATTGCGATTCAACGGAGATACTTTGACCTCGAGGGAACAGTTAATGCGGCAAGGTTTGAAATGGATGCGGATGAGCGTGCTTGGACGGGAGATGGTTGGAGAGTAGCGAATGATGCCAGGATGGGTGAGTAGAGCGATGATTGCGGAACGATTGCGCATAGTTAGCGGGAGAGCGTAGGAGCGGTAGCACGGGAACGCAAGACGTTTGACAGAGAAAGAGTTTGCTTGCGCGGCGAGAAAGATTTTATCGTTGTTCGATGTGAAAGAATCTCATCGAATTAGTTTACATAGGTACACATTCCTATGTCATCGTTGTGCAATCATATTCTGCGCCAAACTGCGAAACCATGTGGAAGAATTCGATAAATTGAGACGAGTGATTACAGTTCTATTCAATATCTATCCTGAGCATAGCTGTTTGGATGCTACTATTTCGTTTTGACAAAAAGATAGCTAGAGCGAAAATCTCGTCTGATTTGATCAACGTTTAACAGTGAGAATGATTGGTAATGAATTAAATTTAAATCGTCATTGTTTGCGACAGTCTGACCCAAAATTTGGCTGTGGGGATTGGACGCGACCTGAACTCTCTCTGTGAGTGAAATTTTAATCGATAAAAGTAATTCTGTAGTTCCATGGACCAACTGAAAACAATTTCCTTCCAGCCTGTTCCCAGAAGTGATAACGTATCCAGTAGTGTACTTTGAAGGGGACAATCTTGACTCGTAACTGACAATAAGTTGCTAATAAATATTTTTAGATGCGCCTCGTGCAATAAGTTACGTACTTTGTTCTCAGTGAAAACAGCGTCGAATCAAAGCCACGGTGCGGCGCGCACTGTCTCAGTCAGCGTGTCAGAAATGACGTTGTAAACTAAACTACCGACTGTGTAGATGTCCAAGATACTCGACTATCAGTATCAGATAGCCCAGATAAGGAACGGAGAGCCACGCGTAATTAAAAGAATTCAAAGGATCGTGAATGAGTCACTATGGTCCAGTGACTCACCATCGGAGATCTCGGCTGACCTGAAGAGAGGGGTTAAAAGGACTGACCGTAGCTCAAGATCCGGCGCCCAAGGGCCTAGAAGATCCTCTCGCTACGTTTCATGCTGGGGAGGGCGGAAACGAGACCGCTTCGAGGGTAGAGAAAGACGTCTTCGACCAAATACCCGTTCCCAGAACAAAGATGCGCTATAAACATTTTCTCCATGGTGTAGTATTCGGAATTGGAAGTCCAACGTCGGGAACGAAGGGCGTGCCCGCAGACATTTGTCCTTGACAAGGAACTCTACCGCATATCAGTGCCAAGTTATGCGGTTTCAGATCCGATAGAGACTAGGGTAAAAAGGCGAGATTGGTTCCAAGCTCCTGCTCTACTATTCTGGTCTGTTGCAACAGTAGATCGACTGTAAGTGCTGCGAGTCGAAGAATTCGAATACAAAATGGTAAGATGGATATGGACTTGTATCGCAAAATAAACTCTTTGAGGAATTTTCATATGTTCTTACTTCTATCTAAAATATTCTGGAGTAATTATATATTACAAGATCTCTATCGTATCCTTCAAAAAGAAAATTACCTCTTGGATAAGTGGCTGATTAAGGAGTACTAAATCACCAGTTAAATTGTTGATGGATACAACTGCATAGCTAGTACAGGTAACGCATAAGAAAATATCAACAAATGGTTTCATTCGACTGAAAAGTCTTCAATATTTACTTTATATAAATAAAATGTTATTCGTTTTAATACTAACAGGAATACAACACATAAAACTATATTTTAAGTGCATCACGTGGTAAGTAGCTGAAAGTATCTGAGACCTGAGTGTTCAATTACGAGTTAAATTTTTTCTAAAAATTATTCCAATAAGTATTACGAAGTTGGTTTTATTAACAGAGTAACAAAATATTTTAAAGATGTAGATACATTAAAAATGTTGTATGGCTCGTTGGTGTGTCTTTATTTGGTCTCTTCTTCTCCATTTCAACTACTTTATTTTAACAAATATGGCTATCTCATTGCAATTCGTGTGGTATGTCATATCTAAACATGTAATTACGAATGGTCCTAAAATGATACAAATTTTGTAACAAAATAATAATTCCCACAAAACTGACTCACTAATATCAACACCTGCTAGACATACATATCGAGCAATTCTAATAAATTTTCAGTAAATATTTGATCAAAAAAGCAGCAATTTAAAGTAACGACCCTATGTAATACACGAAGACTAGGTATAAGAAGTAAAGACATAAGTCAAACTACAAACTTTGCAGTGACAGTTATTCCCGAAAGAATTTTTAGCATTCCCTTGGACCCACAACAGAACCAAAAAATACCCATTTGCGAGAAGTGGAATCCCGTCTCCTTAGAGAATGTGGAAAACGTATGAGTCGAGTGCCTTCGATTTCAATCGCTGTCAGAAATCCGTAATTAATTTTCCCACGTACGAAACGGTATCAGATTTCTCGATCTGGCAATCCCCTAACACTTATCGTTCCATCTACTCGAGCGGTCGGTTTATTAGCGAATCCCTGTTCCCGAGGGAATGGGCGGTCGAGGCGTGCTCGAGGAACACTCGCATAAAGCAAGATGAAAACGCAAGAGGCTGCTGCTACGATTCCTCGTCCAGCTTTCCTGCCATTCGACGAGTACGGAGGCACGCAATGCGTGAAGCTACAAGCAGTGATTCTTAGCCACTATGTTGCTGCACACGAACGTTCCGTGAAGTCAATGTGCGCGGAAGCTTAAGGCAACAAATCTAGGGAATTTGTAACCCGTTATATTTTCCAATGAAATTCAATTTCTTTTGTCCTCTATACCGTTCGAAAGAAAATATATTTTTGTACTATTAGCGTACAATATTTTCCTAATTCCGAATTTCAATTTTAGATTTTTTATTTCTCCCAAGCTCCTTCCGAATATTTCTACGTAATATAAATTTAACAAAGTATAATATCTGATGATATATAAATTGTTTACAATATATTGTAAATTTAAAAGTTAAAGAACCTACGGTATTGAGAACAGATTCTCATATTTGTTTACAAGTACAGAAATCTATTTAAGAAAAATTTGCTTTCGACAGATTTCAATCGCAAAGTCTTATTTGAGCTTATTGATAATATATAAGTGTATTACATATTTACTTAAATTTAGAACGACGGCTAATTTTACTAAAAGGAAAGAGTGCTATACAACTTTCATCGCGCCAGAAGAAACTAATTACGCGGGAAAATCGGTACACGTTTTACACTACTGTAAAGGTGAATTGTGCAGAGAGCTCAAAATGGTTTAGAACCACTGAAATGCGGGCTTCTTCTCCACCCTCGCGATATCCTTCTCGCTCCTCTCGACCTATCCGTGGCGAACGTCGTTGTAATTTCACGTGCTCGCAGACTACCAGAAGTTCCGGCACTAGCGAAGAACAGAGATCGAGACGAGGAGGGTGATAGTGGGGCGGGAGGGGATTTTATGCATTGGCAACTTTAAATCACAGCCTGGAAATAACTTACGTATGGATAGATAGCTATTACTATAAAGCTTGCGCGGGACGTGCGTGCGTGCTCGGCAAGGAAGATGCGTGTTCCGTGAACGAGAAAGAGAGGAAGATCTCTCCTGACCCTCGCTGCTCCTCGTTTCTTTCGAGTCCTTTTGCGCTTTGTCTTTGCCTCGAGTCGAGGCGCTGCTAACGATAACGTTATCGATAAATATCGGTAACTTGCGATATTTATCGATATTCTTCGGTACATTGAACTCGACTCAAAGCAGTGATATAAACGATGCGAAACGCGTTTTACAGGTTTATTACCATTATTCACTTGGAAAATACTAAGTCACAAATTACGTTACTTTTTCTATGTCGATTTGTAATATAGTAAGTATTTTTTATTTATTTCGATAATTAACAGATTGAAAGCTAGTTTTTTACGCAAAATAATAATAAGATAAACATTTATATCGGACGTAGTCATTTTGGTTAAGTAATTGTAATATCAGAATGCGATTCTGATGTATAATGTATTCTTAAAAACATGCACACGAACAAAGAAGAAATCATAATCATTACACTTTCCATTAAGTAAATAAGCCAATGAATATTCTGAATAATTTGTTACATGCAATATGTTAGCTAACAGCATCTTTTAGTCAAATTTTACGTGTTTACAAAGTCTGCCTTTGCCTACGTAACAATTTCCTATAAAGTACATTCTACTTTTTATTCGACGAGTAACGGATCTAAAGTTATTCACCACTCATCTTACCAGCCATTATCAGCCATTACCGACTACTACACCAGTTACACTAGTGAATGATTTACTAAAATTACTTGCAGAACTAATGAAATCTTACGTGGGATATGACATCCTCGATTTTCGAATGCTCCACACGCATTAACCAATAAAAGATTGTTCATCGTTTTACCTAGATAAGAAATGTGCCTACTTTTTATTTAAACTGCAAATTATTCGCATCATCGTCGATGTAACATTGTTGTAAGATGAAAAAAATTGATTTGCGAGGACCGAATATAAGAAACATGGAAATATTCATGAGTGACTTCAACGCGTGGAGTGTTTAGAACACAGAGCGACGCGCCGTCAGTTCTTAACACGCGACAAAATGGTGGAAACTTTACCTGACTGTAACCTTCCCTATGTATATGTTTCTATAAGTTTTTTTTTTTACATTTATTGGTACTTGTATTACAATGTTATTTATAAATAAATATATCTGATATGTGCTGGGATACTAAAAACAATTTAACTCCTTCATATTTGCACCTTGAAGCAGTGAATAATTATTTCTTTTTCCTAATACACGTCAGATTTGGCGCAAGTAATGAAATTACAAAACAAAACATTTGTTGTAGAAGTATAATTTAAATCACGTACCACTTCAGTTTTATCTCTGATAGAACAATTTGATTCAATATTACAGTATTGCAGACTTTATGGAGTTACGGTATATGGTAATATTTGTGTTTCATTTTGCATGACTCTATACATCGTATACCTATACGTTTAACATATGTATAATTGTCATATTTGCATACGCAATAACTACACCAAATTTGTAATCTAGTAATAATAATACCTACATGTATTATTCAAAATTGGTACGTATCGAAAATTGTCACAAAGTGATTAATTTTCTCAAAAGCTACGAAACTTGCATTATACTATTCAACATGTCTGGAACGTTTACACCTATGAATTCTTTACATTCGTTACTGGCACAGTCTTTTCTATTAAAAGACATGTCTTAAATATGAAATACTAACAAAAATCAATATTTTGTTGAAACCGAAATAAATAGAACGATGATAAAATCCGAGCTTTATTACCTGTCATATTTCACGTCACTAATTCCGACCACCAATGCCCGTATGACATTTACATTCCTGATAAAAAGAATCTTATGGATCGTTGTGCTGTCTTTAGCTTCAACTGGACCCTCCAGGAACGCAACCGTTCCAGACAACCGAACTCGAAGTTTCGGTCTAATTTCTCTTGGTTATGTTTCGTGAGTCGAGAGTCCGGATAAATTTGTAAAAAGTGTTATATAAACGGAACGGGGTGTCGTTAAGAAGGTGAAATACGGATTCCATAAATCAAGGACTTTTTTCGAATGGATCGCCTCTCGGCGATACTCGCTAAGTGTTAGTCGAATGAACATATTCGATCGTTTCCGTGAAATATCGTTATTGTAAAGGCGAATAACATCGGCGTAATCGGCTATTCCGATGGCTAAACCGAAACCCTGATCAGGAGCGCGCGTCATCTCGCAAATATGCGCGGGAAGACTCAAGAGAGCACGCAGGAGAGTGGCAGAAGCGGTCGAAAGTGTCGTAAATTAATGCGTGTTGGCCAGTAAGTGCGTCCCCTTTTTTATTCTTGAGATCTCTTTTGAGAGTTGTCGGTCTTACCTATTACAGCAAGCCGTTGGTTACATAAAATAAATATTTAGATAAATTTTCCGCGATGAGAGAGGCTCGGGATGATTGGTTCGAATGAGAACTTCATTCGTTATTCACAATTTGAAAAAAAAAATTTACTCAATCCAGGATTATGCAAATGTATGCTGTTACAACAACAATAATAATGCAGAATACAAGCCTTAAACGTGTCGAAAAAAAAGAGTCACAAGACTTGTATGCTTTTTTCTCTCCTGGATGCTTTTAAACCTTTCGAATTCCACGGTCGTTTGTAGACGACAATTTGCAAACTGAAAGTTAACGTCTTGATCATATCTTATATTCTTCTTTAACGGCTCTCAATTATCAATTGACGGCTAAATAGGTTACTTGCATCACTTTGAAGTCCAGACAACGAATGGTCGAGCGATGAAATCGTTGACTGATGCTTAATTTAATAAATTAATTCGCGTATGGCGAATCATTATTTTTAACGGTCGGTGCAGAAACTTTTGATGTTTAGTTTCTTCTTCTACAAGTTCATCTTGAGATTTCAACGACGTGATGTACAAAATAATTTTGTACACTAATGTTACCTATTGTATATCGAAAATTTTCATACGTATGTATATATCTTTAAAATCTGGAAATGATTTTACTGAGCATTTTATATTAATGCTCTGTATATTCTTAGCGAAGAAATATAAAGAAAAGCAAAATATATAGAGTGAATAGTTTTGTTGCAAGTGAAATGTGGGGAGGGTGATTTGACAAACAACTTAATTTTTTTTAATGGAACTTTATATATTTTTAACTAGAATAAGACAGCATCTGTTTAGATAAATTTATTGATTTATATATGTGCGTGATTATTTATTATAATATAAAGCTTGCCATTGGTGTAACTGTAATTAGTAGAGTTTATTAGTGGAGTTTATCAGTCGGTCGAGCAAGGATATAAGAAGGAAATAAGGGAAGAAAATACTTTACATACACGTCATTCTATTTAAGAACAAACAAAACATCTACATCTATATCTATAACATATAATATTATGCAAGGTTGTGATATTATAAAAATTACTTAATGAAGAACAGAATAAAGAATAAAAAATGGTTAACAGAAAAGAAAAAGCATTTTTTCAATGCCAAACAAGCGTACTTTGGCTGTCATAAACTATCAAACGATTTCTTGCACTTGATATCATCTATTAGACTATAAAATTCTTCTAACATACCAACAACATCTAAACGGATGTAGGGGCCTCTGAAAAGTAAACAACCAAAGTCTCTCCTCAGTTCTGAGACGTCCTCCCACCTACTATTTACATAATCACTCATTATATCCATTATTGATTTTTAAACATAAATCAACCCCAAAAGTTTTCGTCTGATCGAATGATGAAGCACTCTAACGGAAAGTGTCGCGAACGCAAAGGAGCTTCAAAGACTCTCGAAGGGCTGTTCTCGTGCGACTCGCCGCGAATAAAAGAAACCATGAGAAAGGGAAAACGATAACAAGGATTGATCTCCAAGGAAATGGCTCGTGCAACCGATCCCCGTCGCGGCAATCGTAAATGGAACATGTCTGATTTACGCATGGGATTTCGTGTGCAGTCAACGGGGCAAGAAGGAGCAGGAAGAGCGGACGGAAGAAGAAACAGAGAAACGGGCGAGCGGTAGATGCCCACCAGCGGAAGAAGGCACGTCGGGTGGGAGACGCCTCGAGACTGGCTCCCTGCTGAATATCATTTTTTCCGCTCGAGGAAATTTTCACTTTTTCGTACGTCTACTAACGTCGTCGCCGACTTTTCAAGAGGATGGATGCAAGATGGAGGGAGGCGAGCAGCCCACGCTTCCGCTTATACGTGACTCTCCGCCGTGCCAGACGCAACGCGTCGCTTCCCGTCCTGTCGTTTGTCAAACTCGACGCAAGATCCCAGGGCCTTCTGTTTCCCCTTTTCACTCGTTCTCCGCCGACGTCGGGAAAATCGGCGTCGATTGAGAAGCTTTACGCGATAATGTCCTTTCCAGAACCTGACGCTCGACGCGCGTCGGGGGAGAACGTATCAGACGACCGTCGAAGAATGCGTGACGTGCCTCAGGCACAGGATATATCCACCGGTTGTCTCATTTCTCCCCTTTTTTTGCACTTTCCTCGCGTGGCTGGCAATTTCGATGCGACTGGTTGAGAGATTATACTGGGCGGTGACAGAAGAATCTATACTCTGTGTTTGTATAATAGGTTGTCAAAGAAGAGCAAATTGTTTGTCATCCATTTCCTTAACTTCCGATTAACAGTCCGATAACTTCGCATCAAAAGTCTCGACTTTTAAACAATTTTTTAAGCTTCAAGTCTCGCAAGCATTATACTGAAAATATTCTTATAAATTTCAACGAACTGGCATGTCATTGAACATATAAATGAACTAACTCTCTGTAGACTGTAACATTATATAGGTACCGAAACTTTGAACTTGCTTCTTCTCTGTTTCGGAACAAAATCTCATATCTATCCATTTGTCCCTGTCTCTATCCATACTTTATTGTATGTCACAACGTTACATTTCCCCGTTAGCACCCCCCTTGTTTCAAGAATAAAATGATTTTCAATCATAAAAAGTCAAAAGGCCTTTTCTATCGCGCAGCTGGGCATACACGCCCTCACCTAATGAGTACTTACACTGCACTTGCATAACTACTTAGTGCTCAATAACGAAGCTGCAGATTTTACAATAGAAAAGAATCTATTGATTCATATCGATATGAGGAATTGATCTCAAAGAAAATTCCACATTTTCAAACATACTATTATTCGAATATAACACGTCCTCCATTTTTTTTTTAGATAAGTTAAATTTTGCACTAATGCGTGTATGTTATTATTAACAACGACAATTGTTATTCATTTCGATATCTAGGGTATTTGATGCAACTTAATGCACTTTGATTCTCCACTATGTAACACTAATTACTGAGGTTTTACTACATAGAATTTCGTCGAATTTCAAACTAAGTTGAATTTTGACAATGAAAATGTTCCTACACGTCTTCAAAGTACTTACGCGCATTCGATGTACCAGTGAGACATTTTTTATTAAAAACCGGATTTCCTCGCAAGAAAATCCCCAAAGCGGGCGTTAATTTCGGCCCTCAAGGTGGCGTTTCCTCTTAAAGTAATCGTTTTAAACGAGGCGCGACAGGCGTGGCGATAAAACGAAAATTCGGCGCATGGTATTTCTGGCGACGCGCGATAAAGAACGTTTCGACGGTGGATAGTGGAAACCAGTTGCGTTTCCGTAATTTATTGGAGATGAGGGGCCCCTTTAAGGATTCGTCGTTATTACATGCATGCTAACATTCAGACGAGTTTAAATTCTTGTATAGGAGAGGTCGGACCGATGCGCCGATACGGGCCAACTCGGCTTGGTCCTGGCAGATTCACAAAGCAGCAAAACGACCAAGCGGAGAGACGTCCCGCGCGGATGCGATATGCGAATCGCATTATTGCGCGAGGGGCATAAAACATGCGGATAAACATATTTAAAGTCGCGGAAGGGTGGGACGTTCAAGGGGGGAAAAAAGACCGGTGTGGTTCATCGATTTGCCGCTGCACTAACCGGTCGGGGGCTTTCAAGGATATGCCAACGCGAATATCCCTCGAAACTTGCCGCAGCGAACGATACCCGACCGAAAATTGCCTTTGAACGCGACAGATCGTAACGAATTCCCTTTCCTTTTCGCGCGCCCGCGCTTTTAGATTTGCCTAAAGCTTCGGTCGAGCGCAGTTATCGACGAAATTAATGACCTTGAAATGATGTCGTTAATCTAATAACCGTTTTTGAAAAAGTTTTTCGACGTTCAACGACTCGAACATCGAGCGTTTTAATTTTAATCGAGCATCGACGATTCATTAGCCGCGCGTGAATCCGTAGTTTATTTTTTGTAACGGTGTTCGAGCAACGTTTATTCAACGGAATTAAATGGACTTCCGTTTTACCGATTGTATCGATTAATACGTTAAGTATCGAGTTTATTTTGTTTTTCTTTCTGTTCACGCTACGATATGTCGAGAGCTAAAGTGATACGTAATGTTATTTTTTCTATGCAACGCCTATTTTGTGTTCTAGTGCAGTTGCTCAAAATTAGCTTTTCCCTACAATAGTGACAATGTCAGTGCAAGAGATGTATGAAATTGGTTTAAGTGAATGTAGCTTTCCTGAAAGATCCCATAAAGGCCCTAGGTTTTTATCGTAAGAGGTTGATAATTGGATATATTATTTATAATTTTCGATCGATGTAATATTTAACGTAAGAATATAACTTCTGAACGGCGACTGACGCGGCTTAAACTATTTATGAAGTACTTATTTGATGATTCATAGTTATTTAGTGTTCAACATTAGTGCGTCATTTGGCCTCAGAAGAAGCTAACCGCAATGCTGGCGAAACGTCGCAGTATTTTATTCAATGGACATAATTTACATTTGCAAACCTCGGTTAGTATCAACCGTGTTAACATCGATTAACAAGTATCTCAGACAGCGCGCTTGAATAAGTTGGAAAACATTTGTATTTCTAGATATACCGAAGATGAATTAGGGAACGGTCACGTGTAAAAGGTTACGTATAAAATTTACACGCATGAATATTCGATTTCTGCGTCGTTATCGATTCGTTTCTATGTGTATACAACTCAATCTTTGCTCGTTAGTTTCTATGTCGATTTTGTAGACTTTTGTAGACTGTTTAAAGATTATAATTTATTTAATCAGCCTATTGGTATATACTTTCAAAAATAGCAAATGAGAAAGGTGTCGTAATTCGCAAGGATTATGCTAACATTCACATTTCATCAGTAACTTATCAAAAATTACTTGGTACGCCAACCTTGATTGAAACGTTTTGTCTTATACGAAATGTCCAATTGATTTTGTACCATTTTGTATTGATTCCTACAAAATTCCCTTAGTGGGTAGACATTTGAAAACCCGAAGGCTTGTAAAATTGTTCCTGAAGGTACTTTTCGTTAAAGAGAATTATTTTTTTTAAAGACAGAACAATATAGCAGAATAAATTTAAAAATTACACAATCAGTACTTCGTTGAATGAAGTTTCAATTTTACGTAAACTTTATCCCAGAATTTATTAAAAAAAAACAAGATGGACTGTTTGTCCAACATTTTATATTCACCTTACAATTATAAACCTTTGCGAAGATATCGCGCACTCATCTCTCTCCTAAAAACAAACAAACTCCTTGAGATTCAAATTTAAAACTGGTCCCCGTTGGTCGCATTAAGTTCAAGAGGACGCCTCCTCAACACAAAGTTTGCCGCAAGTGGAACACTGTGTTCCGAAAAAAAGAAAGGAACTGTTTTCGCGTTGCTCGAATCCGCCCACGCTCGTTGCACGGCGAAGATAGCGAGGTCTAAGCCGAGGTCACAGGATGAGCGCATTACCCTAAGCTTAAGCGTGTAATAAAGTCGCGAAACTAACGGCCGAAAGATCCCGAGGCGTCGCGCGGAGGTCAGAACGCAATTGCTCGGAACCGTTTCTCCCGTTGGTAGAAACCGAGGATTTCGATAAACATTGGCCCGATCCACTTCGACCCCCAACGGTATGCACCCGGCGTGCAAACGGACAAAGGCACGCGTTGAAAATTCACGGTGTCCGCGGGTAATCGTAGATAAGAACCCGCCACGTAAATTTGCCCAGCGTCGTGGGAAGCCGGAATATACAAAGACTCTATTTCAGCGACCGCGAATCGCTCGGATTAAAAGCATGGCTTCGCAGGCCTAACCGGACGAGGTCTGGATTCTACGTGCGTTCTTTGTTTGTTTATCAAGCACTGGGCGTTAGAAAGGATGTATAAGAATGTACGGACAAACGGAGTACCGCTAATGTCAGTGGTAAAGTTTGATATTAATGGAGGACAGGAAAACAAACCCTGTCCGAGTGAACGGATACTTTGTTCCCGTTCTGCGAGTACATGTGATTCCGTATGGTTCTGGTGATTACACTCTCTGGAGAAATAGAGAATTATCATTAGTACTGAGAGACCTGTAAGCCTTATTGTTTTCAATGGTATGGGAGGGGTTCTATGTTTATATTGTTATACTGTTTCAATACGGGGTTGGAAACTTTATGTGTACGAGTTTCGTATGCGTTTAAAAATTTCTAGATCTAGATACAACTTTAATTGGTATTAGAGCATACCGTCCTGTAAGGGTCTCTTAGATCAGGAAAAAAATTGAGATCGTAAGGTTTCTCTTATTTATTTAAAGGTCATAGATTTTCTCGGTCTGCATTTTCGTTGACGTATAGTTCACTGTAGCAAGATTGTTATATACGCCCACTTAATGTTGAATCGCTTGCTGCGAAACCTAATATTGCAGCTTGTCTATGTATTTTTGATTTCTTAAAAGAATGTAAACTGCTGATATAATGTATACGTAAACTGTATTATACATACTACTGTATATATGAATCTAATCTGAGGTTCTCAAATAATAAAAAAAAAAAGATTGTTATATCAGTCGTTAAAGATAAGCACGCTATTAGTATTAAATATTTCTGCAACAGAATCCTTGACCGGTTTGACCTTTAACTGTCAGCGCTACAAAATGGACAGTTAATTTATTCAGTTTATGTACATTTATTTTGTATTCGTAGCCTCGTGATAATATGGAATTATCAAGTGGATGAATATTATCAAAATTTTAGAAGAAAAATATATTTTCAATGAGCTTGAGCTAAAATTATAGAGTCGCATAATCATGAACGAACCACAGAATACTAGTTATAGGTGATCGGCCAATTTCATAAAAAGATATCTTTAAACGGATTGCTTGTTTTTATAAACGTAGCTTGCCCAATACGTACAACGAATGAAAACTTCTGATGCTCCAATATACTCCTACAATCAGTGTACAAACTAAATGCAGTGATTCTACATACAAAAATAAGTTGAAAACATGCCAGGAAAGAAATTATTAAGTATTTATATATCTGCGTATTAATTAATCTTCAAGTTATATAATAAGCGATGAAATAGGTCTACGTCTGTAGCTAATATAGAATTTTTAAAACTACCAGATATCTTTGCGAAGGGACATCACGTACAGATTCTGAAAACCTAACACAAACGCCTAACTCAATCTAGTACATTATGCAATGAAAAATCAGCTACAAAATACCACGTTTATCACTTGAAATTCCGCAAAACAAAAACAACTTTAAAGTCCTCTAAAGCTGAGGAAACAAAATTTCACTTCTGGATTTCGAAACACCATTTTTTAACACGATCGAGTTCGATCCTCGTATCTTTGGACAGGCGCCTAATGCCTATTTACCTAGCCCACCGGTGTCGGGGATTTAGTGCTTTCCGTGTAACTCCCTAACGCGACAGGATAAACGGCAACGTGTTGCTCGTCCGCCTCTCGAACACGTTTTGGGGAAAAATTAGGTGTTCGCGATTGTACCTGGGCCAGATTCTGTCTGGCATCGCGTTTCTTTCGGTGTTCGGTCTCCCCAACGCCTCTCCAGGGCCACTCGCCGTCACCGACACGTTTAATTACGCCTCTGCGCCCCAGACCCGCGAACCCTTCCCCCGTTATTGCGACGCGAACATCTGCCACGATGAAAGCAATAGCGAGGGAAAAGCTCCAAGAGCGAGGCATCCCCCGGACCGACGTTATCGGGAATCGGGGAAAGGTTCTCTGCAGCTGCCACTTACCTGAAACAGAAAGAGAAATGTCGTTGTGAGCAGGTGATTTTTAACGCTGATACTGGGCACGGATAAGGGAGCTATATTATTCGCGAATTGTCTATTATTTACGCGCGTCGGTCGAGGGGCGAACTCTCAACGCTGTTTGGGAAACGCAACGTGCAAGTTGCTGCGCGGAGCTTAGGGTTCGAGTGGAGACCTTTTGTTGGCGTATTTTCAGTGAGACCGAGTGTGGCTGATCTCTGGGCAAATCGATTACCACGCGAGTCGTTGATAGATTTGATACGATATGAAGTGCTGGGGATTGTTGGTAACTGTGAATCGAACCCAAGAGCTTTTCATCCTCTTTGGGAAGAGAGGGAGAACTTTTGTTTTTGGTTTGGATGAGTGAGAAGTTATTCCTAGTTTTCATTTGATGGTGTTTGATTCTTATTCTTTCATGGTTTAAAATAACAAGAAATAAAAAGTTTGTATCGATGGCTTTTAGCACATACATTATATGCCCTCTTTTTGTTATTATTTTATTAGCTACAAACAGATCTTTCCGATGTCTTTATACTGGAAATATATCACAACTATATTTAGTGTGTGAATTTATTGTAACGAATATTATTGTTTATTGTATGGTGTCTGAATTCATTATTCTGTCTGCATAAACATTCCGAAGAACACAATATTTGCGTAATGTATATACAAGACTTCTAATGATCTAATTATAGTACAGTAAAATTCCGATAATCTGGCATCTAATCAATAATTGCTAAATGTATTTTTCAATTAGGCCTTTAGTTTACGTAGCTTTGTTTTGTAACTAAT
Source organism: Hylaeus volcanicus (assembly GCF_026283585.1). Lineage (NCBI taxonomy): Eukaryota > Metazoa > Arthropoda > Insecta > Hymenoptera > Colletidae > Hylaeus > Hylaeus volcanicus. The sequence continues at coordinate 15,919,476 of NC_071976.1, forward strand.
ATGTAAAAAGAAGCAACGTAAAATCCTACATCCATTTATAGTCTTGCGAGCGTCACAAAGATCAATTTATCTGGAGATAATTGATCCCAACAAAGTAACATATGCATTACGAAACTTTGACCTCGATAGCGGTACTATTGCAGTGGCATTTAAACCAATCGCGCAGGTAATAATTATATCGGTAATATTAATAATATCGATAACATAATATACTACAGTTATGCCAGCTGGCCGTTCGACTAACCCAGGGCGTTAATTCGCGCGATAAAATCACGGAAGCTTTCATTATATTCCGCAATATCGTGGAAGATATGTATTTTCGCGGCGGAAAACTCATTCGAGGAAACTCGTGGTTTCGTTGGAATCGAATCGATCGGGATCAGCATCCCATTACTTACTTTATGTCCCCAGAACTCTATAAAATGGTAGAACAAGGCTACCATTCCCACGTTACTACTTTTACGTCGCAGTGTCAGGTCAACTACACGTGTCCACGTGTCCACGTCTCTCATTATCTGAGCACACGAAACCCACATATCTGAAATATCCTTGGTCGCGCGTCATTAGTACCCTATCGTGTTTCCTCGACGACCTATTATTCTCCTATTATCCCACGATCGACTCACGGCGCCGATGTTATGTTCGTATATCGTGTCACCGACGATTCCGAACGAAAGGTTTCACCGCGCAGGTGAATCGTTTCTCACCTAATTGGTGATACCTGTCTTAGATTTCCAAAGCTGGTCACTTTCTACAGAATAGTCGAGTGGCAATCATTTTATTTTAACTCGTGATTTACATATGAGAATAAATACTTGTGTGCATTAATATTGGGTTATGCTATCAGTCTTCGCGTTTTTACAAACTACATAAATTGCATTGGTAAACAACGATCATGAGCACGTATGAAATTATTCATGTTAAACCATTCTTGCAATTATTATTTTGCGTTACTTTGTTGGAGAATAAAATTGTATTCGAAGGAAATCTATATAAATACACGTAAAATATTAATCATCAACAAGAGTGTTTTCCAAATTGGTGTTCCGTGGAAGACTAGTGCCTTTTGCAATACGAATAAGTAAACTGATAGACAAGTATTAGGTTGTCCCAAATGTTTCGTTCGCTTTATTAATAAGTAATACATGCACAATAGTTTATATTTTATGTTACATTATTGAATTGTGCACAATTAATTTTGCTCCATTACTATTACAACATGAATATCTATGAAATTAGATTGTCTATTTATATAAACACGACAACATAAAATAATTGAGTGCAACTCGCGAAAGAAACTTTCGGGACAACCTAATATTTAAAAATTTTTTTTTGAGGTGTTGATAATACTAATAAACTAGAATATCAGCTTCTAGAATACTCAAAAATTTTTTAATATGAACGCTAAAAATGTGTCCAATAACTTCGTGTCTAATAACTGTCTAATAATACCTGTATAATAAATTCCTTATTAATATGTGGGCGTACGTATCCGAAGAGTCTCATAGTAGAAGATTGAAACTTCACCTAGTAAGGTAGACACATATTTTTCTAATTTCTACTCCGCAACGTTGACAAGAGAACGGTTACCTTCTTGTTCGAATAATTATAGCTACCCAATAAATGTCTTTCATTTTCAAACAAAAACATTGCCACTCGATTCAGACTGCGATCTCTTGATTTTCCAAAACAGAATCCAGCCAGCAGCTCCGTGACAGATCACACGTGACCGTCTACATTCTTCGAAGACGATGCACCACGTAGGTACATATGCGTCGCGACGTCAATGCGTTTACGCGAGTCGGGCCAACGCGTCGTGTGAGGTTTTTCACGCGGTTCACCTGGACGAGTCCAGTCGAGGTTTAAGTGGGTGTCCAGGAGATAAGCGACCACGACTGGCAGAACAGCTCGATAAACTCTCGTGTTTATTGGATCGTCTCGACTTAGTCTTTCTCTCTCCTACCAACTTTTATCGCCCGGTTTTGGATTCGCCCTCTCGCTTTCGTTCCCCTTGCTTTTCTGTCGCCCGTTTCGACTCCACCGTCGCTTTCCTCGTCTGCATCCTCCTCACTCACCGTTTTTCATTCTGATCGACCCTTTCACCATGGCGGGTAAAAGGACATCCTGGTTTAAAAGACTAAAAATAATGAAATTTTCAAGAACTTTTTTAAACCAAGCAAGCAAATGTATAAATGTAAAATTTTACGAACATATTTACGAATGATTCGAGTAGTTGTACGAATTTCCTGTATCCATATGTACAGAGAGTTGCTACAAATATGAGATCTTTCTTCAAGATCAATTCTTGGTGGTCATACGAATTAAAAAGTCCTTTTCTCTTTTACAATCCGAAAAATCAGCTATGTAATTGAGACATGAAATAATGCGCATGGGGTGTCATACCGATAACGAGGTTTGAATTTCAAAGTACATAGTAATAAATATTTTGTTTTGGGTTCACGAGGAATCGATTTTTGAAATATTCATATTTTAATCTTCTCTTAAATATTCCATTCCTCGTGGATTTAATATATCTTTCATATTTTGTGGTACTTTTACGAATGAGTTTATAGCTTTAATATTAGAGACTATGTAGAAGATAAACTAAAGTCCTCGTCGCATCTTGTTAATCGTCGATGGTTAACGGATCGTCCAGTAATTTTATAAATTTTTCATATCGCAAACGAGAAATGATTTTAATGCGGAAGAACACGCGGACTTTAAAATCGGCAAGCGTGAATATTGTATTGGAAAAGGGGCTTCGTGAGTGAAACGAAGCGACCGTTTTTATCGAGTGTTTACTATCGCATCGAGGCAAGAATAAATGCTCGCTGAATGAATATTTTAAAATTAATAACGCGCTGCACAAGTACGCCAGAAACGGTGAAAATAATTATACACGAAATCAGGACAGCCGGAGATGAAATGCAAATAGATAAACAGGGAATAAATAAAATTGCGCTAATTAATGTATTTTCCTCACTTGGAAATATGGCCAAATTGTTCACGGTGCTTGTTTCCTTGGCATTTCCATATATCGAACATTGCCATAACATGTTGCTGTAGCCGTGCCAACTTTTATTGTTGAATCTTTAATGAGTGTTAGGATATTTAAAGATATTTCAAAATGCAGAAGCTATTCAGGTATAGCTAATCGTGATAGTTTGCAAAAGTTTTACTTTATAAGTAAGAATACCAGAAAAATGATTCAATTTCACTTCCTCTGATCAATAAATGTCACGGCGCGGCCCTCATATTGCAACACTCATCGATGATTCGCTGTATGTCGAGAACCAGCTCATCGATCGCCTTGAAATATCACACGTAAGTAAATATTTCTCTATCGTCTGAACAAAAATAAATTCGATATCTGTAAAAGTCTTTTTCTACTTAAAAATGCTTAAAAGTTTAGTGAAAAATTAGAATTTTCATTTTGTCAGTAATTTTGTCAATTTTGAAATTTTTTAATATATTTTGGTTTAGACAATAGCTACATATGGTGCAAAATATGTATCCCTTTCGCTGTTTCGTTTAGGATTATCGGACCGAGTATTATGCCAAGCGCGGAATAACTTTCTTTATACACATTGAACGCAACTACACATTATTAACAGAAAGTGAACAAGTGAATGTATGTGTAAAGTTTGAAATTGATATATGCAATAGTTTTCTTCAACAAAAATTTCAAATATCATCCAAGTTCGGGCTCGGAACTGAACAGACAGCTTACATATATGTATATAGACTAAAGGAGTGATCCAATACTTTTAAGAGCAAATACATACACCTGCAAAAATTTCTACTACATACCGCACAACCATAGATGCTATACATAGATACACGTACAATCTTTGAAATTGATATACAGTGGGTATAGAAAGTATTTGTACACCGATCAATTTCCAAAAAAACTATGTAAAATTGTAATTGATTAACTTATTTTTTATAAACAATAACATTCTACATATTCTCAGAAATCTCTAGAATAGATAGAATACAAAAGAAAATAGCTATTTATGTAAATTGCGAAATTAACAAGGAAAAAAACAATTAATCGATAGAAATGTTGAAACAATAAGTATTCGCACAACTGTTTAATTTTTAAAACTTGATTAAAAAAAAATAAATTTACATTAATTTACAAGTATATGATACTTCCTTCGTGGGATTTCCTTTTGATTTTATAATTATTGTAACTCTTCTAAGCATTAAATTAACTAAATTATTAGTTATTCGAAGTGGGATCTTTTTCTATTCCTGTATTAGAGCCATTTTTAAAAGTACTTTACTGGAAATTTGATGTCTTCTAATTCGTACGGAGCAATAAACTAATGTGTTTACTTTACAAATTCTACTGTAAATGGTTCGTCATAAGAATCGTACAAGTACTTATTGCTTCTATACTTTTACCCACTTTTCGCATTTTTTTGTTAATTTCACAAATTATGTTAACTAGTAAATGTTGTTTGGACTATATCTATCTTAGAGTTTTCCGAGAATATGTAAAATATCATTGATTATAAAAAAAGAAGTTAAGAAACTACAATTTCATACAAAAGTTTTTTGGGAAATTGATCGGTGTACGAATACATTCTACACCCACTGTACGTATTCCATAGTCTATTTTCACTAAAATCTCAAACATTATTAAATCTTTAAGCTTTAAATTAGACATACATTTTAAATAGATAAAGACTAACGTTTCACCTGTCTGGCTGTTTCAACTTTCCGAACAATCTCGTTAGAAACACGTGAGGAAAGGAATAAGGTTCGAGCGGGCAAATAATTGTCACACCAGCGACGGAGTAACTCGCAAGGATCGCGACAGCGGAGAACGCAACGTTGGCAAAGCACAAACGAGACACCGTCGGCTAAGTAGTGTGGCTTTGATTGGATTTGCTACGGAGTGCCACACTACGCCCACTCTATAAGCAGCGTATTACCATTCACGGTCGACCGAGCAAGCGTAGCGCCTATTACTATCGTAAATCGGTCGCGACAGCGCGCCGTGGACTTCGGCGACGCACTCTCTCCCTGTTAGAATGCAGATAGGCTTCGCTCACTGAATCCTGACTCCCGGAGACAGCCGCAAGACTCGCCAACTGTACGTCGAATTTCAATTCGCGTGGATTCCCGTTAGCGCCGTCTCGCGATTCCCGCGTCTGACCTCGAAATTCCGCGGGGAGAATAACGATTTCACCGTTGGTCAAGTGTGCGAACACTATGATTGAACGGGCTGGATTTATGACGGACTTCTCCGTTACACTGTGACGCGGCGGGTAGTAACAGTTTACGGTTCCGTTATGGGTAAATTTTCTTACGTTGGCAGAATCTTGATTTAGAATCTCAGTCGCGATTCTCTGGCATGGCTGTTTTGTAAAATGTACGCAAACAAGTCGTGTGATTAAGATAGATGGTACAACATTCCATTATAGCTAGCGAGGAAGAATATCAAAAAGGGTTCAATTTTACTCCCTTTCTTATCTCACTTATCGACGATTTACCGTGTCTTGAGAATTAATGCAATTGTTCATGGTGTTTGTTTTCTACGTATTAAGCTACTTCAACATGGTACTTGAAAATAGAAGCATGTGTCATATACAACGCTGTATCTTATGCAAAAGTGATTCACTTTCCCTCGTTTCAGTCGAGTCACTGCATTTCAAGAATCAATGCACCGATTGACTTAAAATATCGCACAAGTATGAACTAAACGACCCTCCATCGCTTGAACAGAAATCAACTAGATATTTGTAAATGTCTTTATTACTATCGATGGTGTGACAGAATGAAACATATTTGGTATAAAAGTCACGTAACTTTGATAAGAATTATTCAAAAAGGATAACATAATAATGTTTTCTCTTAGAATTATAGATCCAACGACAGAATTTATCGCGTCAAGGGACATCAGGACACCGAATGGTTGACCAAACTGCAAAAGAAACTAAAAATCTATTGAATAGACCACTGTACAAGTTCTGCAAGAAGATTTTACAAGAAATAGAACAAATATCATAAAATAAAAGTGGAATCAAATTTGGTTATCCATGTAGATAACAAATATGGACAATTTTAATTTTCAAATGTATGAAGATAATTTTAGTAGAAAAGTGAAAACGACATTAGTAAGGCTTAGAATGGAGCATATAAGAGTAACCCATGTATACGACTCACGGAATCAAACTACCGGAATCGTAAGGTAATAAGAAAGTTACCGAACTCTTTAAAAATATTTACATAATTAGATAAACTATGGTAAAAACTACAATAACTCGGTAATAATCATTAGTAGTCGACAACGATAAATGCAAATTGGTATCAAGAGTATACCTATGGAAACTATGAAACATGAATGGGAGACAAATCTGTTTATTGAAATCAATGTCTAGTTGTCATCCACAGATCTGGGAACGTTGTTAGAGAGATCCATCAGTCACAGTTGTCACTATCGCCATGACGTTCTACACAAGTGAATTGTCACTACGTATTCCACAGTTCAAAGATCATCAATATTTAATGGTATAAATACTCTTTGCTTGCAGTCTTTCCCTAGAACACCCTAATTTAACATATTTCATACATATACAACATACTGTCAGAACTAAGAGGTTTCAACGTTCATAGTAACCATGATAAACGTATTCACGTCCCTCGCGATGTGAATTCTTGTCAATACCAATAATACCTAAAAAAAAAATTTCTGTACGATGGAATCTATCTTCAACTAAAGTGATATTCAATACCAATGTTTCTCTTGTGTTTGAAGAGTAGAACGTAAAAGCGAAAGAGATGGCATTTACAGGCATACTCTGACTAGCCAATATTTCTGAATCCTATTTTAGTCCTGAAACTGCCTACAGTCCTTCTTCGTTCTTTGTCCATCCGCTCGCTTCTGGCGCGTTAACATTCGTCTTCGAAGGACCGGTGCGCGCATTCGAGGCCCGTGTAGCGCGCACGCAACACGCGTCCACGTCCTCGTGGCACAGGCGAGGGTGTCGCGAGATCAGATTATCAGGGCCATTGTTTATGCTTTATACGCCCGTAACCGCGCGCGCGACGACGGCCTTAAATTTTCAGGATGTACGCGCGAACATACGCGCGAGACGCAGCCGCTTCTTCTTCGATGCGCCTCCTGCGAAGCTACAACGCTACAGCACCTCCGCGATCTGTCGGAGGAATTCGAGACGTCTTTATGTCGAAGCTCGAAAGCCGGTGTGATTTAGAGTCAGTGCCTGGTACCTCCCGCGCCTTCATGCCAGGTGTTTTCCATCCGACGTCGAGGAATCTATGTTCGATGCGAGCTTTAGATACTATCGTCGATACCTTTGATCCCTTCGAACATGTTGCACGATAGCGATTGTCATTACATTTAAGATGTAGATTTAAGATTTCTAGGTTTATTTATTAGTTCATTATCGAGGATACTTGTTTCTTTTGTCGGGAGCATGAGAGGTTCAAATCTGATGAAGAAGAAAGGAGCAAAATGTGGACTGTGTGTTGTTAATTGAATTACCTCGCCATTTAACTTATTTATTAGTTTAATGGTAACAACATTTTTATCAGTAGTAGAAGGTAGTAGATATTCAAATGTAGGCTATAAATTGCTTATAGATTGTTTTATTTATTTACCTAAAAGTAAGAAGCTGTTGCTGGAGATTGAAAGAATTCAATTCGTTGCGATACGAGTTGCTTTAACCTACAGAATCAGTACCCCCACCAGTGTTCTCTTGGGCGAATCAAAGTGTTTGGCTCTACGGCATCGGGGAAGATTCGTTTGCAACAAACTTCTGGCTAGGTGCTTGTCTAATAGTAGTTCTATCATTTTTAAGTTTATAAAACGGTTAAAGGAGTCTACGAGTTGGAAAAAATTAACAGATAATTCTTATACAATAAATCCAGCTCAAATCCAAGAAACCCTGCAGATTGTTATGCTCAGTATTAAAACTGAATGTAATTTAATTCCGTATCTAGGAAATTTTAATACCCTCTACTCCTGTGCTAATGTAAATATTAAACTAGGCTCTGACCTGAAGACCTCACCTGATCCCAATTGTACTTTTATGGAACATTATCATAGTAGATCTGCTGATTCTATCTCCTTCTTCATGGGCGCTAGTAAAAATATAAACAATGACTTTGGTGGTGTCGGGGCAGCGTTCTACTGCCCGGAATTAAAAATCTCCGCATTAACAGGCTTAAACAAAAAAATGTTCACATTCACGGCAAAATGCATTGCTATTAAAACAGCGAATAATTACTCCAATGAACACGTATTTATCTATTTTGATTGTTTGACTGCTTTACAAGCCCTAGCCAAAGGTTTCATTAATGGGACGTCTAATCCGTGCATATGTGACATCATGAAGGTTATCGAGTCAGGCTTTAATGGGAGGAGAAATCTTTATTTCTACTGGATTCCTGCTCACAATGGAATACTGTACAACGAAAAAGTGGATCTCTTGGCTAAACGCGCCACTGAAATTGAAATTTCCAATAGCTTTCCAGTCTCATACACTGACTTCACGCAGTTCTTCAGAGAACAATCTAAGAATAAGAACAAAAAGCAAATGCTGGATGATGGAGAATTCAAAGGAGTGAAGTACTTCAAATTCTTTTACAGTCCTTCTTCGAGTCCCTGGTTCGCGCACAAGGGTTATGCTAGAGAATTTGTTACTTGGGTAAACAGATGTCGTTCGAACCATTATCATCTGGCCGCCTCTCTTTTTAGAGTTAAACTTGTCGATAATCCGAGTTGTCAGTGTGGTTGTTCGGAGCAGGATGTCAATCACGTAGTATGGCAATATCGAATCCTTCATTGCAATGGGAATAACATGATTCGTAAACTTTGTAAAATCGGACTTTATCCGCCTCATACAGTAGATGTATTCCTCAGCAAACCAATGATTCAACCCTTATTAATCATATTCAAGTTTCTAAAATCTCATGGCTTATCGTCGTAAATTATGTATCGTTTCTAGTATACTAACGTGTATACTGTGCTTATATAGTAATTGTATCTAAGTTTAAGTTTTGTGTAATACTACAATGTATCCAAGTTTAAGTTTGTTTAATTCTGTAATGTGTACTGCTTGATTTAATTTACAATGTATTTGTCAATATGCTCATTCCTGAGCATATTGCTAATAATCCCGTAAGGGGTTCAATGGCGTAATAATTAAAAAAAAAAAATAAAAAAAAATTGCTTATAGGACTATTTCAGCAACAGAGTTGGATTTCCAGAGATTCATTCTCCTAATTGCAGTACATCCGACTGAATAGAATTTCACGTAAAATGATACTCAGCAAATGCAAAGGTAAATTTTAGCTCTGGAAACTGCAAACATTAGTCAACTGTAATATCCCTTATTAGACATAAATGGGATTTACATTTGACGAGAGATAGTAGGAATTCAAATGTAGGCCATCAGTTATTTATGGACTTACACTGCAAAATGAGGTTAAGCTATTAAAGATTTGCTCTCTTACCAATAATTTGGTTAGATTGACAGGATTTAAAATAGAATAATTCGAAACAAAACAGCTCTTGCGTATCGCACGATGATTAGCAGAATTATTGCAATGAAAATATAATTTATCACATAGAGAATAGTGTTGAGAGCCATTTTTAATGGATCTTTGTAGTACTGTTATTGGTAGCAGAGAAGAAGGCATTCTCAGCTGCCAGTGATAGCCGTTAACTGACCTGAAAAGTTCTACCATAAGTCTTGCTGCTTGACTTTCGATTATGTTTGGAACGTCTATTGGTATACATTCGAGCTGTACCTCTTCTTGCATATCTACCTTTGAAAACGCATTCAGTTTTCACGCGTCGAGCGATTGCTCAGCCCAGAGTCACTTCCTGAAAACGCTTCGAAGTCTCCGAGATTACTCGTGGGCCACGATTTTACGATTATGAAAGGGAATAAAGATTCCCTGTGACTCATTGCAGAGCGTTCCGACAGTAAAAGAAATGCCTAGATAGAGACGAGGATTCTTTTCGAACGGCTAGTTCACTCCGGATTCTTTCCATCTTCCGTGGCGTTATTTGATGGGAGGGCAGACGCTGCGAATTCCCGCCTGGAAAACCAGAAGAGAGGTGCGCGGGTTCGCTCGTAAAAGTAATACCTTTCTCCTTTTCACTAAATCCCCTTTCTCGCTGTCCCTTGCTCTCGTAAAACGCTGTAAATCCTTATCATCAGTTTCGTCACCGGTTCTCCTCCATCGTTTCAACATCGTCCAGCCACCTTTGGATTATCTTTACTTCCCGCCTCGGAATGCAACGCGTGTATCGTTCTACAGTCCAACCCTTTCAAGCAGCGTCAGATAAACGTGTCGTTGAACACCTTTGGTAAAATTGAATGATTCCGGCACCGCTTCATATCTGTCCGGGCGTGTAAAAAGGAGAAAAAAGAACGAGGCGTAACTTATCTGAATCTTAGTTAGCGTGCCCGACCGATGGCCATGCTATCGAGCCTCTTTCCGCGCCCGTGATTCGAAGCGTGAACGAAAGGTGTTTGAGGATCGACGTACCGGAACCCGTTTCGTCCCCGCGCCAGAATGATCGATCGTACGCGCTATCGTGTTGTGTTCCTTCAAGGTGTGCTGCTCAAGGCTTGCGCGAAATACGCGCCAAGACATGCTAGATACCTGTCGATGTTTATAGCTGGATTTTTCTGACATTACGCGAAAGCTTGACAAAGTCTGGTTCCATGAATTTCGTTGGGGTGTGGAGTAGAGATTTGAAAATTTTAAGTTTCTTGTAGCATCGATTATGATAAGTCTCAGTGTATTCGTTAATTATAAACGCCATAATTAGTAGTCGGGAATCATAAACAAATAAGGGATCTTTCTTCAAGATTAATTCGGCATATCGATATGAATCCAAGAGTTATTTTACATTTTGCAATCTGAAATTTCGTTATCGAGATAGTTGCAGTTTGCACGCATATTGGTGTGTAAGTAGGACATTAAATTCTCCTATATCAGCAAACTCTAAGTACTCATATCTAAGTAATGAAGACGACGATTAAAACTTTGCTTAGAAGAAATAGTATTATATGTACTTATATGGGAAACCCCAATATCATCGGACTACGTAATTTTGTTTAAGTCTCCATGGAATATAGTACCTGCCGTCAAATTTTTGAGCGACAACATACATAAAGCAGAAGGAAATAACGTCCAGAATGCAAAGTGCGATGCAAACGTTGAAGGTTCGGTTGAGGCTGAGGAATGCTGCTTGCAGCACACATTATCATTTTCGATACAAATACGGGGAACCGCGTGAGTGTAGTTATCTTCGGAGACGGTGCTCTTAAAACCGCATTGTGTTTCATTGATCCCCTTTCGATTTCATGGTTACAGGGCTTGCTTCCAAGATAAGATCGTCACGAAACGGTGTTACCACGCCGTATGGGAAAGCCTCGGCCGGATCTCGCTTTTATCCAGATTCACTTGACGGTCGTGTGATTATGATATCGCCACGCACTTCGCGAAATCGCTCGGGCTAGTTGATTTAAATAGAGGTAGGCGGATACGGACAACATTACGCTATCAGTCTCCTATTTTGTTAAGACTCGACGCGGAATTATTGTCACAGAGGATCTTATTGTCTTCTCCGTAAGTTTCTTCTGCTAGCTGAATTCAAGGACGTCGCGCTGGATGATTGAAAACACCAACCGCAAGTAACCACATTTCGCTGCTTCGAGTATCGACCGATCGAGAAGGCGATCGAAACAATTTAGCCGAGGGTCATTTGTCGCGCATCGTGGTCGCTCTTTCAATCGTTCCTCAACGATCTCGTAACAGTCGTTTCATTTATGGCTCACCTTTTGCTTGCATCAAAGGAACATTGCATCGGTTTCTCTGTTCTTTTCAATGACTACTCGTGAGAAACCTGGAAACATGGCGCAAAAATTGATCTTTGCGTCCTGTGTAATGAATAGTATTACGCAAAGTAAAAACAGGGGATAATGATTTAAAAAATTTATATATCTTGGAGTCGAAAGGTCAATTCAGACTATACGACACGGACCGTCACGTTCCGGCAACGACACGTACCGGCACCAACACGACAAAACATTAAAACACGCGTTTTAATGAAACTATTCACACTATTTCCGTTGACGGAACGTTCAGATCGGTGTCTGTTAAGTGCGAATAGTTTCATTAAAACGCGTGTTTTAATGTTCTGTCGTGTTGGTGCCGGTACGTGTCGTTGCCGGTCCGTGTCGTATAGTCTGAATCGACCTTAACGTTGGGTGCTCAGACACAGAAATTTAAAAATTCTGATGACAAATTTTCTGTATGAGATGCAACGATATAATACCTGGAAGGATAAGGTACTCTTTTAGTACCCATTCTATCTTAAGATGGTAAGGTACTCTCACCTATTTCATGGATGATATGAGAACTACATGACGCAAGATTCGCAGAGAACAAGTGTCATAGTGTTTACAGCCATGAGTAACGCAGTGTTTACGACTGATAAGTCACGTACAGATTAAGCGAGTGCATGACACTTAGTTTGTTGAACGACTGTTGTGTATTTATTACAAATTACGTCTTCGGAATTACTTAGAAACGAATGGTGATCTACTTTCAGCAATGGAGACTCAGATGAAAGGAACCTTTGTTCCGAGAAGACGGTAAACGATTCACGACAGCATTGTGTGAACTCTACGGAAGAAAAATTTATAGTTGTCATTAGCAAAGAGCCTTTTAAAATGCACATTTCAACAAACTTTCTAAGGTAATAGCTCGAGCATGGGAAAGTTATTGACAAGGGTCAAATCAGATGACTAGACTATCGTTTAAATCTATGCTCTAGCTGTTGAATGCTATCCGATACTGTTCAGAAAATGTAACATTACGGAAGAATGACAGAAACTGGTGCCAAAATGAGACCAGGGATTTCATTTAACTTGTCGAGTTCTAGATAAGTACCCATTGTAGGAAAGAACTTTTATATTTACAACGTTATTAGACAACGACCGGAACTCGTCATATTCACTACTGTACCATTCGACAACCCCTTTTACGATATCTCGCGTGTCAAATGTGAAGGTATTACAAAAATATTCTTGATATCGCATAATGGATCAATTGAAACCAAAATCCCATTTAATCCAACGAGTTTTTCCCTTTTAATCGAATAATTTTTTCTTCAACCGCATTCTGATATAACGAATCACAAGGGACTCATTGGAGACGATAGCGTTAAGTGGTTGATCCGGTATCAAGAATTTTTTAATTGGAGCGACAGAGAACGAGAGCGATCGGTACTCGAAAGTGGCGATTGGAAACCAGTCGTCGCGACATTCGATGCTTTCGATGGCGTAACGTATAGCATTGCACTTTTGGAGATAATGAGAGACGAGACACGGCTCGACTTACGTAATTCGTTCTCTAAAGACGTCGCGTGAAGTTTGAATCACTGCCGTCGAATATCATCCGCCGGTAATTTGAAACTCTAAGAGAGGCAAAGGTCAAAATACACGTTTGAAGATTTCGAGGCATCTCTGTTCGCTTTCCAGCGAGACTTGACTGAAATCTTACGCTCGATGATACCCTACATGTTGCTCAACCTCATTATCAGAGAAAATACAAGATGATTGCCCTGCAATATTTTCTCACCCACGCGCTGTGGACGTCCAGACACTGTTACATATAATGCCATTAATCAGGGGTTCTCATAACGTGGCCGCGTTGTGTTCACCACGAGGATCTCAAAGTTTTCTCAACTCTTGTCTTTTTTTCATGATAGACATAGTATCACATCTTAGAGTTGCAGCTGGCAAATGTGACAAACTATGGTACGAATCGCGCAACTTGCACTCAAATGACAGTTCGAAAACTGATTCAGAAGATCTGGATCATCCCTCCCTAAAATTGCTTCTGCTCAAATTGGATGTACTTTCTTCCACTAAGCAAATGTTAGTAATATTCTGATTGTACACAGAAATTTTTTAAATGAGAGTCATTATTCTTTTAAATATTATTAAATTGAACTAAGTTGCAATTCTCATTGTGACTTCTACAATTCCAAATGATGGCTCACATCAAACTACGACATGTGAAATAAAAAATCGATTGCGCGACATAGCGAAACCAGTTAGTTACCACTGTGGCGTATCAATTCAATATATTCATATCATGTAGTTACAAGAGTTTCGCTATGATCGATAATACCAATCTACTAAACGACATCCACAGTTGTTACGGCCGGTTTCGTTCGAAAAATCGACAGCCAGGTCGATCCATAAAGTTTCGATTCGAATCACCAGAGCGCTCCTGTGGATGTTTTGACCTATGTTCGATGGTGACCACTTTCTATCTTCGAACGTACAGCACGGGGAGGATTGGCATCTGGAGACGCGGCTAATTGCGTTCACGACCGTAAAGGATTTAACGAAGAAAACGGCTGATCTTTCGAAAGGCAAGCAGGAGAAACTCGATCGTACGCGGCTTCCACGCGCGTACACGGATACCACGGATCAATGAGTCGTATGCGGGCCAGTTGTAACCAATTATCCGCAGCCATTAGAGCAAGTAACGGTGACAGCTATGGTATCGCGACAAGCGCGGACCCAGTGAACGCCTTTAAATCGTTTCCGACCGAGCTGGCCGCATATTAATCGGTAGAAAGCAAGTTCCGCGACTAGTGTGGGATCGGCTCGCGATCCTCGTAACAACCTCGCTGTCAGATGTCTGCAAGGAATTCCATCAATCATCGCTGAAGTGCATGGACACGTCAATATTTTGTGGTGATATTTTCATCAAAATTGGATATAAACTTCTAAAGTTGTTATTATTTATTTATTTATAAACCGAAATATCCTGAATTTCTTAGTATATAAAATTGTCGAGACATATGATACGTTTATGTACTCGTATGAAGCTTCGTAAGTAATAGCTCAGTCTGACAACACTATAAGAGACTGAACTTTTCGATACAAGGCTTTCATTTAAAAATTCAGCCAATTCGAGTGCTGACTAAATATCCTTGATATTCTACAACTTTTCAAAATAATGGATTCAACGGTAATCGTCGACCTGAGTCTACTAAAAATACACTTGTTTGGATCAAGCCTTCTCTTCGCTATTTGACAATAGCCATCATCAATCAATATGTCATGTTACTCTTAGTTGTTGCTCTACGCCATCGTAACAAAAACAAGGGCAAACATTTTAATCCCGTCGAGGCGCACTGAAAGCGGGTCATGTGATGTAATTCATCGAATCGCGACAAGATTACTACAAAAATGTCACGATGAACTCCAAGACTGGTATCACTATTATGAGCAACACTATTATGAAAGTCCCCCAGAGTCATAGAGTTCCCACCAGGGCCAGATGTCCTGAACTGTATCGGATGGTATATCGCGGCCACGGTCGCACATTTCTCAGGTGATCGCGGCTCGATGGTTAACGGAACGTCTATGATCTCTGCTGGTCTCTTATCTGACGTTCAGCTGGTGTTCGGTTTCGCTGGGTCGTCTTTTAAACCAAGGCGTTTCTCGCGAACGCAACCGAGTCGATTGTACCTCTCGCGGCTCTTCCGCTTCTTAGGTCGATACAGCCAGCTCGCATTCCAATCGACGAGAAAAACACGGGCCGCAGACCGCAGAACGGTAGCCCATTCACACGGTCTTCTCCTCTTGGCGGCAGTTCGGTTTCGCGCGGCCCCTCGACAGGTGAACGCGTATACCTGCGAGGATCCCCGTACGCCTCTGCCCGTCACGTAGACGCACGTGCACACAGCTCGCCTCTGTGGCCCTCGCGGTCCACAATAAACTCGCAACTCGCGCCAGGATAATGCCTTCCTACTGGAAGTGAAACAACGCTTGGCCAGAGTGAGTGTGCGGAATTGCGCCTCTTGATGGATTCCTAGAATCGTATCGCCGAGACGCGCCACGTTGGCAGGGATGAAGACCACGTAGGGGATGGAATTGCCAGAGAAGATATCGCAATGGTTACAGGGAACGTCCAAGTTTGTCTGTACAGTGTCTTCGAGTCTGGGGATGCAGTGCGATAAAACTGGGGTAGGAAGATGAAAACATGCCTTATTCTTACATTGAGATTATTAGATTTGTTATACTAGGCACTCTTGAAGAAAGGAATAGCGAAAACTGGAAGGCAGATGAAGAACGGAAAAAGAACAAGAAAACACGCAATATTTAAAAATCGCTGTATTGAGATACACTACTCTTCATGAAGTGAGATTATTTCACGATTGCAGGTATGTATCATTGAAGAGTAGAGTGACAATAATTGGAAAATGATCAGATTTATTAAGGGCTAAATCTGAGGAATTTTTATTAAATTATTCCCCTGATAATTTTTAATCAGAAATCATATCTTGGCAACGTTCTTATCGGCTTCGCGTTTATTTGAATAGTTTCAATCAATCTATAAGTACAATCTTCTTCCGAAAGGAAACGTTCAATGCGTATATTATAATCTTTCCTGCAGTAGCAAGTGGAATATATTACTTTCCTAGCAAACGTGTAATACACGATTTATTGAACTACCCTTTGGATAGTGCTACGTATATTGCTACAGTGCATAGAATCTTATTACAGTTCCGAGTGACCCACTTTATCCCTCCGGCTCATAAAGCGCAGCTCCAGTATTTATAGCCCTAATGAAAACACGGCTTCTGTTCGCGTAATAAATTATGTACCGATATTAAGGAGACTTGGAAAAGACTTACAGAGAGGAAGGCGGTTGTCCGGTGAAAAGTTGAATAAATTTTTCTGGATAAGTGTAATTACTTTCGGTTACCGGAAGGGGGGGGGGGTTGGCCTTGAATCCGTCACGCCTTCCGAGATTTTAATTAAGAAACTATTATGTACCTCGTAGCTTGGACATTGCGAAGCAAGGACAGGCTGTGAAGTCATCATTACGTCCATACGTCTGTGGCACCGGACAATAAGGTCCGAAATAAATATTTTTGATCGTGCTCTTGCAATCTGCATCAATGAGAGGAACATCTCGAAAATATTTGGATCATACTTTTCCACGCAGAATCTGCTACGTTTAGGAAGATCACCGGGGCAAAAGGAACATGATAAAAGGAGGTCTCCCGAAACCAGAATCATCAGTCAACCAGTCATTAATAGTCTAAAGCAGTTCTTGCTTAGTTCATTTTTAAATATATTCTTCTAAATATATTTTATTTAAAGTTTCTAAAATCAATCTTTGTTTGTGTTGTCCTACGTCCAGAATATCCCATTTTAAAGCATATCCTTCTAAATATATTTTATTTA
>NC_071976.1:16272958-16402095 GCF_026283585.1 Hylaeus volcanicus
TTTCTTTTTATAGCAAAAGTTCGGTTTCTTTTTAGACAGACCGTGTACACACACATTAAAAACTTGGTACGTTAAACAGTTGACAATAAAATCGCTAGTCAAAAATTTCCTTCGACAAGAGTTTCCATTTTCGCAGAACCGACAAATAACATATTAAAAATTTAACAGGCCACGCTGTTGTTATCACAAGAAAGGAAGAAGTCTACCTCAAGTGTTGAGCATGACCTAGCCTTTGTCTACAAATAATACTCTCTGTAGATGCAATTATGAAGGTAGGAGAAGCTTATTGGCCAGGTCGTGTTGTCGGACAAAGGGTTTCTGGGTCACTCGTCTTCAGTCGGCTACTGGACTCAACTCTCGCCCCGAAGAGCAGTAATTAAGTCTTTCGAAGACCAATAAAAACTTGCGATCCTGTTTCGAGCATTTCGCTCGGCTCCCCTTTGTCTCGAAGCTTTCCAATTACACGCTTTGCCCAGTTTCTTGCCGCCCGCGCTCTTCCAGAAAGAAAACAGTATCGGTGCTGGAAGAGAATATCGAGGAAAAATTGCAGTTGCTCGAAAGACCTGAAGACCGTAGTCTATCCGCTCGAGTTTCGAGCTTTTTGTTTATAACAACTTCCCCATCCTCCTTTCCACACTTTGAACCTTTCGAACGAGTACACTGTGGATCTTGCAATTATCGTTTAAACGATATCTGTTACATGCGTCAACACGACCGGCTTGGAAATTGTTAGGGAACGCCTCGAGCGAGGTTCGAGGGAATTAACCATAGTTCGTGAAACTAAGAAAAGCAAGATGGTTTTAAGAACGTTTCTCGAGTATTGTATATATGAGTATTTTTTGGCGAAACGACGGTGTAAAAGTGATATGATCTCATGTTTGCTGGTGAGAAAATATCAGTATGCCGATTAATCTATACAAGCAGCGTAGACAACATTACGTTACATCTGGATGTATTGTAGTAATATATTAGGTCTACCGGAAAGTTCTATCCGTTTTTAGAATAACACACAATAATAAATTTCTCATACCTTGAATAAATTTTACTGAACAATACAATTTTTATCATTATTTATGACATCTTGCCAGCATGATTGCAACTTGTATATAGTTTTTAATGAATATGCGCGTACTTGTTAAAAACTTGTAACCGGATTGGACAGAACTTTCCGGTAGATCTAATAGAAGAAATTGACGAAGAATTAATTATATTATAATACGCGCTAATATTAATTAAATTTATTTGTCTTTACAACTTAATGCTCGTTAGAAAAGTCATAATAACGAATCCTCTAATAAATCGAAAAGGCAACGCTATACAGTGACAACGAATACAGTGAATTACGCGTGAGTGTCGCTGAAATCTGTTGTGTAAGTGTCAGGTGCCTATTCCCACCAGTTTTTAAACTACTAACTCAAAGCCTCAGAGTCACCAAAGTAGAAACATAAAAGTTTAGACGATTCCTTGTATTTACCTTTGCTCTAATAAATCAAGTCTTATTTCTTCTACATTAATGATACCTACATTTTTCATTAAAGGTAATTGCAGTTGTTTTCACAGCGGATTCTTTGATCCTCCATGCAAGAGTGTAGCAAGTTGTTAGTATAATTTCAGCGATCGGCTATCGTGGGTTATTTATCGCCGAATTGGCATTCAACGACACTGGCGACCGATCGAATACGCACACGCAAGATGGAATTACGCAAATTGACTGGTAGCTTTAGCTGGCATCGTGTTAATTCCTGACCGGCTCCCTGTCTTAAATTTCAATCTCCTGCGGTCGAAATGTATACGAAGTATCAAAATTTCATGCCCGTCAGGCTTCCTGCTTTTCGTTATTTTTCCCATCGATGGGTGGCACCGATTCAACCGGTTAAAAAGGACGCTATGACCGTTGTTCACCCATTCGTGGACGACAAAAAGGTACGAACACTTCGGTACGCGAACATCAGAGGCTTGTAATTATATTTGACATGCGTTCAAAGTCGGTAATGGCTAACGACTCGGTGCGCCCGTTCCCGATCACTAATGGCGCCTACTATCATTACAGGGCTGTTAAAACCAGATACCAGTACCTTTTATTCCTGTTGCCCCACTTAATACTCTGCAATTACTACCGAGATGTATTTTTTAAATTACACAAAATCGCACAATATCGTGAGAAAAAAAAGTTAAATCGCCCTGTAATAAGAATATCACTTTTCGATTTAACCTTCCTTGGCCTGAATTCGTTTCTTTGGGTACGACATTATTCTTAGCATGCTGTGAGTTACTTAGGTGGTTTAATAAGCGTAATTGAATAGAAGGATTATGAGTCAGTTTTACTAATTAGATCGATATTGATTAGTTCTGTGGGATGTCCATTAATTTCTAATGTAAAACTTCGTGAAAATGTAAAAAAATTAAGGAATAATACTTGTGGGGATATTTGTTTGTTGTGTTATCGTAGATATTGTGGAACATTTATAAGAATTTCAATACGTTTATCTCAAAGGTTCGACCTATAGTTTATAACCAAAATTGTTTTTTAACAAAAAACTAAAATTTAATTAATATTTTTATTACAATACATATATAGCATAATGTGCCATAGATATAAACTAATGTCATTAGGCTATTAGTAAAAAATATATGATAAATACAGACGTAACATTCGGTTTGTTCCTATACCCATAGATACATGTTATCGTTATAGAAACAATTTTCTAAATATTTGCCGCCATTCTATGATGTGTCATATCTAAATTTACACTTATGGTTTTTTTGTAGCCAACGGTACTTCATAATTATTTGTTGACTATATTTGTAAAAAGAGTATACTCCGATGCACATAATACGTGTCTTTTTAGCACATATTCAACCCCGTAGCCTCTAACTAAAACGATAGCAACAGGCGCTCCCAAGAGCGGCTTCGATCGTGAACGATAAATTCGAGTCGGTGCAATTTCGCGCGGCGTGATCGTTCTCATCGCCGTTATTAATAATCCACTTGTTATTCGTCGTTTTCGCTATTTATCGGCGACAACGGAACACTTTCACGGCAGCGATGGTGCAAAGAGTGGTGCCGATAATTACACGAATCGGCGGTCAAGTCTGAAATATATTCGCGGGCCCGTATCGTTGAACGTCGGCGTCGGTGCGAGGCACTCGATGCCCAATAAAGCGCAGAAGATGTTATTTTGTTGCGCGGGGCTTTGTGAACGAGGCTTAAGGAGGTACACGGGTGAGATATAGCTCCCTGAAAGCGCTCGCCGTTATTAACCCCCGGTAAGAGCACACGGCGGGGTATCGTGATTGCCGATCGTCAGTGCCTATGGGGGCTTTCGCGAGTGAATCATCGCGATGCGCTGTCTGCAAAAATTACGATCACACGATCGTGTCCTTCCTTTTTCCATCGGCCATTCACTCCTACGGCCTCACTGTGCTCGCTCTTTCGCCTCTCTGTAACTCGAAAAAGTCTCGCCAACCGTCCCTCCAATTTCCTTCGGTCAGGTCTCTCGCTCTTCGATCTCTGAGAGCCAATTTGGCTCCGATGCCCGATGCTCCAGCATGTGTAATCACCGAATGCACGAAGAACGAAGCATAAAGGAAGCGTTCGTCGCCGATGAAACCACGCTCGATCGGGAAATTGACTGTTCGTGTAATCGTCGTCGATGAGCGTGGTGTAGGTCGCTTGAAACGTACTACGCGTTCCTGAGGCGTTTACGAGGAGGACATGGTTGCTGAAATTTTTTAGATAAATCGGAAGAATGTCTGAGGTATAATCCTGGGAACTTGCGTACTTTTAATACTAACGTTTGATATACCAAGCATTACTTAACAGGATAATAAAAGCCACTTCTAAATCAGGAAAATATTCAAGGTATAGATCCAGGAAACCACTTATTTTTTGAATGCACATCGGATACATCAAACACTCTCATTATGAGAATTGCAGCTAAATGAAGGAAATGGTTTTAGAGTAGAGTTGTGAAAATGTACTTATTTTCGATGGATACCTCATCAGTCCTGGGAATTACATATTCATTCACATATATATCATTCACTCCCAACATAATAATATAGTCTATGATCGATTTTTGATATCAATCAAACTTTCGACAAGATCTGTGATTGAAATTATCGTTGATGTGGCGACTAATCAAAATGTCGCAATAGCAAACTTCCCAGTCGTTTCTTCGTTGGGCACGTGCGATCGATAACGGTCTTATCGATCGGACGTTCGAGGAACCGAACGATCTACAAAACAGCCCTTATGAATATTGCACCCACGCCCGTCTGTCAGTCAGTCCACGTTTATCGAATCTCCATGATTACACACGCTCGCCTGTATTGTGTCAAAGATAATCTTCTTATATACAGGGGTAAAAAAAGTCAGGTAAAATGACGAAGCGGTTAGGACGAAAAATGTAAAACTGATTTTCGTTTAACTAGCAGAAATTTTGTACATATATTATGTAGTATTTAATTTGTTAATATTGATATACACGAGGTCGCGATTTTTCATATCATTTTTCGCTATATTTATTTAGTGAGTTTTCGATCACCCAAAAGAAAAGCTACAATATAATGTAATACATCGTAAAGTACAGCTTTTTCTACGTGAATTACTATAAAGTTTTTATTCTTTTCTATTAATATTATGATTGTGTACTCAAAGTGTAGCTAACGCAACTTCGCAAGGTGAGATGGCTCGGGAAAGTTAACGAATTCGCCACTTATCCCATTGTCAAATATTATGAAACTCCATGTGGTTATTGGCGACTTCCGTATCTGTTACTTTATCAAAATAAATTACGAGTTTGAACGAAACTTTCGTATTAAAGACATAAATAATTTGTTTCCTTAACGTCGTCAACTTACTTCACTTTCCCGTATTTCAAGTGTTAAAAGATAAATAGCCTAAGAAAATTTTACGGTGTCATCTGAATAACCTGGTCTATCCTTTTCAACGTTGGGACGCAATATGTGGGGAGCATAGTGTAAACGAGATCGGCTAAAACGTCGGTCGTACTGGTACAGTACTTGTCGACAGCAATATGGAATCAATTTAATAAAGAATAGTTTCTTCTCTGGATCGATAACCTATTTCAAGCTTTAAATATCGCAGCGCTATCGACAGAGCACTGTTATTCATAGCGTTTCGCAAGACTCATTACACGTAAGTAGGTTAGTCCTATCTATATTTGATGTTCTGAAGCTCGTGCTTTCGCGTCGTACGGTCAGTAATATAATCATTCTCCTCTTATCTATAGTTAACTCACTTTAACAAATTAACAAGTTTATAAGTAAATTAATATAATTGTTGCATTTTTAAGGTTCGTATTACATATTTTTGATATTATACCCGAAGTGGGCCTTATACATATTGTGATAAAGTTGTAACTTATGAACATGTGACTTATTGTTAGAACATATTGGTTACGATTACCAACGAATATAAATTTTCGTTTAACATTAGTAATATGATTAACAGTAAGAAACATACATATATTTCTAAGAGAAATATATAAAAAGGAGAATTCTTCTTTCTTACCCTTGTCTTTTTATTTCTATATTCACTTCTAACTTCCATAATTATTTTTATTTTGAAGATTTTTATACTTTTGGCATAGGACAATATCGAAACGTCATAATTAGGTAGACCTTGTAACTACTGCTGAAGACTACCAAGAACTAAAAGCCTCCTTTACCATCTCAAAAATACCCTGAACGTGTGAAATGACAATAAAAAGAAAGAGTATCATCACTCTACCAATACTCTCTTAGTCCAACTTTCCATCGCCGTGCAAACGTCCAACAGAAAATTCATTCAGCCTGTTTTAAATATATCTCGAACGAATTGGGAGAGCGATCGAGGCCAGCGCGAGTGGTCCGGTCCATGCATAACGACAGCGCGCTCGAGGGGGAGGGCAGAAAGGAATCCATCTTGTCGGGAAAAGTTATTAAGTCGGCCTGGGCCACTCGTAAAATGAACTTCTTTACTGGCAGCGCCGACAAACGGCTATATTGCATCGGACTTTAAAATACGTTGTTTAACGGCGCCGATACAAAGTACTCATAGCAACATCATCTGCATGGCTAAAAATCTCCCCCTTAGGGGAGGAGGGCGCAGGAACACGCGCTTCCGACCTCCTTTTACGCTCTTTCGACGGACGTGAACACACGACTGCCGACAATTTCGCTTCCGCGTCTCTTTCACGCCTTTTCACAGTGCAATTATAAGTTTCGTGGACGTCGATAGATTGGAATTATGGTCGACTCTTCGCGAGTCACCCTAATTGCATTGTCGATGAATTATTTATCTAGACTCGAAGTTCACGGATAGATATTGCTACACCCTCGGATGTATTAATCCCGTTCACATTAAATTACTTTAACAATTTCCGTTTTGTTAGAATCGATGAGTTTAGTTTTAATAACTCGTTTAGTGTCAATTTCGAAGTCTAAGTCCCTGAAGGTCTTGGTTTTCGAACAGTTGTAGTTGTCTCGATTTTAGAAGGAGTGGTACCACAACTAACTTAGCAGAACATTGTTTTCTTCTGGTGTAGATTATAAAAGTAAATTAAGAATTTCTTTTAAATTATTTGATAACTTCGAATAACAGAACTTTGGTATTAGCCGAAGCCTATTGTAGAAATGTTATTGCCCTCTTCAAGTGAACTATGTATAACAATTTCATGTAGATAGATAATAGTAGAAAGAAAAGGATATTTGTTTGCACTAAAATCATCACAATTTAGTATAACTTATATTATTACTTTTCTATGGCTTGTATTATTTAATGTATTTATTCATAATTATTTTTTTATATTTTATTCTATAATAGAGCGATTAATATCAGAAGTCAGATGCAGCTTTCAAGTCTTAAGACGAGAATATAACCCACAGTGCTGACTTTTTAAACAAGAGCTTATGAAGTTATATTCTGGAATGCTTATCGAATAAATCGTCGTCGCACTTTATCGACGATACTTATGATACAAATAAAGAGAACAAATATTTGCCATTAAGTACCTTTGTGAAGTAATTCCATGAATAAATTAACATACCGGGAAGGTCAATTTTCCTTCCTTTTTAATATTTTAAATATAATAATAGAGATCCGATCTTAGCGCACGAAATTCTTTATTTAAACATAACGTTTCGACAGACGTCCATTCACGCGTTCGATAGTCAGAAATACAAACTATATATAAAATTTCTTCTGTCACATCAAGTCGAAACTTCGAAAAAGAAAATTTTATACTTTCTGCTATATTTTATTCTCAAAATAACTGTCAATCAACTGTAGCGCGGAATCCTCCATTCTGAAACAAAACTCGTTCAACTTGCGCGGCACGTCATTCTAGCGTAAGAGGTAAACGGGAAGATCAGTCTTAGAAATGAAGTTCAGTATTGAAAGTCCTCCCCCCGGATGTATCCAACTTCCCAGCCCCCCGTCCGTTCTCTTCGCCCCTGCTTCGTCCATTTTCCTCCCTTGTCGCGCAACTCGCGGAATTATTAAAACTCGAACCAGCCACTACGACACCGATATATACGTATATCTCGCGGGGTTCAGAGGGGGCCAGGGCGCGGGTACACATACCGGGTGGCCGCCGGGCAGAAAACAATAAAGCGGGGCTATCATCCGGGACGGCACTTCCACCACTTCAACTTCCTCCGCTCTCGTCCTCTCTCGAACCTTCCACTTTGGCCTACGAGCGGCCGACGCTCGCTCTCCATTCAATTTAGATCCCACTTACGCTCTCCAGGCTGGCGTCCATTCGTTGCCATCCGCGCCCAGGCGTGCGTCATATTTATTTTATTTATTGTAAGCCGATCCCATCCCCGGGGCTTGAGTTAATATTTTCCTACGAGATCGCCCCCACCCCCTCCGCCCACGCCCCCGCGATCCTCGTTGGCGATCGCCGTTTCCGCTCGAGCGTCGCCACCCTTCCGTCCCCCACCACGCCGGAGCTCGACGGCTCCCTGTATCGCGGATGAGGGTCCGCGACCAGACGGCGGACATGTAATTTTGCAGTTCGAGGAGGAGGACCGGTGAAAAATTGCCACTGGGTATTAGTTATGAAACGATCCGCTGATGTTGACCGGAGCTACCGCGCGCCGCTCGGAGTTCTTTGATGAGTTCGCTTGGACTTTGCTTTGTGCTTGCCGATGGAAAAATTAAATATTGTTTCGCACCGCGCCCTTCGAGTTCTTTGAACTCGTCAAAATTTCAAGATATTTTATTGTTTAATTGGAAATGAAAAATTAAACTCATTTTGTAGGAAAATTATTGGTAGAATGAATGCAGCTTATTTATAGCTTGTAGGTCGATGGGAGAAGAGTAATTTAACCTTTTGCTATTAGTTGCCACATGACCGTAATTTTACGCTTAACGCACGAGACATGTATTATTTATGTTTCTTTATACTAACTTCCTAAGATGGGCTACGCAGATGTATGTTTCTGTACACTTTTCCAACATATTATCATTAATACAGGGGACATTCATGTTACGTGGAGTGTACAAAGTTGCGTTTAGAATCATGTTTTTTCATAATTTTATAACCGTGAAAATGACCAATCGTTAAAAATGTTTGATGAGAAATGATGAAATTTATGAAGAATGAAAGTGATATTTCTAGCGATAACAGTGAAGTTGCTACGCTCAGAAAGAATTGTATATAGATTACAATCAGAAATTTAATGAGAAAGTAATGATCCGAATGAAGATCTGTGGAGTTCCCAATATAAATCAATGCCTAAATCGTAAAGAATATGCAATATTACGACATACGTTTAATTTTTATCTTATATCACTGTTTTCCAAAACGAGAAGTGACCAAGATGGTTGCTATGCGATCAATTTTAAGAGGATGAATGAAAATATCCCTTGACGAAGTGCAGAATGTAGTTGATCATTTTCTGGGATGTTTTACCCGAGTATTTAAGCACAAGGTTCTTATTTCAAAAACCTTTGAAATACTATTAAAAAAGTTTTATTTATCATTTCACATTCTCTAATATGTATTTTGATCGATTATAATAGGATAACATCTACGAAGGTTCCAATATGTTATTTCTGATCGTGCTATATAGTAAGAACTTGTTGTCATAGAATAAACTTCTTCCTCGAATCAGCTCCTATTGTCCCCATTCAATTTACCAAAAATCAATCTTCGCAGAATAGCCATTCGCTATGCGAAAGCGTTTCAACATTTCATCCCCAGATCCAAAGTTAAAGCAACTTCTCATGGCTTAAGATGGTTCTTGATTTCAATTCGAACTTCGCAAAATTGCTCCCGGTGTGCCCTCCTTTCCTAGGTTCCCCCTCTTCTGTTTGGTCAGAACTTTGGTACCTATCGGTGCTACCCTGATAGAGATACGCCCGAAGATACTAAATTTCCGATATCCTTGTCCGCCAATTAGGCAAATTCAATATAATTAACTATATTCCATCCGGTTGGTAATCTACAAGGGATCGATCTAACCCTGGGGGGACCGTGAGTGGACCGTGAATTGGTTCGATCTAACCCGTCTGAATTGGTTTGGTCTCTTCATTCAAGAACAAAATAGAAATTGTAGACCATTCATCGCTATCAGATTAATACAGAAAATAATTATGACTTATTTGTGTGCGACGAAACTACTAAAATTCAGTAGACTCTTCTTTTTGTTTTATATGATACAATACAATAATATGAAACACAAGTACATACTCACTTTATTATTCTGAATGTTGGAATAAAATAAATTTTCTTTTCGTATTAGTTGTTTTTTTTCTGCTTAATTATGTAGATGAAATCAATACAACATTTCGAGGATCGAAACGTTTACTAACAAGTAAGTTAAATTATTATGTTTAAAATTGACCTACTTTTTAGTACTGATTCTTTTTTAACTAATCTATTGAATGTAGACATGTTCTACAAATTCAGAACATCCAAATATTTCAATGTCTCCTGTATAAGCAAATGTTATATTCCGAATTTACAATAGACTACAATTTATTCAACTAATTCGACGTTTCTCTGTTCATAGTTGAAGTCTGTTTTAGGTGTTTATGTTATACGTTCAGGTAAAAGTATCGATCGTATGTTAGATCAACTTAAATGAATGTTCAATTGTTCAGTACAAAATGGAAAATTACCTACGCTCCAAAATATGATAATTAATCTTGCAAAACAAATTCATATATGGATGGCAAAGCTTTTCACTAAGAAACTAAAACTACGACGGATGTTAGATTATGTAGTTTCCAATTATCCAAAGCTCTTCTAGAGTCTCCTATAAATACATATATTCACAAGAATTAGTATTGTTACTCAATGTGTTAAAATGATCTCCACTACACGGTGCACGCCAATATTAGTGCGCCATTTAACTGGAGAAGCTAGCTGTAATGCGGAAACATCGATGTATCCTATCCAATGGACGCAACTTACACTCGGAAGCCTCAGTCTGTATCAACCTGCAAGTAATAGTTTTCTGAAATTTTCAATACAATCGTCCACGATTGATTTCGAAGACCTGTTACGTCTATCCCTATTTTTCTGACTCTCCACTTTCCTTAAACCTCTTTGTTTTACCTATGGCACCTCCCTTCCACTCCGGAGTCCTTAAATAGGCCCTCACCTGATCGAGATTCATATCGAGCAGGTTTTTAAGATAATGATTCGCGCGAACGATGCGTTAAGCCGCTCCGCGTTCAGCTATGAGCCACACCACCGGGCGGTAACAAGATATAATAATCACTGTCATCAGCATCGCCTCGTATAAACCCTCCTCTTCGACGCGCGTTACAAGCCGTGGCGAACCAACGACCGACCAGCTCTGGATCGCATGAAAAACTTGCCCCCGTTGACTGGAAAAAGACCGTAAGTCGGTTTGGCCGTCGATTATCGAGTGAAATTGTGAGTGGGACGTACGGAATGCTCGATATAAACGAGCGGCATTGCCAGCCGTGTCTTTATGCCACGGTAAATTAATTGCTCTCGCTAATAGAACGCATGTTGATTAACGGAGAAAACATTTGCACGTGGCTGTTTCATTAGTATTCATTATAACCGGCGATTTATTAAATAAATTCCTTTCGTTTATTCTGTCGCCTACGCGGGAGCGATAATTTCACAGTGAAGAGTGTATATCGGCAATGTATTATTATACATTGTTAAAGGCTACAAATAAATCCCGGGTAATTAATTTCTGGTTTTGATGCCCAATGTTTTCACGTGCACGTTTCTACGCGTTCAAAAATAAATTTCACAATTTTATTACCATATGAGACAAATGTACTTCAATATTTATGTTTTTAATTTTGTTAATTTATGCGTAATATGTAATATATGTTTCCGTATTTTCTTAATTTGATAATTAATTACATACAATTTAAATACGAATGTCGTCACTATATATTATCAAATATTAACAATCTTGATTGTTTTCAATCATAATTTTTTGCTTAAAAGGATAATTACATTCTTTTGAACATTAAATTATTAAAGTCAATTCTAATATCCGTAGATTATGAATATATCTCTAAAACAAATGATTGAAACGTGAAATAATTCATTGTCAGTTGGGACCTGCAACATTATTACTGTTTACGTATATCTACACGTTTTACTCTTCATAACGATGACCAACACAAATAAAATTTGAAAGCTAAGTGAAACATTTAATTGCTAAAATTTGAGGCCACACGAAGAACTATACCTATATAGTAGTATTCATATTAAATACAGTCAAAAAGATAAACATATATCGATAAAATTGTTTATTTCTGATTAATATATGGATCTATCAAAATAATCAAGGTTGAAATAGTAACATTAATTAAAAATAGTTAATTTTCCTGGCCATGTTTGGAACGATAAAAATGAATTTGTATATCAAATTTGAAAAAAATTGTCCACTAAATTGATTTAAGTGCGTTAACTAGCAAATAGAGAAAATGAAAAGATGTAATTACTGACTAACTATATATTCTCTTGCCTAAATAGTTATTAACAAGTATAGCTAGGAATGATTGTGATATAGAGTTAAGATAACGGTAATATGTTTTACGACCGTTTTCACTTGCAGGATTTTTAGCTACGAGAGATTGGTCGAAATTTACATTTATCGTTGTCCCGATCGTGGTCATTCTCTGCGACGCGGCGTGACACTTACGATCAGTTTTCAGAGAACAGCCGAAATTCTTGTAATCAGCGTTTCCTCCGAAATCCCTCGATTTTTCCAAGTCTCCAATCTTTAGTGGGATTCTAATACGGATTGGACTCGAACTAGCGTTATTAAGGCAGTACGTGCAACAATTTTCTCTCAAATTATTAAGACACGGGCTACTTCAAGTCAGATTGCTAAATTTTATGTAAACGCGCATGCGTTCGAGTCATATTTAAGTAAACAAAATTGTATGCTTTGTAAAATATTAATTTTCTAAAGGGAATTAGAGTATTCTTTAGTATCTTGTATCATGATCATGATCCTCCTCAGAACAATTTTAAGACATGAATTTTTAACGGTATAAATAAAACTAATTGGTAAAACATACATAACTGTAAACTAAAGTTATGAATATATATTATAAATATACAACTAATGTACATCGCTTCATATTTTTTCACACTACAGTTTCTATGTATTTTTTTAAGAACTTGCATGCTCGCTCATATTAAATGGTAAAATATGACGACTATTTCATTTTTTTAAAACAGAAATTTTATTCTCTATATTATTCTCCGTATATTTATCGCGTTATTGTTCTAAACCAGCAGTGAGAGGACTGTTTGTCAGCACAGCGCTTTGTTATAAATCAGTAATTATGATAAATACCTGTTATGAGACATTTCATTGAAAAGTAACTGTAGATCCGTCTACGTTAAAGTTACACGACTTACCTGAAACGAAAAGAAAACATCGAGTTAGTGACAAGAAACAACAAATTTTACTTAGACTAGATTTAGAACTATTTTATAAAATGTTGCATAAGACTGTAACATGACATCCATTTATATTGTTCAACTGTACACAAGTTTCAGTATTATGAAGAAAATCATGTAGAATGTGTAGTAAAACCATTGCGTTAGTATCAGTTGTATAAGTATTCTGCGGTGAAATTGACAACACAATCAAATTCAGTGTGATTCTTCGTGTAAAACCAAATAAGACAAGTAGAACAAAAGTTACTCTTAGACAGCCTTATTTTCGAGAAAAATCGATTTTGAAAACTGCGTATGACTTGGCTGACGCGTCTGTCCATGACTCGCTAATTCTACTTGTTTCAGTGATGTGGATATTGACAGTGGTATAGTATTCCCTAATTTCTGTCAATTTGTAATATACAATAATTGGTTAGAGTAGATAATATCATAGCCGATTCGTGATACAAAATAACTAGTTGAAACAGACACGATACAGTGAATACAAATAACAACGTAAGTAGAAATAACGAGTAATGGACAGACACGTTAGCGAAGTCATAGTCTTGTGATATGCGATAGTACGAATATCACAAGAATGTTTAAATGCCGGTGTTCTTTAAATCGAAACCTTAGATAGGAAACTTTTATTCTGTATTTAATATTTATTTTTACACGAATAATCACTCGATTTAACTTTACTGGAAATTCCGTCATGCTCCGTATACTGCATGCTGCTATAAAAAATGTTCTTGAGTGATGTACACGATATGAAAAATATTCTTTCTTCTCTATTAAATAAGTTTTTACGTTAGTAATATCTCCTATTAGACATTAGTTTCTGTGATACGAAGCTCTCCCAACTAATGAAGTAATATTTGTTAATAACTCTGATCATTACATCTGAACTGCATTCATGAGGATTCTAGGTAGATTTCGGATACGGTCATTGTATAGTAAGCTTAGCTTATGCAACAGTTGTTACTTAACATTACATATTTTCCGTAACATAACAAGTATGTATACATATTTTGTATTTTTTCTGGCCAAACAAATAAAATGAATTCTGCCCCAATCATTAATTTCGTCACGGAGAAGAAACAATTCCCGAACCTTCCAAAAGATCGATTGGAAAGTAATCTGTTAAGGAAAGTGGTCGTTTTCCGCAAACCTTCTTTCTCGGCTAAAAATAACAATCAGGGAACATTCAATTGGATCTCAACTATAGCTTGCCAGAGAGTTCCTCCTTGGGATTAAGACGAATCGTAAATACCTTCGTCAAAGGTTCTTTACAAATTGCTAATCCAGCACGAATCGGGGCCGAGGTCGCTTTATCGTTGCTTTATTGCAGCAGCATCGTGCACGCGCGGATAGGGTCGACCGATTTACGGGGGGAGCAAGTTAGGGGGCTTCCAGAGTTACTTAACTAACCGACTCGAAGACTCTCCGTTCGGGGGGCTCCCGTGCACAGGTAGCTTGATTTAACTGCACCCGATTCGATAACGAACCGGGTAACGAACGTGTCCGAGTCCAAGGAGGATTTCGTTAAATCGGATCATTTGTCACGTCCCCGCGGTGCCCAGCCAGTTGTATAGTATCGGTACCGGCGGGACGTCAGATTATATCGAGATGAAAACCGGGTCGGCGTTGATTGGCGTTCCACGATGCGTTCGATTTGAGTCACGGCCGCCTTGCTCACCCACCCCAACCCCCCCCCCCCCCCCCCCCCACACAGTTTCATCGATGAATTACAATTGATCAATGCTGTCAGGTTGTAGCGGTCCTCGGTACATGGGTGTTCGTGTAGAAAACGAAAACATGGCTACTGTGTAACCAACGTGTTGTAAACTTTGGCTAGTCGTAAATAGTGGATAGGTATGGCGTCGAATAACTGTGATCGAAGGAGACTCATTGACAATTGAATAGGGTTTGAAAGCAGTACGTTTGGTAGGCTACACTTTGATTATATATGCATCGACACGAGATGTAAGATATTCGTATCATATTTACACCTATTCAAAATTGTGCAATGGAAAGTTAACTAAAATGAATTAATGAATAACCTACATGCAGTAAACACTATTTCGTATTTTTTTCATGCATAATATAATGAGATTGTCAAAAGTAATTGAACAAATACGTACCGAAAGATTATAGAAAGTGTATCAACTTTAAATAGCATCCATGAAAGGAAACACACAGTTTGAAAATCGGGTAAAGAATCCCTTGTTTAATTTAAAAGTTCTTTAAGTGTGTTCTTTATTCAAAAGAAATGAAACTACTTTTGTGATATTTTTCGATACAATACTATACATCGTGATCCTGTACAGTCATTAATCTCTACAAAAATTCATACACATGTCTAAAATACACGCACACATGTGCACCAAATTTGAACTCAATAAATCATCTAGGTTTTCCTAAATTAGTACGCAGTATCCTTATTAAGTATCCTTAATATGCATTTTCTAAACCTCATTAACCCTTTAATCATTACATCTTTATGAAAATAATTAACGTTTTCCTAAAATTCTAACTTTAAAATTGGTTTAATTTTCAACATCCTTAGCGATGATTTAATCTTCCGTATCGATCGCTCCAGCAAACGTGATCTCGTACAAAACTAAATGAACAGAGTAGTGGGTACCAGCTTCCTCCGAAAGAAGCAGAGATCGTGGGTGGATCTAATCGTGGCATGATTTCGGTGATGGGCAAAAACCGTCGAAAGTTTTTCCAACGGTATTGTCAATGCAGGGAGCGTAGGCGGGTACCTGATAAAGTCGACCTGGCCGTAGGATCGGGAATCGCTGGAACGATGCCTGGGTCACTTCCCCGGTCACGTCTCGAGGATCTGTAATTGAGGAGGATAGGAATCGGCGTCGTCGGCAAAGCGGTAACGACCGCGAGCGATTCGACTCGAAGTCCTCCTCGTCGTCGATTCGACCCGTAGCGTCCACCCTTTCGCCGTTCGTTCGTGGGAAACGTGCTTACGGGTGGAGATCTACATCTTTTTATCTTCTTCGCGGCACGGTTACTTCGAAGCCGCAACCTGATCGTGGATCGTAGATCCACGATCGTTGTCTGAAAGATAGCAACCCGATCGATCGAAGGTGAAAAGACAGTGACCAGAGCCTTCGACTTGTTCCTCGATACACCAAGGTGCTATCTCTATTATTACGTCTCAGAATTGGTTGAGGAGTCTAAATTGATCGAGAGTTAGGATACCCTCTGAAGTGAATTACTGGCGAGATTATTGAGGACCATTTGGAAAACAAAATTCAGAAGTTAGTTAAAGATGGATATGTAGCTAAATGGAGACATTTGACATCGACTAATATATCCTATTGGATCTAGAAGTAGGTGTATCGATAAAGTTACCATCATGATGCAAGTGCACACTTAGTTTGACTTAGGTTGACTAGTGACGTTGACTTACATGTCATTCTGATAGTGGACCTGCTACTAAAACTACTATTACGAGGGGAACATCCCGAGCATTTCCATTGCAATTGGATTATCCCTTATACAAGTATGCTCTAGTTGTAAGGAGAAAATTCCAGGAAAAGAAAATATTTCTCAATTAGAAAATGTACTACTTTTTCTCTTCTTAAGTTACGTCTTGAAAATTTAAATACTACACCGTTCTGCGACATAAAAGAGGTGAAAGGCCACTGTGTCTGAACGTATCAAGAAATCATGGAAAGCGCACTGGAAGCTGGGAACCGGAAGGTTTGGACAAACACCGACTCGATACACGGCCGTTATCTGATTACTCAAAAGGGAAGAAAAGGCTTCGGTGGTTTCAAATCCGATCCCAGTGGTCCGTCCAGGCGCATGATTCGCCGTAGAGACAACGCCGTCTTGGCGAGCTTGAAGGAAAGGTCAACGGTTGCACCGTCCTTCTGCAACGTTACCAGTCCTCGTTGGTTTACCTCGTGCTCCTCGACTTCGTCTTCTGTTCGTCCGTCTGGTTGGCACGTCCGTTTGTCTAGCGGATTGTCGCTGCGTCGTGTTCGAGTTACCGGTACAGACGGACCGTTGTGTCCTCTACGAGACCGCTTGTAACGTGCAATCTTTGCCCTAGCCGCGACTGAATGCCGGTTTGTTACACGGAAGTGCATATACGCGATTCCACGGGAACGAGACAACGGATCGGCTGTCCGCGAACGGTCACGCTGTCTCTACGGGTTAACGACTTCGTGGAAAATATTTTCCATAAGGTGGACAGGTCACCGTGCCAACGTTGGGAACGTTTTCCTAGACGTTTTCTGCATTTCTATCGTTCCTTCTCTACTAGGTCACTTGGCCGAGTTGGTAGAGTTCATTTAACTCGAGGGCTCCAGGAGTCTTGAATGATATCCCGGCGCCTCTAGAATATTTATAGTCTACTGTGGTCTGATTAATTGTAAATATCTTACCAAGATATAAAATGTCATGGTACATTAATTATTTGTAATGTAAATGTTGAAGAGTGTAATACATATATACTGTACGTCGTATAGAATAAGAGATGTCAGTGCGATAGGTATGTATCCCGTCTGCTTGAGAATGAGAGTGTGTGTTTTGTGTGTGCGAGAGAAAAACAAAAGGACTGCGCACGTAGAGAAAAGGCTCAGAGGTGATAGAAATGTAAACAGGTGCGAATATTCAAATTGTGCGTTATAATAAATAGTTATCGTTTAAACAAAAGTGCCGTTTTTGCTCAACTCCTAAATAAAGTTTTATTCAACAGTAAATATTGTAGTGTACCTATCGGAAGAATTTGAATGCCAGTGAAATAAAACAGCATGTCAAACTTGGGAGAGATTATCCTAGAGTGAGGTGGCTGTTTAGAATTCTGAGACAGAAATTCAGAATTTCGTATAATTTAATTTTTCCATCCATGTATTAATACCAAATACTTAATACAAAAAATATGTGTATCTCAAATCAGAGCAGCGAATCTGATCCGACGGCAACTTAATATGGTCTGTCAGTAGCAAATGGAACTGATGAGGCCGAGGAATTAGACTTTTGCTTAATTCTATGATTTGACACCCAATGGCATTTCATACTTTTCGAAAGAACTAACACTATCAACAGAATATTCAACCAACAGTCTTACTAAACTCGTTAAGCTATTCTTGCGTACGTATCGAGCCAGCGCGACTCGATCAACACGCTTGCATACTTGTTAGTATCGGAAATTCTCCAGTAAAATATTAGGTTGACCCAAAAGTTTCTTCCATTTCATTAATAAGTAATGCATTCACAATATTTTATGTCTAATGTTACGTTATTGAATTGCTTATGATTCATTTTGCTCCACTGCTGTTACAACATTAACATCTAAGAAATCAGGTTGTCTATTTATGTAAACATTAGCACACAAAATAACTGAGTGCAAGTCACGGAAGAAACTTTTGGGACAACCTAATATAAAAGATACATTTAAAATTGATCTGAATATTAGCCAGAGTGGGCCCTCGACAACCCCTACTTCTTGATTAATAGAACGGAGCCATGGCCGAAGATCAAAAGGCAATTATGTTAATAGGGGAAGATTGAGTGGCCGCGAAAGGATTAATAACCGCAGTCAGTCACAGGAGTAGCCGCGTGCAGGCTTGGCATAATAGCTGTGGATGTAATTTAATAAATATCTCGTGACGGGTGGCTCGAGAGCCCATAAATCGAACGGTTCGGTAAACGAAACCCACGGAACCGACCGCGTCCGGCGGAAATTGTTCTCTCTACCCCAAGAGTAGCGTAACTACAATCGCGAAACGAGTGAAAGGAGCCGGGGGTAATCGATTCATTGAACGAACAAACATATTGTCACTTTTCAGGCCGGCGAACGATCCTCGAGCGAGTACTTGAAAAATTCTATTACACCGTATGAATCACTGACAGGTATTGAACGAAACTGTATTGTACCAACGGACGTGCGCCCGCCGGACCACCGTGAAAACCCGATCGGCGAACAAACGACGATATCGTGTGTACACACAACCCAGCCAGGTCGGCTGCGCCACTGCATGAACGTCCGATATATATATTTCTAGCGGTTGTTACGAATGATTGGCAATTATCGATGCTGTCGCGGTGGCTACCAATAACACCAGCCAGAAAATCGTCAGGTTCACAACGAACGTTCGCCAGCGGCTCAGCCACGCACGCGTGATCGTTCATACGTCGATCCACGGCACCACCGACTATTCATTACCGACCGTGTACCAGTTACACGTTCTAGCGACGGTCAAGCCGTCGAGCTAGACATTGGGTTCAACGTTGCTTACCCAGGACATGTTTACAACCCTATAAAAACACCGCCTATTCCGGACCGTTCCGTTATATCTGTCGGCGTGAAACAATCTCTTCGATTAGTCCGTAGTTCGACTGCTCCGGGCTCTGTCTGGCCGTTTGCATATCTCTCACGAGGAGGGATGTGCCCGTTCCGTTTCTCGCTTTCGCGTCTGAAGCGTGTCTGCCCGCGCATTCTATGTATATACGCCACGCTCGGACAGAGTCTGTTATTGACTCGACGCGTTGGAGAAAACTCATTTCCGTGGAGTAATGGGCGCTGCAACGTTTCTCGTGATTGCTGCAAGTTGAATTCCTAATGCGCTCAATTTCTTGACAATTGGCGTCGATGATTTGTTGCGTATCCTGGAAGACAGTGTACCAAGTATTTTACAGTAATGTGCTGCACTTTTAATTGACGGTGTCAACTCTTTGAGACACGTGATTTGAAAGAGAAATAAAACTGAAGCTGCACAGAATCCCATTACATATTCAGTCTGATTAGTATAAAACATCATTGAAATTATCGTGTAGATATAACACTACCTACAATCTTTGTATTTTCTTGGGAAAAATCCGAGTTATTGCTAAATAAAATGATAACTTAAATTCATTTAAAATTACTATTTCTCGTGTTTTAATTTTCACGCATAAATGATTGATACAAACGAATCCGTCAATTTTCTTCTTATACTACACTGACTTTATTATGGCGACTGTAACCCAATAGCAATGATTAGTTCTTCAAATGCCAAGATTAGAAAAGTCCCGCATCGGCTGCAAAGTATTTAAAGACATTGCGACTGCAAAGGATCTGGCCACCGTTGGCGGATCGGCAAAAAGTCGTCGATCGAGGCAAGATCCCCGCATTGCGTCCTGCACCTTTTCAATAGCGCCGCGAAGCTCGACACCGCGCCAGAAGAAGAAGAAGAAGTTCGGCAAGGTGGGTCTATGGGATGTCGCGTTGTGCTTAGCTCGTGTCAGGAATGTAATTCACACGCCGCTGGCATTCCGTTCCATTCCATTCCATTCCGCCCGCGGCTTCTCTTTTGTAGCCATGGCAGCGGCGTCACGAGGTGGTGGACGACGTTCTTTTTCACCTGGCCACCTCTCGATCCTTCGTCGACAGTGCCCGTGTACGCTCAGGATCGCGAAATCGCGGACCGTTTTCTTGGTTTCGTCTAAACGTTCCTCGAGACCTGTCCGTGATCTTCCTTTTAACGTACCTTTTGGGATTCTGGCCCCATTACCGCAAAGCGCAAGAAACCAGAGACGCTCGAGACGGAGGTCGATTCAAAGATGCCACTCGACGTTGATTCCTGGTGATTAGCCGAACAGAGACCGCTTTTGGGCCCGCTTGGTTTTGCTCAAATTAATCGCGATGGAAACTCTAAACGTGCGCTGTTTATGCAACCATTCTTCGACCTACCAGTGTCTTTAAAAACTAATGATTATTTACCGATGATACAAATTACTCGATGACAATTGGTTAATCCACATGGCTAATTTAATATGAGGTGTTTAAAGGTTTTTTCATTTGAA
Organism: Hylaeus volcanicus; assembly: GCF_026283585.1. Classification (NCBI taxonomy): domain Eukaryota; kingdom Metazoa; phylum Arthropoda; class Insecta; order Hymenoptera; family Colletidae; genus Hylaeus; species Hylaeus volcanicus. Next base: position 16,293,685 of record NC_071976.1, read on the forward strand.
TCAATAGCTATGTATCTGGAATTTTCAGCTACCAATGTGGTGGTAAACTATCATGTATAATAACAGCACCGCGTGTGCTATAGACGTGTTATATACAATTACATAGATCAGCTGTGGTTGCTCTTGAATAAGTAGAATGGTAGTAGTTGGAGGGAAAGCCTTCCTTGCTGGCATGTTAAAGAAAAAATTACAGCAATTTTGTAGAATTGCGTCGTGTACATAATTAAACGAATGAAGGATACAATAATCGTCAATTATGAAAAAATCGCTCACTCTAATCACTTATTCTAACAATCTCCGCGATGGAGATCTTTTTATTGTCGAGTTTAATGAAGTTCTGTTCTGTTATGCCGCGGGCATCCGTGAGATAAAATATTGTGAGTTTTCTATGGGTTGTTGGTACAGGTGGTTGTGGTCTGTTGATAATTAATGTTTGTTGATTTGAGGATGTAAATATCGAGACACGAAAAGAGACAATGGTAACGATAGTTGTCATACTGTCGTGACCAGGAACAATAAATAGTAACAGTATACTTACTCAACATACGTATTTGCCTCAAACTTTGATTTACTACCTACTAAATATTTATATACTTTTTACTAATTTGTATACTGTATACTCTTAAAGGTGCAAGGTCGCCAAGAGAGCTATTACCCAGTTCACAGTCGAACTATACTACTGGGTACACCACTGAGATGCCAGGAAGTGAACATGTTAATTAATAGGTACATCCAAAGTCGTTTAAAATTCTCAAATAGAACATCCATTGTACTCAAACTCGATTACCGACTTCCCTCTTCTACATCGTTCACAGATTTTTGCGCCACTCGCAAATTCCTGCATACTTTGTACCCCTCTTGACCGATACACAATTCAACCGTTCACGAATTCCAATGGATTTCCATACGAGCGCCATTTCAAGCTTCCACACATTGTAGCGGGAATATTCCTCGAATACCCAGGTGCATCAGAGGCGGCGAATCGCGGCGCTCGTGGAACTTCGTCGCGTTACAAAAGGACTGGCGTCGACATGGCGGTGTCACGTGTTGGAGGCGCAGCGTCGAGCTGCATTCCCGACGATTCTTCTTTCGCGACGATGGGGGGATCCGCGAGGATGTGCGGGAACGAGACGGGGGCGGCCACTGGGAACGGTACGGAACCCCGTATTTATTACGACGTTACTCCAGTTTAGCAAATTACTTACATGCCCCCTTAACCGCGGCGTAATGCATGCTTCAGCTGCATTCTTCCTCCGTGTAATTCCGCCGCGACTGTTGCTCTTGTACCGGCCGAGGTTTCCGTTCGGACACCGCGGTCAGCTCCCAGTGACATCGCCTCGAATCGCTTCGTTGCGCCGTTCTCGAGAATGTGGATGGGATCTGATAAATGACCCGCGCGAAAACGAGGGAACAGTCGTGCACCAGTCTCAGAGTAAACCGACACACGGTAATTACCGTGCGTGCATCTGAAAACTGTGTTTATTTTGACAACATCACATCTGTATTTTCGAAAACATTGCTATGTTGTCGATGCTCTTAGTATCAACACTGCTGGAGAACGAGTTTGAAACAATATTTCTATACGCGCTGGACGGTGGTATAGAAGAAATGTATCGGTGCGTCTCACGCTTAGTGCCAGTAATATATACAAACAATGTGCTTTTACATGGCCCGACAACAGTATGTTCATTTAGAAAGTAGAATGGATTGTATAGTAGAAAGCGTTGTACTCTTAATTTCAAAAGACCTAAGAGATTTAATTTTCAGTTCTTTCATAAGTCTACTTCGTTTGTCATTGTCTGACTTTATTAACAAATATTCACCGCCACACACTTGGAGATTAACTAGGTAGGGAATACTCTATCGGAAAGGTAGAGTTTTTTGTCGATTTCATAGTGCATTCCGTTGGTAAGATACGGTAACATAGAACATTGGATCGGTAAAGGAGCTCGCTCGATTGGGATTGCAAAATTCTTGATCGATAAGGCGGACCACACAGAGTACCTACGACTGTTTGCTCTGCTACTATTGGAGAATACTTTGTTGATAAATTCTTTCGAGCAACTAGAATATTATTGCTAAAAAGAGAGATAGGTCCTAAAAGGGACTGTAAGTCACATTGACTCAGAAGTATTATTAGTCAGTTTCCAAAAGTTTGCAATTAAACAAGAATTATTTTACTGTTTTCATATTGTTTACAGTTTAGTTACTCATGTTATCACATTCTATTAAGTGGACTGGAAAGTAATGTCGTTTCTTTTACAATAAATTCAAACAAATTTTTTATAAATTTCTATTTTTAATTATTAATTGTATAATCGCTTCCGTTATCAATAGCCTTTTGCCATCTAGTGTGCAAATTGTCAATGCCAGATCGATAAAAATCAATGAGCTGATGAACGATAAACAAGTATTTAAAATTGCAAAACCGACATTATTTTCCGGTTCACCTAATATTTAATTTAGGTCTTTCTCTTTCCCTACAATACTGTGTTCTCATTCAGCTAAATTTATAATTGAAACAGAGTGTACTGCGCTTAATTAGCTTTTTAAATTGAGGTTGGACTGCATGTACAAAGGCAACTGTAATATAATTTGTTATAAATATAATTAAGCGCAGCACAATCTGTTTTAATGTTTAGGAATAACAATACATCATACCATATCAGTTAATTTTGAAATTAACTATGGGCGTTTAATCCTTAAATAGAGGGGTCAAATATTTATTACATAGCTACCAGAGTTGAAAAACTTGGTATAATATTCATTTTCTTTAAATAAATCTGTGACATGGGCTCACGTTAAATTCAATTTTTAAATCGTCTTCTTGCAGGAATCTTAAATCTTTTTGTAAAATAAAGTTGAATGAATGGTATAAGAAATAAATGCTCTCTTAATTTCAAAAGAAGGATTAACAAACTTAATTCACAGTTCTTTTACACAATTAAATATTCGTACCATTGTTGCAATTACTGCAAACTATAACACAACATGTAAATTAGGTAAAATACACCGTAGTTAAATATATTCGAATAGACTTCGTACAAAAATATTATGTGCAGCACATTTCATGCTTAATAAGGTTCATTCGTACAAGAGTAGATCTTTCGGAGATCTTTATTTAGACCGTTTACAAGCGTGCAAGCGAAAATTGCCATTCATTTTCGGGAAAGAAATGCGCACTCTACCGCGACCAACATTCAGGGAGAATTCAACTCTCGTCTGTATAGCGCAAGAAATAATAAAACCCTTATTATATTCGCCCAGAAATGAATGTAATTGCAAACACTCGGATCCCCTGAAAGCGTCTTGGTTCTGTCGCGGTCTTTTCGCCTGGTCCTCGACGGTACTTCCGGTGTTCTGGTGCAGCTACGAAAGACGTAGAATCGCGTGAAAAGAAAATCAAGCTAGTTCGTCGCTCTTTTCGGTTGTCGAAGAAACTCTTCAGAAGGAGTCAACGCGGGGAAACAATGCCGAGACCAGACGGAGGTCTTCTGTAAATAGACCGTGCACAATCCGGGACATATTTATGTGGAAGCCAGCAGTTCCTTCGTTTTCCTTGCAACGTCGTCGACGTCTGGGCTGTTTCTTTCTTCCATTGCAAGGAACAGATGGGACAGTCTTCGTCCAAGTAGCCGTGAACGGCTGAATGCATTTCAAACTCATTTCCCGCGATTACTCGTCGTTGAAATGATCGCTGGCCCTTAACCCTTTATTTCTCCCTTTCAGCCGCGACGCTTGGCAGCGAACATTCCAGCCACGTGAAGCTCAGACGCTAGTCCCTGTGGCACGTAATGAAGAATAACAACATCGTCCACGGGACATTGCTTTCTACTATTATGATTATCATCCCTATTATCGTTATACTCGGCGATATCGTCGCTCCGTCGTGTCGTCGACTCTCCGCGCACCCCACTTTTGCTGGAACCCTTTCTGGACGCCCAGTGTCTTTCGGTTTTCTTCGTTGGAGGCAGGAAGTCAGCGAGAAAAGCTTCCTTGCCGTCGCGGGATCCCATTCTCGTAATACTATTCAAGGAGTCGGCGGAGGGGCGACGCGATGCTGCTCGTGACTCTGTAGTTTCGCGTTGGTATTTAAGTCCAGGGAACATAATCGCTTTTTATTCGCAGATTCTTCTCGTGCCGTCCCTGAATATCTCCCCGCGAGGGACACTGTTGCTGACGCTTATTTTACGCGAAAACATTGTGTCGACACGTCTGAGCAGGCATTCGAGCGCACAATTTCTTTCCCATAAGCCAATGTTCCTTGTCGCTGTTTGCAAGTATCAATTTGTTGGCTGGGTTTATGATACGAAGGATTAAAAGGTTTCATTTCTAGGAATTGAGGAGATTATTTAACAAGATATTAACACTTTAGCGACAGAACATTCGAAACTGCGCTCGACGTGGTTACGAGGCGATTTCGCATCTTTTATTTCAACCGCGTCACAGATTATATATAACTACAATAACTTTGTCATTAACTCAGAATAGAGTACGACTCTATGTTTCAATTTGATTATTAATGGAAAGTAGCATATTTAAATGAATGCTATGCTATATCTCTTTGGAGGCAAATGCAAAGTCTAAACACAATAAATCATTGGTACATTAGCTAGAAAATTTTAAGCTTACAAGTGTTAAACACAGTGGAGACATTTATTCTGTATCTAATAGAATACCAAGGCAAATTCATGTCGATCCAGCGAGCAATCAACTTATTTGCTCTTCAATTGTATACAATACTCCAAGTTTCAATAAATTCGTGATACGGAATTTCAAGATGGTATCACTCCAATATTCGAATGTTCCAAAAAAGAAATTCAAGCACGAGTAATTAACATAACTTTCATGTAATTTTGTTTCTTCTTAAACGAATCTTGTTGCATAAACTAGGAATAAGGTCCAATTCCAACCTCCCTTCGGTCACTTTCCTACACGTGCACGGAGGTAATTCGCGTCGCGAACTTTAAGTGCCGATCCCGAATGAAGATAGTCGCGCGATCGGCGACCACGCGAGTCGAGCCATTCGCCACGAGCTCTGATTTTATCGAGTACGTATCGTGGCTGGATAAGAGCTCGAAATGGGTGTTGATATTCTCGTTGGCAACAAAGTAGACTCGTCCTCTTTTTACGTCACGTTTAGCAACCTTGCCCGATGCGTGCGCTCGATTTTCTACATGAGATACACGTGGTACATACATTCTGCAAATTACTGTCTTACAGGACAGATATTCCCATATCTTTTTTATGTGTGAAACAAGTTTCATGCTTAAATACGCGAAGGGTGCATCAGAATTGTAAATACAAAATTTATCGTGTGGAATAGTTGGTAAACAAGAACATGAAGAATCTTAACGTGAGAACCTGATCACTTTACCCGAGTATTATGGTCCCTGTGGTTTTGCAATAATTACTGGTAAACTGCATATTTAAGATACTATTCGTTACACATTTCAGTAAGATCGTATAAAGACTTAGAGATTGAAACGACGAATATGTTAACAAAATAATAAATAATTATTATTTATCAAATTTTGTGCCGACATTCTAGGAAATTCTACACCATTGGTAGAGTATAAATTTTGTAATAATAGTTTTTGAAATATACGTGGTAAAATTACCATTAATTAGTGACTAGAACTAGTGCAACTAAAAGCAGCGTGATTTCTCATTAAAGAATAAATGAGAAATGCAAAGAAAAAATTTTGTAATAGAAGGATCATTTTTTGAAATAATAAACTTTGACAATGCATGTAGCGGACGCTAATTTAAAGAAAAATCCAATTCAACGTATCCCATTCTAGAGTTTTAGACACAGAATTTTGTTTTAAAAAAATACCCTCGCTGAAATATAGATAACAGACAATTCCGAGAAAAATCAAAATCAAAAATTTTTCATCTGAGAAGTTGAATTCCACCCTCAATGTTTTCTCGAGAACATGAAGAGGATCTCTCAAATTAGTAGGTCGATGCTCGCATTGAAAGACCAGCTTTAGTTTGTTGTCTGGATTAATAAAGCGGAATACGCAGCAAAGACTGCGTATGCTTCGTCCTGGTTTGAAGAACTTCGAAGTTTCGCTCGTAGGAATGATGCTTCGATTAGGTTTTGGGGAGGTTGTCTTCCGCAGTTCTTTCGTTTGGTAAAAGTATCTTTTCGAAATTTCAAAAGTTTCTCGATCATAGATTTTATAGGCGAATTGCATCAGACTCTCTTCCAGCGGATCGCTGAGATTTTTGAGACTCGTTCCAAGCTTTGCTAGTGGTCTACATGACTGTTTCCATTATAAAGTCGCCAGAAGCTTAGGAATGAAAACGGTTTAAGGGAGAACACGTAGTTGGATAATTTGGCCCCGGTTTACCACTATACAATGCAGTATGGTAATAGCGCGTTAATAAACACTTTGCCTTGATGACAAGCGCCGTAAATACGAGCTTCGACTACGTAAACATGGTGTTCCGCAGCGGTTTCGTCCCAGGCTGGGTACCTCCTGATTAGGAGATCGCCGATAAGGCGTATTGATCGCTTCGTTAAGGCAGCATGGCGACTCAGCCAAGATCCTCTGAAGCTTTGTACACGGGAGATACATGGGAGGACTAATAAGCCTGTTATGTTGAATCTCCAGTGTTCCGACCAGGTACATCTGGGAAGCTGCTACCAGAAAAATTAATAAAACTGGTAACTTCAAACTCTCTTAAGACTATTAATTACAATGATAGTTTTAAACGCCATAAGGTAATATATTTAGTGTAATATTTAGTTCGCGAAAGATGGGTATTACTGAAATGCACATTTTCGTAAGTTAGAGGTCAAAGCAATCAGATCGGTCCATAAGTTCCTTTACATGTGTTATAATTCCCTTTTTATTTGTTTCGTTTGATAAATTCTGAATAACTGGTCAGACACTGATGGACAATAATCTATAAAAATGTACGTTAATAATTAGTAAAAATAGTATGTTCTCTAATTTGTTTGTTTACTAGAGAGAATATTCAGTGATTTCAACTGGAAAGTCATGCTTGTATTTCGTATTTTAAATTCCTTTGGCAATACTCCAAACGACTACTATAGTTTCTCGAATTTGGAGTATAGTTTAAGAGAGAAAGAATTTCAGAAGAAGAATGAAATCGAAAATACAGACACTCAAAATTTCTTTTTAAAGACACTATAATTTTATAAGGTCGAAACTCAAATATTACCTGTAAAAAAGCAAAGGGATGAAGACAATAATGACAAATAAATTTATAAAAATAAATAGTAATTTACTGCAACACGAATTTACTCGTAACCGGTCAACAATGCGTTAATAGCTAACCTGTTATTTTGTTTAAATTTATTTTGTTAAAACCACGTGGTGACTAGGAACTTATTTTTATATTAGATCTTTTTCAGTAGATCAAGAATTTTTCAACGCAATTCACGAGATTCCATCCAATGCATCGCAATCAATTTTCAAGGGATCTCAGACGCGTTACGCGGCTCGAAAGTAGATCGACGAGCTTCTTGAGCATATTATCGACAAGCACATCTGAGCGTGGCTGTCGACGGCGCCCGAGGAAGCAGAGAAAGGGGTTCCTGTCGGATCCGGTGCCGGTCAATGCTGGTGAACATAAATTTAGCATGCGTACGTGGGTGTACCCCGGCTAGCCAGCCTGTCCGTGCCACGCCTGTTATTGTCCCTCCCCCACCTCCCCTAATATCAAAGTGGAAACTACATACCTACGCGTTTAGGCTACCTGCAACTTCATCGTACTTCCACAAAGTCCCTACGCGGCGACTGGACTTCGACGCGAGTCGAGTTTCTAGTCGTCGACGATAAAGGTTCGCTAATTGCGCGATTAATTAGCAATATGGCTGCTTCGCGAATGGAGGCACCAAGCAAAGTCGAGCCAGATCGCTGCTCTGATTCCCGTCTACGCTCGATGCATTTCTCGATCGTGGAGTAGGCTAAACACCTTAAATCCAGTGGTGCACGTGCGCTGACTGTTCATTGCTTCGGCTGTTGGCAGGTTCAATGGTGTCGCGTTGAATGGGCCCGCGAGAAACGACTTGGACTCGCGAACACGTTCCAGCTTGCTTTTTCAGATCTTTTTTTCCTTGCTTTTTTCGTCGTCGAAGAATTGGCTGTACACGCGCGGCGACAACTTCAATGAAGCTATTCACGATTTCAGGCGTTCGATTTTTTAGCTACGATATTTTTAATCCGAATTTCACCCTAGCATGCTGGTAATTAAACTCGATCCACGGATTCAAAGCGATTGTTCCTTTACTATTTTGTCGTGAATTTCGCGTTGGAAAGCGCGTTAAACGTTATAAAAAAAATATGTTATTACGAAGCCTCGGTTTTAACCGCCTTTTATCGTGATAATGCACCACCGTGCTCCTCTGATAATGCATTTTGACCCATTTGCCCGGGCGTACGCGCGAAAAAGAGAGCACAAGGGACGTATAATCTTGGCACTTTAAGCGCGCGCTACATGCCTATTAACCGATGCGGTAATTCGACCGGTAACAAGTGTGTGCCACAAAAGAGAGATGCAAAAACTATCTGTTAACCGGTATCATTAAATGCAATTAAAAATTGCCAGTCACCATTTGGGGAAAAATCGAGAGGTACGCGCGAAATTCATTTCATTAAGGACGCGATTATTCTCTGCCGAAAATATTACCAGCTTGTTTCTCACAAACACGCGATTACCCGAGAAGCACCAAAATTAGAACCGTTAAAAGATTACGAGAACAATGAATCGATAGTATGTACTTTTATATAACATTTTACTCGTATCGTATTTAATAGTGAGAAAGTAATGAATTAGTCTTAAAATATTATACTGATAAATATAATCTAGAAATGGGTTAAAAAGGTGTATTTGCATTACACTTCAATAGTGAAATTTTCAAGGTTTTGAAATTATTTATACTTTTAAATGAAAATGAATTTTTGATGGAATCCAATATGTAGATACCATTGAAACATGTTTGATCATGGTAAGTTGTATCATGTCTAAGCATCATTTTAATAAATGTAATCAGTGAAGATGCCAAGCTTAATTTAATGTGTTCCTGGTGTTGTATTGGTTGTCTAGTCACTTTACATATATTGTATAGATAATTTTTTTTTACAAACCTTGGGAACTTCAACGCTGTATCGATCTCCATTATTGAAAAAAGTTGTTTATGTAAATATATATTGTTAAACATTGATGGTATGCGAATGACAAGACTTCATATCTTATTGTAACACATTAAAGACTAATACTAAGCAGTCAAGTAGTTGCCAGACCTATGCAAGCTGTTAATTAATCGATTCGTTTCTTAAATTCCTTATTTTTGCAAGAAGATCAAGTTGTACCTATATGTGGCCTCATTCTGGTTTATAAAGTTTTATTGCTTTTCAAATATTCAATTGTATTTCGTACTGAGGAATTATTAATCAGATTCGATGGTAGAGAGAATGTCTTGAAAAGAATAATTTTTGAAACAAGTTGCTTCAGTTAAGATTTGTATAAATACTAATCCTTGGGACTGTAGATGAATATCGAGATACTATCTGATTTGAAGTTTGGTTACCGATTTATCGACCCAAACCAGCGATGAGGCTCGAAGGAAGTTGTATTTATGACATTGTAAGAGCCAGTTCAAGTTTTTTGAGAGTATCGCTTACAAGCCATCGCCCAAGAAGAAGATGTTCACTGAAGACAAGGGCAGGGATCCGTTCGAAAAGACTTCAAGAATGAAGTACTCGAGCCAAGTGGAAAGGCGAGGGTTCATCATAGTGAATGTTAGTTTTATGAAGCAGAAGAAGAAGATGAAGAAGAAAAAGAAGAAGAAGAATGTAAATATATTCGCAGTGGGCGAACTTTGGAGTGTTAAGGTCTTAAGTATTACGGAAGTCTATGTACACAATTACAATGAAAGATCAAAGTTAAAATATTGAAACCGAATCAACTTTCTTTAATCATATATTTAAATCTGTTTATCTAGTAAATGAAATGTGAAAATGGAAAAAGTTTCCTAAACAATAAAAGAGACGTAAAGTCATAGAAAACGGAAGAGTGTAGTACAAGAGAATCACGCGATAGATAGACGGTCAAAGCGTCACTCGTACGCGACCGATATCGGATGTTCATGCTTGACAAGGAATCCGGCGCAATTAGGCGGGCGCGAGTGGCTCAGCGGCAATTACTCCAGGCAATGCGGTTACGCCGTGCACTCGAGGAGAAGTGCAAGAGGCACCGTCGGAGACAGCCGGACGAACAAGCGTCAAAACAGCCTCATTAAGGTCATTAGCGTTCGGCCGGCTGTAAAGGCCCAAGCATAAGAGTAGTGGGTGCATGCTTCTGCACGTTGCGTATCCCTGCAGCAGTGGTATCAAAGATGTTCCAGTCCATCGTCAATTCCAAATTATTATCATCCAAGTTAACCTCAAGTTTAAATAAAAGACCGTACCATTCTCCATTATCCTGAATTTAATTCAAGACCCTGACCTTTTCAGAAATAAACAGATATTGAAAGCTAAATGACACTTCTCCATGTTATAAAGATGTTGTTTTACGATATTATTTGGAAGTCTAATACTTATTTATTCGTAGTTGTACCGAGCACTGCCGCGTTTAGTTATTGCAGGCATAGCTAACTCGATGCTCGTACTGGGCTACCCCCCTTGTGTATCAGAGCAGATAGCTCTCTCTCTCTCTCTCTCTCTCTCTCTCTCGCTCTCTGTTAAACCACGCGTGAAAATAGAAATCGTCACGTTATGACTGCGGGATACATATGTGCTCACATTACCAACTATCACAGGTAGAAATAGAATTGAAGTTCTGCAGTTGATCTCCACTCATTAGGTTTTGCTATGGCGTAATATGCCCACAGCAATTGCTCCTCGCTAAATTGGCGCACCACAAGCTATTTGGTGATATCTGCTTTACTTTGTTTCTACATATATATACAACCAATTAATAATCAATCCAAATAATTAGAAAAGAAAAAATCTTCTCTTAATTCTCTTAAAGAAAAAATTACTTCAGAGTTACTAGAATATCCGTGGACTAATTAACACATTAAGGACCGCTAATAAATGTGTGAGACATACGCCTACGACCGCACGTTCCTGGGTAACCTTGTACGTTACTAAAATCATCATAACTTTTTAAAGTTATTTTTTAAGGTATTTATGAAGCAACTTTTTGTGAGACTTTTATAAATTGTAAAATAGGGTCCATTTTAAGTATTATTGAAAAAAAATGTTTTTTAATAATTATCATAAAATTTTATTTAAAAATCAATTTTATCAAAGTTTTTAGTGTTTTTTAAAAGTATGATATTCTGTGAAACACAGATAGTCTACGAAAGCATGAAACGCCGGCAAATAAGCAAAAAAAAAAACACGAAGGCAATCGAGTTTAATACATTGACTATTGATGTAAATACTTAAATGGACAAAGTAGGTGAGATCTAAAGACAGGGTGTAGAAAACACGGGTTACTTCGTGATCCGTCCGTAACAGACGGGGCGGGAACAAGAGAAACCACGTGGTCTTTAATGTATTAATACACAAACTGAATAATAAATTGCCGAACCTACAAAGCAATTAGAGGTCCCCATAATAACAGTCGTGTGTAAATCTTGTGAAACCTTATTAACAAATTTTGTATATATTCCGCTTTCATTGAATTCCCAAATGGTCACACTGATTGCGAATACCTATATTGCGTCACTGCATCAGTAGCATCAAAGCTGCTCTAGTCAATTGTGAACGTGCTGAACGGAAAGGTGTGACTACGCCGGACCAACATCTGTCCCCATCATGGGAACTCCCGAATGAAACGCAGGGTCGACGGCGGTGGGCTTTTTGTCGCTTCCAGGTTCGTAAAACTTGCAATTTACGGTGGCGGCACGGTTTTTGTCCATTCTGGCCGCCAGGTCGAGCATTCTTACGGGATGCTAAAAGCGAAACTGTCCGAGACGATGGATGAGAATCAATTTTCCGCTCCCCAGCATTACGACGACGCTAAAAATGGGGAACGGGGCAAGTTGAATACGAAGCGGCAAACAGAGAGTTGTTGATCCCTTGTAGGGAACAATAAGCATTGGCGAGATTAAGGAAACGATCGTTTGAAACTGGGTACCTCGTTCTCTGCTAATTAGTCATCGACGCGCCATTATAGGGTCGCATTGTTTAATTAAAACACAAAGCACGGTAGAGGAGGCGCGCGTTCACAGTCAAAGCTTCTTCACCGAAATTCGCTGGGTCTCTTTTTGCCATTCGAGAGTCCCTTTCGTGCTCAACTTGGCGAAGCTGTTTTTCCTTCTTCGTTTTCCTTCCTTTTCGAATGTTTTACGCAGACGTGTCTCAAGGAGCACGTGGCCGGTAGGGGCCATTTGAATTATCGAAGCACACTGCATTGAAATTGTCGTCGCTAGGTCTTGTTCTTCCGGTGGACAGGCGCCGGTAATCCGTTTTGGATAATTCGCGGGGGAAAGCGCTGCCCTGGGATTCTCGAAAGTCCTGCTCAACTTATTCAAGCCGCCCGAAATGCGGTATAAAGCTCTTTGCTTACCCCTTTGCACCGAAGGGGTTGCCGCGCGCGTAATAATTTGAATAGGCCTTGGCCCCTGTCAAAACAACCCTCGCTACGGCCAAGAAGTTCCGCCTCAACCGAGGGGATTTCTGCATACCTACTCCCGAGTACGCCTTTTTATACAACGAGTGTACCCACGTAGTTACTGAATTCGCGTAACGTTAAAACAAACGTATCACGACCACCACGAAAGGAAAAGTTTGTTTTCAATTGGCTAATTTGATACATGCTCTCGTGCAACGGGAGGATCGAGCATACAAGGTGTCTGACGCTGTTGCGCCCCAGTCGGAAGTTTCTCGGCTGGAAAATTGGATGTTTTTTGGCTAAAAGAATTGCCTTCAGACCGACTTCATCGTATGTTTCTCTTTACACGCTGTGAAAAGTAACCACAGGCAGGAAGCAGGATACCGTCTGGAATCGTACGTAAGGATGGCAGGATGGTTAAATATGAATTAAGAGCGGTGAAACAGTAACAAGAGGTTATACATATGTACATGATGTTACATTTAGAACGTGTATATTTCCACTGCCATGCATTCTTTCTGTATATTGAGGGCGTCTTCTAAAGAGTTCTCAAGATAGACGTGACTTGAACTAAGCCTAGGTGATTTAGGGAGAGTAGTCTAAATAAGATTGTCATGAACATGATATAGAATGTTTAATGATGAGTAATATATGGGTTTATTTTGAATTAGAGAGTATCTAGTAGGTCTGCTTTAGAAATAATACTATTAATACGTTTGACAATTTATTCAATCGAATTGACTGCATATAACTTACCAATTCACCGATGACTGTTTTATTGACTCATAGCATTACATTTAAGGTAGGATCTGCCAGATAACCTTTAACGATGAGTTCAACTAGCAGATACTCTTTGTACCTAACATGTTGCCTCCTAATACCGAAACCATGCACTAATATAGGGGCATCAATATCTGTAAATTATCTCATGTGCTACACACCCTAACTTTCCCCTTCCTCTACGACAAGGCCCAAGTATGTATATAATCTGATTGATAGGAAGTGGACTCACAATGCAACTCTTTCATTTCATTCTATAAGTCATGATTGATTTTCAACTGATTGAATATCAGCTATTTTATGTGGAAATATTTGATCCTTTTAGTACCGACTGAAAGACTTATACTTAAGAGAAGTATACTAAACCAAGTTAATGTAATTTAGTAAGGTTTAAAAGAAACAGTACAAACATAAACGCACAAATGACATTTTGCAAATTTGAAAAGAAACATATAAAACGAAGAACAAGCGATAAAAATTATTTGAAGAAGGCACTATCAAAAAAGTGGTTGCAATTTACACACATATTACAAGAACCGATGCTAAATCGATAACACGTTGTAGGTAATTAATGCTAAAACAATACACACGAAGTATTACAAACGTGTTTAATATTTTGTAATTCAAATAAACTATTAATTTGATTATTAAGATGTACGTGTGTCGATACTTTTTTTGAGTAACAAATTTTCGTTATTTTTATCTCTTTCAACAGCATTATTTCAAGTTTCAAAAAGTATTAGGTTGTCTCAAAAGTTTATTTCGTTTTATTAATAAGTAATACATACACAATATTTTATGTCTAATGTTACATTATTGAATTGTGTACGATTCATTTTGCTCCATTACTGTTACAACATCAACATCTAAGAAGTAAGATTGTCTATTTATATAAACACTTCCACACAAAATAACTGGGTGCAAATTACGAAAGAAACTTTTGGGACAACCTAATACAATACTTCTATTGTACATATATGTCACAGAACATCAAAACATATACTTTGTATTAATATACTACACGAATACATAAAGATATTCAATGAAAAGAAAGATCGCCAATACTTATTGTATGCACTGCATAGTCGTCGGCATCTTTCACAGGTGTTGCTATCAACGACATATCCTTCTTCGGCACTATAAGGGTTAATAAATGCCCTACCTGGCAAATAGGTATTCAACTTCAAAGAAACGCCTCCGTCTCGTGATACCGCGACTGAGGATGGGAATCGTTGTTCCAGCAGAATCATCGCGCACGCCTCGTTGTACCGGAACCGAGGGGATTCACGGTTTTTTGGTCAATTAACGTCGCCGACCTGGGAGAAGATAATCGCGCGAAAGAAAAGCAACCATCACGGCGCACGGAACTCCACCGGAGAATCCGTGTACATCGAGGGAGAAGGCAAGATTGTTCTGACAAGGCAGTCTTTACGCTTTTCCACGAGGAAGGCTGTCATCGCTCGTCTCGCAATTAGTCTCGCCTGACGCGTTTTTGCCGGCCGTCTGGTTGCTCCGTCCCGCGATCCAGCGTCGCGTGCTGGCACACCAGTTTTCCCTCGTTCCTTCCTTCTTCGTTGAACAAAACGAGCCGTACACACCACGGTTAATACGGGAGCCACGCGTGTCGGTCGCGAGCTGCCTGTAACGCGACGCTTCGAATTCGTCCCGTTATTTTTAACTTCGCTGAATAGTCGGTGGTTACTCGTGTTACGCCGCGTTAACCCCGCTACACCGATAGTATCGGAGCATTAATTTCCGCGAACGAGTCGAGTCGACGTGTCTGGGGATAACGAGGCGAATCTTAACGAGTTTGGCAGCTGCCGGGATCAGAATACTCTGCTTCGCTCGGGGCTTAAGGACTGGAGACGATTTGTCCCACTAGGAATTTCAAGACGGGAGTAACTATGATTCTCTTAAGGCGGCTTATAAGGTGTCGGAGTTTGCCCTAGTATTCTATGTTAGTCCTAAAGAAGTCATTACCAAGTGGTCCATCTCCTCGTGGTAGCCGCTGTGAGTACAGTGAAAACATGTTTCCAGGAGAAAGCAAAGAGACATCTCTGTGAGCAAAAGTATAATGGACTTCAAGATGTTTCAGCGTAAGTATCTTGGGCTATATGTATACGAGAGCAAAAATCCATACAAAGGTTAAGACTAGTTTAATTGGGCCATCAAGGATACGATCTCGAATAATTAAGGAACGAAGAGAGGGCTAGTTGTCTCTACATATGTGTATGGTCTTGAAGGCATCGTTAAAATAAGACCCTAAATCGATGGTCACTGGTGTCGAACCAAGGGTTTAACCTGACAAATCTGTTAATGTTAACATTTATTGTAAAACACTATCATCAACTAATAAATAATACGCGCTGCATATTTGTGACGCTGGGCATAGATACAAGAACCGGGACGCTGCATACATGCGACGTTGGCAGTGAACGAGTTAAGGAAGAGACTTTAAGGATTAGAGCTCAGTAATCTCTAACACATAGAGAGCTTGAGGCTATAAATTGACAGCAATTGTATAAATTCATGCATGAACGTTAAACGCCATGACCATCCGAACTATTGAAACGCTGAGATAATATAACTGCTCTTTTTGTGTCTTTTCAATATTTTCTACCTCAGCAGCTGGAATGATCGTTCCTAGCTAGCTCCCTAAAATATTCATCGAACGTTTCCGCTGCCACTGACACTCGGTATTCCCCAGAACCGCGATTCAACTTTCCACCGTTACGGAGTCGTTGATCGTACACCGGCCTCGAAATCCAGGAGAACCGTATTTACGGTGGAGCCCAAAGAGATTAAATTCGCAGCGCATTATTATGGGCGACGCCGTCGTGCGTAACAAATACGTCTGGATTTCGAGGGGCAACGTCGTCGATCGTAGACGCATTTGTATTCCGTCGGCAAGAACACTGTACGAGTATCTCTTCTGGAGTGGCGTTCCCGATGCAAAACGATGGAAAACGATCGGCCCCAATTCCCATGACACGGCGTAACTCCCGTACAACACCGACGAGACCAACCAAACCCAGGCAAAACGCGAACAGGCGGGAGTTCTGCGAACGCATCGCGAGCCAAATGGAATTCGGACTCGCCGCATCTCGAAACGCGGGTTCCCCGCTTGACGTACGATTATGGTCCGAGGGCCACTCGAAAACGTTTCATTCGCTCGAACGAGTTAACGTATCGGACATGTCCGCGTGAATTAGCACGTTCCGTGACGCGGCTTTATCCGGTCAATTTGAAAACGACCGCCGCCGTGCCTCGACGATTAACGTCGAAATTATTTCTTTATCCGTGGCAGAGGCTGTACGATAAGCGGAATGGTTTACGGCCGCCCCATCGATAAAATGAAGTGGGGCTAGAAAGTTTCCGGAAAAAGACATTTTTTCGTTGTTTAACCCCTGCAGTGCCGAATAACGATCGTTAGCAATACTTGCGAAAAGTGGCGACGACGATCTATCGCTAAATCGCTGTGCATACGCGATGGTGCTTATTCACGTCACGAGAAAACTCTGTCTCAAATTAAATATATAAAATGATATAAATGATTGAAGGTTTCTTCAGAAATCTCGTGTGACATGTATACGAATTGAAAAGATTGTTTAGAAGTGTAACTTTTTGTTAAATTTTGATGATTGATACCGAGACTACGCTACAGCAATATACGATACATGGTATTCGGTAGAGCGATAAGGATTATGTTAATACTAGAATGAATCACTTGTTTGTAGTAAGTAATCCTCCTCACGCTGGCTGCACATCATGTCATTATAAAATTCAGTTTTGTGTTATGATATTAATCAAATGTTTGAGGGTTTCACCATCTGGTTCTTCATAGTTGATACTAACCAACGCCTCCGAGTGTAAGCTGTGTACTGTGTACTTTGGATAAGATACTCCGTTTTCCGCTGTTTCACCAGCATTGCAGCTAACTTCTTCAGGGCTTAAGTAACGCACTGGTATTCAATTGTTTAACTGAACAATCAGACTTTTATTGGTAACCGGTGAACCATGTCTAGAGCTCGGTGATTGGTAGTCATTGAATCGTGACATGAGCACTGGTACCTTAAAATGACATCGGCTATACAATGCACGCCAATATCATTATGTCATTTGACACCTGAGGACGCTGACAGCAATACTAGAGACACCTCGGAGTATCTTGCTCAAAGGGCCAAAGGGAAGCCTCAGTTAGAATCAACTATGATATTAGTACTTTTGTAGCAAATAATTGAAAATACACTATTTAGTCTTTATACTATATGTTCTAGATAGAACATGATTTAACGACGTAAATAGCGTTTAAAAAATAATTAACTTTTGAATTATTCGTAATGATTTCGATAATGAATAAGTATTATTAGTAAGATTTTCAACAAATGTTGAAATAAATTTGGCGTTAATTCATCTTTCCTTTAGTTGGTAATATGTAGACTGCGGATCTTTATGCAAAATAAAATCTTTGCGAACGTGCCTATAAAAATTGAACCTAAATAGGAATTTATTTTATTCTGCAAATATTATAACATGAACTTTACTTTCAATCTTTTTTATATTCTTGCATTTTGCATTTTGTAATTTCTTGCACGTTCAAATTTTCTATAAATGCATAAAGATCCGCAATCTAGTAATATGTATCGTTTTAATTTTGGTAAATATCAATCTTACTTTTATTATTATACTTTTTTTCTCGAACTTCAGTTAGTAATATCACTTTGGCATTTAATTCTCTTAAAAGAATTAAATATTGTTCAATGAGAAATTCGAATCATCGATATATTATGTGGAAAACGGAACTGTGTAGTTGAGCCTTGCGTCTGGGGTTATGTCATAGCTCCAGGGGCAGATTAAGGAATGGACTGTGAAGGGAGCTAAAGCCTAAGGGTCCCAGGAGATTAATTTGGAGCAATTTGATAAATTCATGCGCTAGTGTGAAACAGTGAGCTTCTGGTATCTATACATAACCCTTATAGTGAAGAATGGATTAACTTTTTTATTTCCAAATGTTGAAATTACTTTATAGATTCATTTTGTGTTTAACTCTTTGAGTATTGAATTCTTTTGACCAAAGTAATGCTTGTTGATGGAGTATTCCTCAGCGGTTACGATCGCTGAGAATAGAATTCTTGTTTAATTCATTATTTTATTAAAAACATTAAAATATACAACATATTTTAACTTCCAAATTAATAAATCTAAATATTTTAATTTAATGTATGTAACATCAAATATGAAAAAAGGCTGACTGAATTATATCTTAAGCACGCAAGATACGTAGGAAAATCGATAATGCCTTACGAAAGCCTAAAGACAGTCAAGCCTTAAGTTAAGAATCCCGCAAAAACACAGAACTGGGACGCAATGTCTTGAGTATGTTGGCTGACTGAACTTCCACAAAGTCGAAATCCATAAATCAAAACATCCTGTCCTGATTTATTTTTACCAGCTGTTCTTTTTCTAAAGACGATATTTCCAAATTAACTTTCTATCTACATATTAGGTTCCCGTGTGGAAAATAGTAAGGGAAACCTCCATAATATTCGGGTCCCGAACTGGCTTTAATATGGAATCCATAATATGATTCTCCTGGATATATCTCTAAAAGGTCCCGACAAGGCAATTACAGGTTTCCATTTTAAAATATAATCAGGGCTGGATAGGTGAATCATTGTAGCATTGCAAGGGTATTTCAGAGGCCCGATAGGGCTACAATCGGGATTAAAACCGGAAATAATAAGGCCCTGAGAAGCCATCCTTTAATGGCCCCGTTTAAAAAAGCGTGACAATCCCTTATGCCGCCTTACGGGAACTGAACGGGCTTCCTAAATAGGCCCCGAAGTTAATTCGGGACAATTAACTTGGGCCTTTACGAATCCCTAACAAAATTTCCACACGGGTTGTCCAGAAAGTTCGTGCCAATTTCTAAGAAACATTCAAAAACATGTTTGAATTTTAATATATATTTATTGAATTACATAGGTGCCATTTTGTTCCATAATCTTTCCATCTTTTAAGGGATGTATATATGTTATTTGTTTTCAACCACTTCGATATATTCAGATCTGTACCACCTACCAAAAATCGACATAGACTTTCCGGACAACCCAATATTTAAATCAAGATATAACCTTATTAGGTGTTAACATAAGCTTCAATGGATAGGCTTCATCACCTATGACGAAATCGATATGTACTAATTTTACTTTGCTAGGCTCTATTTGTCATTTGGGGTTGCTCATCACAGCTACACTTAATCCAGCTCACTTAGAGGAATTCTAATGTCATTACTGGGTTTTTATTCGTTGCAATTACATTTGTCTCGCCACGAAATGTTGGTCTGCCGACGTGGTATATAAATAAGAAATTATAAGAAATAAGTAGAACTCCAGGACCTTTAACTTACAATTAGATACTCTAAGGTCTCATCAAAGGTTCTCATTGCTCTATTAGGAGTGGTTGGCTCTTGAAAAATATATTAAAGCTAGAAATAAGTTCATTGCAAGTAGATAGGACCCGAAGACACCACTTTCGAATAAATTAAAGCAAATTTTAATATATTTCAAAATTATACAATTCTACTTAACTGGAAAGCGTCTGGGATTACATTTTAAACGCGACGCGAATTATTCTGTTTAAATTGTGCATAGTCGCGCTTATTGCAGTCTTTACTATACATACCCTGAAAAATATATTAATCAAAGGGCTACCCAATCATTTGTGAGAATGACTAAGTAATCCACGATCAAGACGATTTTTTAATTCACTATAATTTCTCTATCTTTTCCAAGCTAACTGAAGTTTCCGCAGTTAGAATTATTTCTATGTTTTCCACGGTAACTGACTAATCTGCAAACAGTTTGTCCGGAATCAGGACTAATTTTGTTTTCCGTTCTCATTCAAGACCCTTGAGATCATCTCTACTCCGCCTTCCTGTGCCAATCAGACGTTAACTAATTTCGGTAAAGGTGGTTCCCCTTTTTCATCGATTTTTCGCCCAACCTGCAAGTGTGACCTCAGATACGTCGAGAGAGCGTGATACAGGTGCAGCGCAAGGTCACTGTTCTTCGGCAAAGTCGTTTAGGACTTTCACTGCTTGGGTCTCGCCGTTGGGTCTCTATATCGAGATGTATCTGCCGCTGCTCCGAGGATCTATGACGGGTCAATCGCTATGGAGTGTCAGGGATTCCAAGTTCCGAGTGGAATTTGAAGATCTCTTACGTGACACTAATTTACTGCAATAGATTACTAATATTCCGTAATCCTCAAAAATAGAGCAGACGTCACGTCCCCCTCATAACCTCAGCACGTTAAGATTCTGCCTGAGTGTTTAACTTTGAGTCACCGTGTGAACTTTTCTCAGATTTGAATTCGCGAGGATGCTGTGGCCAGGTCGTCGTGGCACGAAGGAGACATAGTGGGGGGACAATTAACGACTCGTCTCCGACGAATATATGGACCGTTCGTGCGGGACGACCCCCGTCATACGTCACGTCTTTCCATGAGCGTATTTCGGCGTAACGAGTCGACTCCGCACGCGTTATTCGTGCGTTGCGTGAGTAACGATCGGTCCCGGTCCTGCGACGCTGCAACACGATGCAACAGCCTCCACGAACGCGATACACGCAGGAGTTTCGAATTTCCACGGTCGTTCGAAAGTCACCATCACGGAAGGTACCCGTGGGGCCTCGACCAGGCGGGTTGAAGGTCGAGACGCAGGGCTCTGGCTCTCGGGCTGGCTGCAGGAATTGGGAATTTACGGGACGACCAGCACCGCCGCCGCCGCCGCCGCCGAGACGCGACGTTAAAAGTGTTTGCCTCGTTGCTGTAATATACCTCATTACTCGGTACGCGTGCAACGCTGACTCCCGGAACTCGCCTGGTAATTCCATTCTTCCTGGCTCTGTGGCCAGATGTCCGTTTCGGAGTCTTATTGTCTTCGTTACGAGCCATTGTTGCGGAGCGCTGCTGCTGCTTCGTTACCGCTCGCCTGGCTCACGATTTTTCTAGCCAAACGAACGGAACTGGTTTTTCGTTCGCGTTACAACGATCGATGATCGCCTCGAGGTGAACGGTTTCTTTCGCTAGGAACACGATGTTGGAAATTAGCTGAAGCTCGAAGCGTGCT
This sequence comes from Hylaeus volcanicus, assembly GCF_026283585.1. NCBI lineage: Eukaryota > Metazoa > Arthropoda > Insecta > Hymenoptera > Colletidae > Hylaeus > Hylaeus volcanicus. The sequence continues at coordinate 16,315,199 of NC_071976.1, forward strand.
CAGTGAACGGAGAAAGCGATAGTCAGGAACGCTAAGAGTTTGAGTCTCAAAGTAAAGGTTCAAGGCTATTCAAGATCTAGTAACCAAGGAGTTACTTTACCCCTGCGAGTCGTGACTGGGATTTGGGACAGCTCCGTTTCGGATGCCCCTGACTGGATCAACGATTCTCTCAACGAAATCAGTTACTCGCTCTCAAACATGTACAGTGGGTGTAGAATGTATTCGTACACCGATCAATTTCACAAAAAACTTTTGTGTAAAATTGTAGTTTCTTAACTTCTTTTTTTATAATCAATGATATTGTACATATTCTCGGAAGTCTCTAAGATAGGTATAGTCCAAACAACATTTACTAGTTAATATAATTTGTGAAATCAACAAAAAAATGCGAAAAGTGGGTAAAAGCATAGAAGCAATAAGTATTTGTACGATTTTTATGACGAACCATTTACAGTAGAGTTTGTAACGTAAACACATTAGTTTATTGCTCCGTACGAATAAGTAAATATCAAAGTTCCAGTAAAATACTTTAAAAAATGGCTCGAACAGAGGAATTGAAGAAGATCCCACTTCGAATAACTAATAATTTAGTTAATTTAACGCTTAGAATAGTTGCAATAATTATAAAATTGCTTTTTTTTTAATGAAGTTTTAAAAATTAAACAGTTGTACGAATACTTATTGCTTCAATATTTTTATCGATTAATTGTTTTTTTCTTGTTAATTTCGCAACTTATATAAATAGCTATTTTTTTGTTCTCTATCTATTCTAGAGACTTCCGAGAATCTATAGAATGTCATTGTTTATAAAAAATAAGTAATTAAATTACTATTTTACATAGTTTTTTTGGAAATTGATCGGTGTACGAATACTTTCTACACCCACTGTATAAAACGAACATTCTTTACTGCAAGGAAAGTACCGTATGGATCAAATACTCTGGAGTTATTGTTTTAAGCTTTATCGACAAGAGAAACTCAAGACAAACGTCTATAACAATGCTCGAGATTAGTGTTGAATAGCGCTTCAAATATCTAATCTCGATGAAGGGAGGGTTGGTTCTTGCAATATCGAGTCGCCTGGCTTTATTTTCGTCGGGAAATAGCTAACTTATTCAGGAGCTTCACGGACTTAGTTGATTATACGTATTATTAAGCCACAGGTATGACGCCATGCTATGTGAAATACATATCTACTACATGTTATGTACGCGTAGACTTAAGTTGAATTGATGTCGACGTCGTTACACGTAATTATGTAGAACTATGAATACGCAGAACTATGTAGTCAGGTTATACGCGACATAATCTTATTTGATATACATGGTGTTTTGTTTACCACGGAATAGTTAACGGAACCTTTAACATATACCGGCTTAAACGTTTTTGGAAGCTATTTAGAGTCCCAAAATAGGTGCAGTTTTGGTGCTATTTTATATAATATATTCAGTTTAATTAATCACGTCGTGACATTACATGTAAGGAAAATGGCAGACTTGAAAGTTTAATCAAGGAATAGTAATTCAAGAATTTAAATTATTTCCAAAATTAAAATCCACGGAATTCTACACATAAAGCTCTCACTATTTAATATCATTAAATCAATAACATTTACAACAGGGAAGAATGTTATGGCTACCAATGGCCCGTTCTTTAAGAGAAAATAGTTCTTCACAAATTTAGCGTTTTAATCCTGATCTACTTAACCAGCAATTTGATGTGATCCAGGCTAATAGAATTACTTTAACGGCGACGAGCGTGAAGTAGAAAATCGGCTCGCGGAAGTGGCCAGAGATTTTTCCAGGCAAAGCGAGCTGAATCCCCGCCGTCATTCAAGTTTAATCATATTCGCGCGACGTTCGCGTTAACGAGACAGCCACGGCTCGTCGCTCGCATTTAATATTTACTCGGGCATCATTTCCGCTCGTTTAATTAAAGCGCTCCCAGCGTCGGTTTCTTCGTTGAACCGCGATCGGCCCTCAGATTCCGCATGACCGGTATTTACCGAGCCTGATTCGCAACGAAATTAAATTGGTACATCCAATACCGACGTTGCTTTCGTTTTACCTTTCGTCGTCCTTCGTTGGCGCTTAGCACTCGATATTTTCGTCTTTTGGTGCTAGATTTGCGGAGCAGAAAATCGCTACACGCTTGTGTTTCGCGTCGAGTACTCGGGTTTCGACTCGCAGAGTAATAGAAGAGAATTTAGTATGCTGCATTCGATGCGAGTTCTACGAAATATTTAATTGTCATATGGCATTATCCTTATAATGGTTTGATTCTTAAAAATAATATTCGTATAATAATATCCGTAATGATAGTTAGTTTCTTAAAAAAAAGGGGGAGAGGTGGGTAGGATCTCAAATATTTTGAAATCCATCGATGATGATTCTTTCTTGAACCACCATTGATCTGTCGAGTGAGTAGCGGTTAGTACAGAAACGACAGTTTGAAAATTATCTTTTGTTTAAATTATAATGATTCTTAGGTGTCATCTTTATGTTTCCTCTATGTGAGTTTGTCCTTTAGTTTTCTAATGTTAGTTCGTCTGAACTTTAAACAAAATTGAACGGCTATTCCCTTCACCCAAATTACGCTTGGAAATACGAAAACTAAGACACTCAAGTACTTAACCTACAGTCGAGGTCAGAAATATAAAGTGCTGGATAAAATGAAAAATGATGAATACAATTCCCTCTCTGTTGATATATAGACCTAACATTCGAATAGTTGATAAACTATCACAGTTGAAAACTATACCAGAGACGATTTTTCAACTCGAAGAAAAGTAACATCATAGCTAACATAACAAAACTATCACAATTGCATGGAATACGATCATTGTTACTATAATGCATAATTTTCTACAAAAACTATTCACTCATTTCAACAAGATTACCTCCAGTGGTCCTCCAAAAAATATTATAACTGCCAGAGACATCCACCTCCTTATGTCATGATCCAGACATTCCAAGGTTTTCTTTCCAACCGTGCAATCTTTCGATAATCAATGTTTGTCACGTGCAATCATCAATCCGACAAGATTACGTCGAAAATAATTATTAACATTATATTCGATCTGGTAAATCGCCTGTCGATCACTAGCAGCAATCAACGCATCGAAAAGAAAGAGAAAAAGAAACAGAAACAGAATGTACGGTGAAGTTGCTTTCAGGAGGTGCAGATCTCAAGGTGTACAAGCAATTAAGTTTTTTACGGTAGCTCTTTTTGCTACCAAATTACCGAAGGCGGGCCCGGGCGCGATCGGAAAAAATGCAGAAAACGTGGATCGGGTGACCGTAAATCGTTGTCACAGGACAATGAGTGAAACAACGAAGACGAATCGTTTCTTTATTCCTCGGGGCTCCTCGCCCTACCCTATCCCCGTGTCTCTGGCTAGGTGGATTTTCATTACTTTGCTGGAACAAGCTGTCGGATTGGAATCGGCATCCGATGCTGTGTCTTCTGACGTTCGGCGGCGAACATTCCTTCGCCGTGCCTTTGCACCGCTGTTGTTCACCGCGTCTGCGTTTCCTGCAGTCGCTGGAGAACAACAAAATGGATGCAAATTGTTCACGGGGATCCCAATTGGCTCTAATGAATTCGTAGTAAGTGAACGCGTTAGGTTCAAGGCTGAATGAAACTGTACCGAAAGAAACACCTTTGAGAAATGGAGAAAAATGTAGGGCCAAGAATTGGGTCACTCGTTAGTCTACTTATTCCACGATTTCATTTTGTATTAGGTTATCCCAAAAGTTTCATTCGCTTTATTAATAAGTAATACATGCACAATATTTTATGTTTTATGTTACATTACTGAATTGTGCACGATTCATTTTCCTCCATTAAGGTCGATTCAGGCTATACGACACGAATCGTCACGTTCCGGCAACGACACGTACCGGCACCGACACGACAAAACATTAAAATACGCGTTTTAATGAAACTATTCACACTTAACAGACACCGACTTGAACGTTCCGTCAACGGGAATAGTGTGAATAATTCCATTAAAACGCGTATTTTAATGTTTTGTCGTGTCGGTGCCGGTACGTGTCGTATAGTCTGAATCGATCTTTACTGTTACAACATGAATATCTATAAAATTAGATTGCCTATTTACATATATAAACACGACCACATAAAATAATTGAGTGCAACTCGCGAAAGAAACTTTCGGGACAACCTAATACATAACCACAAGAATTGAATTTTAATTTTTTATTAAAAAGTTGAGAATCTCTGATAATCGCATGTTAAAAATTGAAAATCATAAAACGATAATATATGTTACGATTTTCTTCAAATTTCTTTGAAAAATATCACTTACTCAAACATTTATAGGAATTTTGTCCAACGTAACACAATTGGAGGAAAAGGGGATGAGGGTTAACTCCTATCCTAGGAATCGTATCTGCCACTTTGTCCTCCATCAACAATCAATAAATTTCAAGGTAAAATGGACTTTGACTGCAACGTACAGTGAGTAACTTCAATATTCGGACACTATGAGATTTTTACTTTGTTTCATCATAACTTCGTTTCTAATAAAACAAATAAAAAACATAATCAAGTATTATATTAACGTATATGTGTAGTAAATAATAGTATAAGTTTTATTTACATAACTTACTGTACTTGTTAAATAATACGATTGAAACAAAACATTGTCTGATTTTCGCGTTACTTTAATATTCGGGCACATGGTAGTGTAGCACCTTTTCTGAGTGTTTACGCAGAGTTACTTCGAGTTAGAAGGTGTGTTTGTTTACAAACACAGTCGACTGTTCGAATGATACTAACAAGTCTTATTTCATCAGTTATTCCTTGATAATCGTTACGTGCACGTGTATAGTGCCACGCAAAAGCAATACCACGTATAATATACGACAACCTGTGATTTTTCACAATGCAAAGGGGAAATCATGTAGACAAATTGCTGCCATACTCAACATGAGTAAGTACAGTGGCAGATATCGTCAAAAGGTTCAAATACGAGGATCGTATAGACTCTATACCCGAAAAAGGCCAACCGAAGAAGCTGGATGCACGTGATAAGAGGAAACTAATAAGAAAAATAAAGAAGGATCCTTCGCTCGGTGCACTAAAATTAGCAACAGAGCTCTTAAACGAGACTGGGAAGAAGGTACATCCCGAAACAATCCGCAGACCCTTAAAAGATATTGGTTACAATGGAAGAGTAGCTAGGAAGAAACCGTATGTGAATGAACAGAATCGGAAGAAGAGATTAAATTTTGCTAAAGAATTTGTTTTGAAGAAAGAAACATGGTGGAACGATGTTATTTTTACAGACAAAAGTAAATTTCACATTTTTAGATCAGATGGACGAAGGATGGTGGGACGTAAGAAAAATGAAGAATTTAAATTTAAAAATCTAAGGCCGACCCCGTGTGGAAAATAGTAAAGGAAACCTCCATAATATTCGGGTCCCGAACTGGCTTTAATATGGAATCCATAATATGATTCTCCCGGATACATCCCTAAAAGGTCCCGACAAGGCAATTACAGGTTTCCATTTTAAAATATAATCAGGGCTGAATAGGTGAATCATTGTAGGACCCGGTAGGGTTTAAACAAGGTACTCAATGATTTCCACAATAATTTTAAACAAGGACTTGATGGGTTAACCACTATGGGAACCAGTGTGGTACAGTCAGAGTATGGAGAAACCGTTAAAATGAAATTTAATAGGGCCTTAACGAATTGTGAGGACCTGAAAACGTTTACTCAGGGTATTGATCATAGAAATCAATGATAATGTTTACGTTGGAAAACGAATAACAATCACACCTCTTGAGGGGGAGGGGGGGGGGGGTATACCTCTTGAGGGGTCCAGTACATATTGAGTAAAAGTATCAATAAAAAGAAAAACATTCATTGTTTGCCCGAAAAAAATTATTAAAAATACACCCTCGTACCGCGCGCGCACTGTGGTATTTATAAATATAAATATTCCATGTCAACTGCGTTACATAATAAATTGTTAAATAAACTTTTATAATAGTAATTGATTATATTTTCGTGAGTCATTATTCGTAAGACATTTTTCAGAATTCCTATTTTTTATTTAAATATTTCTGATTTACATGCATTTAGGGTGTGTCTAGGGCTATTGTAAGGGTATTTCAGGGGCTCGATAGGGCTATAATCGGGATTAAAACGGGAAATAATAAGGCTCTGAGAATGGACTAGTAAAATGGACTAGAGCGACGTATCAAGACAACAACAATATCTTGAAAAGAAATGTTGAAACGTCGGTTAAAAGAAGAATGGGACAAATTAACTATTGAATATTTAAAAAAAATCATTAGCAATATGCCACAACGTTTAAAAGAAGTGATGCAACAGAATAGCTTACCCAACAAGATATTAAAACACATATTATTATAAAAATTAGCTTTAAAATAAATAATTTCTAAAAGTGTCCGAATATTAAAGTAACGCGAAAATCAGACAATGTTTTGTTTAAATCGTGTTATTTAAAAACTAGAGTAAGTTATGTAAATAAAACTTATACTATTGCTTATTAAACATATACGTTAATATAATACTTGATGATGTTTTTTGCTTGTTTTGTTAGAAACGAAGTTATGATGTGATAATGTAAAAATCACATAGTGTTCGAATAATAAAGTTACTCACTGTAGGTCCCTCGATGGGAACAGATCGCGAGAAGTCAACCTTGTTGATGCTCGTGAATCCGGGTAGTCGCGAATGAAGGTACCTCTTCGTTCAGGGCGGGTGTTGGGCGGGTGACACAGATTTTAGACAGCCCCGTGACTTAGCACGTTCGCTGGAAGTCGTCCCCTAGCGGGACAGATCCTGCTATATAAGGTGCGCGACTGCCGACAAGGAGTCCCTTCTAATTCTACGGGTCGTCGAGGCGCACCGCGAAAGTGCAAAGCCGTGGTATGAGGCACGCGGCAACAAGCAAAACAGATCGAACGCCTGAGCGGGGTAGAGGGAACGAAGGACGGGGACTAGAGGCGGGACAAGCCGGTCGACCTCTTTGCGATTACAGAAATGGAAAGTGCAGGCGGTTAGCGCATCGCAAACTCTCGCGCGTACTCGTGTGTACGTATAGGGTGCTCCATTAGGAAATTTGCAAACTTTGTCAAGATGGGAAATTCGTGGGATCAAAAAATGATCTATAGATGATGGGTCAATTTAACTCCATTATATAGATGTATATATTAGTTGCTGAGTTGGGCTGTGGGGTAGATTTCCATTTTTTTAGGTCACATGACTTCATCTTTTTCAGATTCTTTTCAAAGGACTGCACGAAATCGGAAGTGCAAACCTGTTACACGTCAGCAGATAATAACAACATTTGCGTGTAGGGAGAACCAGGTTTCTTAATCAATAGCAGTACAATATGACAGTAGCAACTGTAGTTCCAAACAATGTTAAAAATTTAGTGTCCTGAACGCTTCTACGATTTATATCAAAGTACTTTCTATGTCACGAAGATGAAGATAAATCGAACCATTATGCAGGTTACATGGTATTTCTTAGTTGCAGCAACATTCTGAACATGTTGATGATGTTTGTCGATATCGTCGCAGAACACCCAGTATACGCCTTCGGTCAATCTGTAAAGCAGAATCGACGACTAGTTGCGGCGAGCTACCATCCAGGCTGTCCGTTCACGCGAACGCTGTAGGTACGCTCGTTGTCAGCCAGGATGTTGGACAAGCCAACAGCGTGCTTGACGATTTATCAATCAATACGCGTCGCCCGGAAAGGCGACGATCCCCAGCAGTATTAACCCTTTGCGATCGATGCAAAACTAGTCCAGACTTCCTACTCGAACGGGAGAATTTTCCTGCAAATTTGACATTTTATTTAGGGATTGGTATCAAGATTACGACATTCCAACTTTCTAAATTATAAAATCTATATTGTTCTTTATGAATCAAAAAAGTGTTAGACTGAAATGTCATATATCTTTTATGAAACCTGATTATAAGAGGATGCCTTCAACAGAAAGATAGTCGCACATAAGTGGTGTCAAGTTTTCTCGATGTGTATAAGATTCGTTAAACACTTCTTAATGACTTTCAAACAAAGTTCATACTCTTTAAGTTTTACATAAAATTGTTTCCATGTTTACAATATCAATATACAACATAAATATACAATAAATCTATTATATACTCGACGTAATAATTAGTTTCTTTTTGGAAAGAATTTCAACTGGTTCCTCTACTTCATGTCTTTCATGTGGTAAAATGAATTGTCATTCGCCTAAGGTAGACAACTCTAATTTATGGACAGAGAACTCTAGTCTATCTTCCCTAGCTTCCAATCAAGTATTCCTTCCTCTTCCTCCATTCCACTTCCTGGCTATAGCTTCAACATCCGTACCTCCACCCATCCGCATCACATCGTACGCAAATATCAGTTGTCTTCATCTGTTAGATGATTTGAATAGAATGTTTCCGAAATAATTTTGAACAGAACCAGTAGTTTTCAAGATGCCATGAACGACTACTCGACCGCCAGTCCAGTTTTCGACTTGCCGTTCCCATGTATCCGAGAGTCGTTCCACGGTTCAATAATCGTGTTCGTAGATGGATCCCTAAATACACCGCAAACACAGGGAACCGCTGTTAATCTTCCGGTCAAATAAGCAAATTTACCCGTCCGCGGGCAAGGAATTGTAATTGCGCGGAAGCATCGATTTAATTGAACGACGAGAGAAACGATGGGGTTGGTGTGAGCCGCGAACTCTATTGGTTCGGAAACTTTTTATCACCAGAGAAGCGGCAACGGAGAAGAGGAAAGACGAAGAAAGCGAAAGAACGCGAGAAAGGAGAAGGAACACGAGCAAAAGCGGAAGGATCGATGAATGAAGACCGCGATGGACGGCTCGCGGGCTTTATCCCAACGCCAACGTTCCAATTACCAAGTTCGAATCTCGCATTCACGGAGTTTATTTGTATGGTTAGACGAGTCTGGTAGGTGTGCTGGCGCAAACGCAGATCTTGCTTGGCGGAACGGGAAGAGCTAGCGCGCGCGCTCCCGCGGAGCTCGTGGACAGATAGCATCGGACGGGAGCCGAACCATGTAATTGATTCAGAGTAAAACAATGAGCCTCTATGTGGAACCGTACCGCGTGCACTGCGTGCGCGTCTTGCACGATGCTCCACTCCCAGACGGCTCGTAAATTCACAGCTCCGTGAAGCCCGACGGAGTTGCGCGCGTCTGGGTCTTCCGCTTCTTCGTGGCTGTTGATGATGGGCTTGCGTCGGGGGTCGGGAAACTTTTCCTGAGATGAGCCGAATTATAACACTTTTGTACTCTGCAGGCTATGAATTAACATCGAGGAAATTATTTATAAAATGCGAAATTAGTGGCTGCGCAGAGATATAGAGAGACTAACGAAATTGATCACATGGTAACGTTATTTCAAGTTTTCTTGGCTTTTTTTTAAAACAGTTGATACTCGACCAAAGTCACTTTATTCCTTTGATGCTGAGGTACGAATTTAGTTGATCGTGAACATCAGATATAATTAGAAGTAATCGAACAATTGAGTAAAGCATTCGATCAATACTATGTCAGTGGTAAATTGGTATTGTCAGTAAGTAATATATACTCACATATTGTATAATTATATGATATGTGATAATATTATTCTTTCACTGAATATAAATTTTGTTCACTTATACGACGAAGTCAGTTGCTCAAAGTGTAATGAAAGAAACTATGAAAAAACTTAACGTAGATATTTTTTTATAGAATATTGGCAAACGAGCTCGATAGGGATATTTGGTGCTATAAGAAAAAAAATATAGAGTGGTGAAAAATATAAAGCTGATCGAAAAATAAAACTCTCCGATACAATCATGTGCGGTATATTCCGTTTTATACGATCAGGTGAAGTTGACAATGCCTTACAGGTAAAACAAGATTAAAAGCATTGAATAATATCGATATAAGCCCTCAAGGAGTGCATCGAGTATTCCAGCAAGCCGGTATGAAAGGGAAAACCAATGTTAGGAAACCGCTCCTAACAAAACATTCCTCGATGTTACAATTAAAATTTGTAGACCAATGTGAAAACATCACAGTACAAGATTTAGAACGTATAATTTGGTTAGAGAGAGCAAATTATCGGGGTGAGGTAGAGTGAGGTACTCTGGAAGTTTGACAAAATTGATTTTTATTTCTTTTGTTTTCAAATATTCTGTAATTTTTTATAAATCGTTCGAGCCCTCACTCACAGCTGAATTTAAAGAATTTAAAGAATTTAAATTTATCAGAATTTATCAAAATTTAAAGTTATCTTTCACGACAAACCCAAGCGGTTCTACTCCGCACTTTAACTTTAAGGGGATAGAGAACTATATAATTTTGAAAAAATAATTTTGTATAGCTTTGTCAATTCTGTTAGTCATTCTATACATGTTCCGAGAAAGTGCATAATAATGTAGAAGAAAGTTGCGTATGGGTTAACGATTTTTCCTCCGAGTGCATCGGTACATATATCCATGACAAATAATCTTCTGATCGACACACTAACAAACAATAGGCGTAATCAATAAGTTACACGGTTCATTCTGAATATTTTCATACAGAGTGTACAAAAATATAGAATTGCTTTGATGATATAAGACCTTCTTCGTGTTATCTTGTTGAAATGCAACAATTTTATTATTATTCTCACATGTGTTTGTAAAAGGTGTTTTACGTATTCAATTTATGTGTGACTGACATTTTTTCACAAACGAGGCAAGCACTCTTACACGAATTCCTGGTTTCATTCATATTACCTCGCATGCACTCGCTACATGCAGTAATGTGTTTGCGAAGTCATTCAGTACAGACAAATATGCGAGGTTATTCAGGTATCTCTACGTGAAAAAAATGTATCATGAAACCCTTTCGTTACGACTTGGAGAGGGCAGAAACGGGAAAGCCACTTCAGGGACTGAAACTCTAATTTACAGGCTTATATCTGTTTAGATATGTTTATATGATATTTTTTACTCGTCCCACCGAGTACTTTAAGAGCGAAGTACCTCTTATATGCGCTCTTAAGAATTCTCGGATATTCCTCTTCATTCCACACAACTTCTTTTGTACGTGTACTATAGAATTACTCACCATATATAATAAAATATGATTGCTTTGTATAAACAACATGATAACAACTAAGTATCTCTGTACAGGTTTAAAATCTTTGCGAAGAATGAAAGGTTCTAGATGTCATTTTGTCATTGATTTGAATCTTCGTATAAACCATTGTCGGTTAAAGATATTAGTAATGGATATGTCAGGAATTTTCAGATCAATTTTAGTTTATTGTTAGTAGCATAGTAAATTTTGAAGTTTCCAACATCTATCCTAAATATTATATCAGCAGTAGATAAAAAACGAATATCATCGAATATAAATGATAATACATTAATAGAATTACAATTGTCATACAGAATAAAGTTAATGAGAACCGAAATTCTAACAGTAGCACCCTTTTGACGAGGACCTACAGACTTCATGCCACAAGAGATCGAAACGTCATTGCATTTACCTTGTTTTTTCGATACAAGAATAAAGTGATTATTGCAATTTTTGTTCTCATTCTTCTCTTTCCTATCGTGTTTCGAAAAACAGTTTCGTAAAAAATGTTCAATACAGAGCTCTTGGGAGCATTCAGCGGAAAATTCCTGACATATCCATTACTAATATCTTTAACCGACAATGGTTTATACGAAGATTCAAATCAATGACAAAATGACATCTAGAACCTTTCATTCTTCGCAAAGATTTTAAACCTGTACAGAGATACTTAGTTGTTATCATGTTCAGCGGACTGCGTTTGATAACTAAACAACTCTTCGTCCCAACCGCGGTGAAACGTTTTCCACTTTTCAGCGGACAAGGATGACTACCCGCGCAATGAGGAAAAAGGAACCATTTGGCCACTGATGTCGGGCGTCCGGCTCCAGCGTATGATGTACAACAAATGTAAATAGAAAAGCAACGCGAGAGCCGACCGGACAAAGCCATAACGTGCCGGGACGAGCGAACAAAGCCGAGGGACTTTTATTATAATAATCTGCAGCGTATGCAACCGAATGCTCGTCTCGCGTGTTTCCTCCTTCTTTTTTCCAACCCTCTACGGGCTCAGTACCCCTTACCGCCGTCGTGCAATCCTCTCCTTTTACCGCTCTGCGATGCACTTTATTGCGAGCAACCCCTTTTTTTTAGCGCTACTGGGCCTGCAGTATCGAAATATCTCGAGGAAAGGCGAGAAAAACCTTTGCAACCAAACTGTGATAAAAAATTAAACTGGTACTTGGTTTTGCAAGCAATATAGTTTATATTCGTTGACAACATATAAACGTGTTCGAGGTCATCATCACGGAATATGTATTTTTAAACTTGTGTTAAATGTAACAGAAAATTTTTTTAAAAGAAAACCTCTTTTCTTTTAAAAGGACATTTATTTAGTAAGTTAGGGTTTTGACTAATGAATTATTATTTGTTTTGTAGCAATCCACATATGGATTTTAAATCCTCAAAATGGAACTGAATTTGTAAACTTCTTCGAGAGATAAGATTGTATTAGGTTGTCCTAAAAGTTTCTTTCGCTTTATTAAGAAGTAATACATGCACAATAGTTTATGTTTTATGTTACATTATTGAATTGTGCACGATTCATTTTGCTCCATTACAATATCTATGAAATTAGATTGTCTATTTATATAAACACGACCACATAAAATAATTGAGTGCAACTCACGAAAGAAACTTTCGGGACAACCTAATATTATGAATTATAAAGACATTCATGGATCATTTGGATGTACTCTGTAAACATTTGAATTACAGAAATAGTATTATAACAATAATTTATAAATAAAAACAGAAGGCAAAAAGAAGTTTTCTATAAATGTTTTAATTATTTTTATTTCATTGTAAGATCTTGACTCCGTCAGAAAGTCAGCAAGATTGTACAGAAATAAGAATGAATAATATAATTAAAAAAATATATATATAAATTAAGTCTGCTTCGTAGCCCAAATCGTAGATAATAAATCGAGAATATTTTCTTATTTTTAAAATAATTTTGTACCATAACCGAGGATGACCGTCTCGATCGTTAACGTGTTTTTAAGCCACAGCGACTTACATATCATAGATACACTCATACTAAAAACAAATATTTTTTCGTCTTGAATTAATATAATTTTAAACGTTAATGCCACCAAAAGAGTGTGTCCTTTTTTATCACCAAAGCACGTCAACTTATATACTTCTTCGACAAACTAATATTTCTTTACAAAAAAATACACTATTTCTTGAAGCATGCATACATAAATCTACAAAATGTGATGAAACTATTGTCGCCAGTGTTTAAGAAAAAAATTCACAAAGAAGCACGCGTCTTTAATCCTTTGCAGTCCAGATTTTCTAATTTCAATACAATTTTGTCGAGTCTCATACGACATAGGACAGCAAAGAGTTAAGCGTTCCAAATCAAAAGACTTTAATATTTTTTACTAAATTATTTTTTAACGCTACAGTTTAACGCAATGGTGAATTCTGAGGGAGAAAGGCATTATAGAACATGTGTCCCTCTTGTCACTTGTTTTCAACCCTCTGCGGGCTCAGTACCCCTTACTGCCGCCGCGCAATCCTCTCCTTTTACTCTGCGATGCACTTTATTGCGAGCAACCCCTTTTTTTTAGCGAAGGTGGGCCCGCCACATCGGAGTATCGCGAGGAGAGCAACGCGTCATAAAAATGCGTGCGTGCCCACGGCAAAGAGCACGTGATACGTGCTTTCGACAGCTTTGTTGAGCGTTAGCAAGCGTCCATGTGTCTGCGTACGCGTGGAAATGATGGCGCGACGCGAGGAACCGCGGGGGGACGAGTGTTTCATGCCTTCTTCGCGAGGGCGGATTAGTTATGTTCGAGCAAGTCGCGGAGGCTTGGAAATTGTAGTGCGAACGGTTGAAAGAGGGAAAGTGCGACTAACTGCGTTTCTAAGCGAAACACGAACTACGCGTGTTGGTTTAAAAATTATTAGAACTTGAGGAATCAAAAATATGTCATATTATTGTTCACTGGAATTTCATATTTTTCTATGCTTGGTTACTTTGTATATCATACATTTGGAGTTAATCTTGAGAGTTAATTTTAAGAGTTGTGACGAAACTAACATTTAAGTGTAATATATCGTCAACTTTTTGCCTAATTTTTCCAATTATATTAAACATTCTCCAAAATTATATAAAATCATTTCAAATGTAATTCTCTTTTTTTTCTTATTTTATATTCTTTTTTACTACTTCTATTATGGTACAAATTGAGACCCTGCAGAGGACTGGAATTTCAATGTAAAACGATTTATAATGCTTGTCAAGATTACTAATATGTTAAATATACTTTTATAAACAAGAAAAACAAAATTCGTAGAAACACACTTGTCCGAAGACTTTCCCACGTCATTGAATTCCTAGCAATCACTGTTAATCTCAGGCTTGTAAATTAGGTAGCAAAGGTAATCAGTTTCTCACACCTTCAAACGAATCCAGACTGCAAATAGAAACGCATTCAAGACAATTTTGTAAATATGCATCGAATCATCGGAATTAATGCGAGCGAAGAATCCGCGAAGAGGCAAGGCAATCGCGTCGAAGGGGCAGGCCATAGACAAAGTATGACGATAGCACAAAGCCCATTCCCGTAGTAGAAATTTAATTACGGCATTATTCCATTGGAAAAGCACGTCATCGAGTCACGCGCGGTATTGCAGTGAATTGAAAGAAGCGGCTGCAAGGAGTGCGGTCGCACAATGACGCTTCTTCGCGCAGCCATCATTAACGAGCCCGTTTTCTACGACGATCCTTGCTCGCGAGCGGAGATTTTAATTCATCCCTCGACACTTACGCGCCGATGAGTGCCGCCGACTATCGGCGCGAATCCCTGCTGCGCGCATAATTATACCTAATTGTAACAAGGAGGAAGAAAAGAGCGAGAGCGCTCTCTTGCCGTGGACAAAAGGCGAAGGAAGGGTGGCACGCGAGCCGAGATTTCTTCCTGTTACTGTTCTAGGTGTGGGGAGAGAAAAAATAAGGGAGAGGCTTAGCCCCCTTTGAATGCAACGCGCGACTTTGTGCATCTCATGGCGTGAGTACATCCACGGCTATAAGTATTAGAACAATGATCAAAAGTGAAATAAAGGCGGAGAAATATTAGGAAATTATCAAAGAAATCAAAGAATATTCACTTATTTGATCTTGTGCACCGTCTTCGCATATCTATTTATCTAAAGACGTGATATGTATAACCATTCGACAGTTATTGAAAATATTTTCGCGACACTTATCGACAATTCATTGTATTTCGTAAAGGGTTACATTTTTGGTGGTCATACTTTAATACTTTTGTATGCAGAATGATGAAGAAAATAGATTTATGGGAAAAACTGCAGTGTAGTATTTAAAATACAAATGCACGTGCATATTGTGTTTGCACTGTTGTATTATCACAACAAATTATATCATCGAGTGATCATCTCCACTCTGTAGAAATATAACAGGTAAAGTTACGAAATCATTATAAAAGTGGAAAAAATATTTTACAGTATCTATATTAGGTAATTCAAATTCCGCTCTTTAATTTGAATTTTGGTAGAATCGAATCGGACAATTCCACGCTGAGCTACGACACCTCAAAGTTTCCTATTTTATAGACAATTATAAATTACTGACAGGCGCAGTGACTCACATATACATATATATGCATAGCGTCCTTGCAAGGCCGTTCCAATTCCGAGAAATACTAGTAAACATTGTAGTGTTTCCTGGAAGGAACACCCCTCTAAATTCCGTGACATAATAGTAAACATTGTAGTATTTCCTGGTTGGAGAATCCCTTAAAGTTCTTTGAAAGAGAAACTTTTATATCCATTTTTCCTGACAATCGATCGATTTCTGAACTCAGAATTTAGAAATTCTAAATGGCGGATCCAATGTAACGGGACAAAATGCGAAAAGTGACTAGATTTTGATAAAACTTGGTATATAGGAGTATATGGAGTCCTATGGGTCGACATTAACCCAGTTATGAATGAAGCCAGACCTGAATCCAAGAGAACGTGGCCTGATCACATACGGGTGCAGGACCTCGATCCGCTTCTGAATGCCGGTTCCGTCCGGCCCACTTACTACTCTTTCAAATCTGCTCCGATTTGACAACGAAAGCGTGATTCAAAAAATCTGATTTTTTGGGGACCTGTTAATAAAGCACTCGCGCGTCCGAATCCGCGAACGACGTTGACGTGGGGTTACTCGTTCACCCAGCAGATGGCCCTGAAGTTGAGGGTGGGTTTTCCAAAAAAAAAAAATGACATTTTCGTATATTAATGCTATTCACGCGAGAAAAAGACATCGAAACTGTGTCGCCCCGATGCTCTGGACTGTAGGACATGTGCTCCACGCAACGCGACAACGTTCCACCTCGGGGTGGACTACCCCTAACTCTGAGGCCACCCCCTTCAGCTCCGGGGGCAATTTTCGAAACGGGACCTTTCCGGCATTCATCCTTAACGTATCGAGAACAAACATGGTGAATTTCATCGCCCTCCGATGTGTGGAAGGTGCTCCCTTACAAAGGAGGTTGAAAACTTGCGAGCTGTTCCAGCCCCTAAGGGGTGCCTATATGGGGTGCACAATGTGGGAGATGGCATTTTCGGGATCAGGGGAGTCCAGAGAATGCATTCAGTCCAAAATCGAGACCGTCGTCCAAAAATTGTGGGTTTTAAAGGAGGTGGGGTGTTGTGAGGGGTGGGTTTGTCCGAGAGGGATTTCAAGGGGTGCATTTTGTAGAGCGCATCAACGAGAGTCGTCCTAAAGCTTTTTTTAATTTTTCCAACCCCTTCCGACACCTTTGGCACTTTAGAAGTGACGATTTTGGACGCCCCCCTCTTTAAAGGGGCGAATTAACCCTTTAAAGCCCTTCACATCAACGCTCGCTAATGCAACTTTGCACACGCCCAGAAGACACTTGAAGATTATTCTTCACCAAGTTTCACCGAAATCGGTTGAAAACTCTCATAATTATGAACATTTAAAAAAGTGTTCCGCTAATTTTGTCCAGTAGTTTATATTTAATTTAAGAACAACAATTGAAGAGGTGCCGAACATATTTTCGCGATGCTTATGGACGATAGTAGAAATAATGTATTTGTTTCCAAGTGTCTCGTAGATGTTTCCACGGATCAGATACTGATTTTGGTAAGGTTTTTCGTTGTATTGTATAGGTTTATATCATTCTGCAGTTGTTCAGTTAAATTCAGATCGTGAGATTGTGTAACCAATAAGTCATTTGAAATATTTATAGACGAGCATATGTTGATACATTTACTTACGTTTATAATTTATTCAAGTATACTAAACTATAAAAAAATATTTATATATATCATCTAAATAAATTCATAATTTCTAAGAATACCTCCAAATGAACAAATTGAAGCACAAATAAATCGAGTAAAATTATCTTTTAGCATTATTTTAATCTTGTTCTGTATACACATGAAAGTGTCGCCAATCCACAGCAGTGCTTTTCTTCTAGAAAACGATTTCTTTGAAGAACCCATCTG
Source organism: Hylaeus volcanicus (assembly GCF_026283585.1). Taxonomy (NCBI): domain Eukaryota; kingdom Metazoa; phylum Arthropoda; class Insecta; order Hymenoptera; family Colletidae; genus Hylaeus; species Hylaeus volcanicus. The sequence goes on from NC_071976.1 coordinate 16,332,836, forward strand.
TCCTAATACTTGTAGTTGTAGGTGTACTTGCGTACCGACGCGTACGCGCAAAAGGGGACGACAGTGAACGTGCAATCTATTAGAGCGCTTCCCCGCGTTCATGCTTTTCTTTCCCCCCCTCCCCCTTCCTTCCGCTTTCTGGTAGGCGTCATCGCAGTACGGTGATAACGGTGATGAGAACGATAGCAGGGACCGGCGTCTCTGTAATTACGCGCTAACGTAACACGCCACGCGTCGCCATGATGCCGACGTTTCTTTCACCCTGGGATGCGATTGTCGGGGCTCTAGACGCAGAAGGGAAACAGGTGAGTGAGGTCTCCTGGAGATTGTCGAGCACCAGCTGAAGATTATGTCGAGTTGAGCAGGAAATTTCGGTCACTGAGCTTTTTTATCTGTCAGTGATGTCGATGAACTAGTTGGAGAGAAAATATCACAGGGAAACTGATATGAACATACATCAGCCTGCTATAGTATATGAGAAAGATAATTAAGTTTGAATGGTATCTGTTTTTTTATTTGAACATCTCAAATTGCAAGTAAGGCTGTGTACTATAGATACACTAAATGATACTAAAGAAATTCTATCTCCAGAGGAATTCTGTCTCCATATCTACATAGGTTATAAAATATCCTTGGTCTATGTGATATATCGATATGATGGTCTAATACTTTCATACGAATGAAAATTTACAAATAAATTGCAGTGGACTGGTATTGTTATATAAGGAGTTTCAGCTAACGGTGAAATATTGAATAACATTGCACACATTTCTGTAAATAAACTGTTCAAAATCTATCTTATTGTTTAGTTCACCACTCTCACGCAACCCTGTAACTTGGAATATAATTGGAATTTTAAACGATGGGAGTAACAACAACTTGTAAGTTCTCATTCGAAAATGCCAAGTTAGCGGATGATCTGAATAAGCTCAGGATGATAATATACAGGGTGTTAAAAAAAAAGCATTCAATATTTATATTGTGTATAGGGCACACTATACTGAGTAAAAAAGCTTTAGTAAACATAGGTCCAAAGGTCAACCGTTTTTGAGATATAAACATTTTTGTTTGCTAGTATCATGATTGACTTACTTGCTTCAATCGCATGCGATGTTTATGCCAGTGTTTACAAATTGCGTTCTGAATGTTCCCATTTAAGTGCCGACAACTTCGTCAATTTCATTTTTTCAATTTCGTGTACAGAAATGAGCGGTGGACACGTGGAAAATCTTCTATAAATATCGAAAACCCAGTAATAAGTCAATCGTGATACTAGCAAACAAAAATGTTTATATCTCAAAAACGGTTGACCTTTGGACCTATGTTTACTAAAGCTTTTTTACTCAGTACAGTGTGTCCTATACACAATATAAATATTGAATGCTTTCTTTTTGAACACCCTGTATGTATATTTAGGTAGGTATACTCAGGAATGAGGAAATTTTAAATTCATTTCTGGGTGGAATAATTAAAATAGATTATCAGAATTTATAGAGTTCATTAAGTAAAATAACAGTGACCGAATTTTCATCTCCATAATTTGAAATATTAAAAATAACAAGAAAGATAACGAATTGCGAATGTACATAACTATTCTCGTGACTCAGTAGTTCACGTCATTTCGATGTTAATGTATATAGTAATTGAAAAGAATCTTGAAAATCAAGCTGTACATTGAAATATATGATGAAAACAAAACATCAAATTATCTGATTGTACCGCCCTAATTACTTTTGAATCTGCCAACTTTAAACTAGTCCGATACACATAAAAAAACAATCAGTTACTCCCTAAAATCACATCAATCGATTTAAATATAATTCTAGCGTTATCTTCCAAACTTTTAAAAGAAAAAAAGTAGTAATTTCTAGCCGAATCGAAGAGCCAAGTGAAGCTACTAGCTCCATCTGTGGACCCAATTGGTAACCTCGCATCAACGTCGCGCAGGGCCACGTGAAAGCTTAATCTACGTTCGAAAGCACGTGCTAGAACAAAATGAAGTAGAGAAGATTTCAAACTTTCTTCACGATACTCTTTGTTAAAACGCCACCATGTCTCTATGTTTGTTTCTCACTGTAGCTGACTTTCGTAAAACGGAGACCCCATCGCGAGCTTTTGTTTCATAAATTTACTATTTTTCTCAAGCTGAGAAAAATCAAAGGCTTCTGACACTATCTATCTTTCACCAACCGCTAACCCTTGCGATCTCATCTTCATTCGCCAGGTTACCTCGTTCAACGGTCACGAATTTAGGTCATCCCAGTCCTCCCAAGAAAAAGCAAAAAAGCTCCAAGTTTTGCATCGCCTCTCCATGAAATATCCCTTTTTCAATGGCTCGAAGGAAGGTGTACAGCTGAGCCGAGGTAGCACGCGAAACCGCAAGCTTTCCAGCCGGCCGGCGCGGCTCTGTAAAAAGTTACGAAGCTTCCAACTCTGACGCGCTTTGCAACCGTCGAGCATGCATCGAGCAGAATGCGTTTCAAGCGGCGGCAATGCGAAGTTTAAAAAAAAGAAAAGAAAATGCTCCTGGTGAAACGAGAAAGGCAAACGGGTTAAATTCATCACCCGCCTTGGAGGCTGAAAGCTCGTCTGATATTTCCTCCAAAGGAAGCCTAGGAAACTGCATCCTCTCTGTAGCGCAGGAACACCAGCGTGAAAGTCGACGCGACTGGCCGGAAAAAAACGCTATCCTTTGAATGATATTCGCGACTCCGAGTGAACCAAGACGTCACAGGAAGTGTTTCAACGCATGAAACGCGGCAAGTTTTATCCGTGAATCACCGACGTACACGGGTTAACCGCGTGAATGCGCGTTATTCTTACACGTGTTGCTGGGAAGCACGTAGTCGAGAACGTTCCTGCGCGGCCGGTTGCGCGCGCATTCCGATTCAATCCGATAAGGTGACTCGCCGCATGAAAGTCATCGTGACTAATTAGCGTAATGACGATCGGTGAAGAGCCGCCGTGGCGTCGGGCACAGAAATTATTGAAAGCTTCCGCTAAATCGCGCGCCACCGCTGCGTTGCTTATTGTCGGCTCGTCAGCCATCCGACCTCGACGCTCGAGCTGCGCTCAGAATCGCGCGAAATTGTGAACACCGGGAAAATTCATTTGTAAACAAGCGCCTTGAGCACTGATATGCAATGTTTCACGCGATTCGATCCCGTGGAAATGGTTCTGCGACACAGATTTTCGTTATTTCGACACAGGCGTTGATGATGTCTATTACATTGCTAACGTTCGTCGATGATACTTACGTGAGAGAAGACTAGACTCCCGACGAGCGATTTTTAGAATTTTTTGGAGTCTACTGACTGAAAGGCGTTACAATTATTAATGAACAATTTTGTTAAGTTTATGAGTATGCACGTAAAGGGAAAGATTAATGATTTGTGTTCGATGACAGTTTCCTTAGGGCAAACTAAAGACTCCAGACAATTGTGCGAGTATTTGAAGAATTTCTTACAGCTAACATAAAATAATTTTAAACAGAAACTATTCGATGAAAAAATGATTTAACCTTGTAACATTAAGTAATATGATATATCTTAGATTGTATTTCGCGCCTCTTCCTTGAGATCATAATTGTAGTACCTCTCATTGTCCTCAGTGTCGCCACAAATTTTAAAGCTTAGGGAAAAATTGTTTCTCTATACTCCGCAGTCTCGTACGTCGTTCGCGCGTCCGCGACCAACTTCATTCTTTCGCTTTGTGTCAGTGTCTTCACACGTAGACTGAGTAACGAATTACAGAATATTATATTATGGGTCGAAAAGATAGGAAGAGGACGTCGTCGATGGATGAGGATAAGGAAAACGACAGACTCTATCGAAAAATTCGTAGACTAGAGGAGAAATTGCATCGAAGGAAGGATAATCAGCGTATGTTGGGAGGTAACCCCACTTCTTTGGTCCGTGGGATAAGAGACGTTTCGAAACAGAATTTTGTAAATTCTTGTTTCGAGTACTGTATCGACATCCGTCGATTCTGCCAGCGGCTGTGTCGTTGTGCAGAGTGCTTTGGCTCTTACCAAACGCACATCTTTCGTGTGATGAAAGAAAACAGTACATAAATTTAGGACAGCCGGGGTTTGTAACCTTTAAACGCGTCTTGTAGACGTGTGTGGCTTGTTTCACCGCCAGAAAATTGCTCTTTTATCGGGGTATCGAAACTAAACGCAAAAATTATGGTTTCAGTACAAGAAGGCGTTATTAAAAGAGATCATCGTATTATTGAGAAGCAAGAACGCATCGCCGCATGTCTAACAGCGTTGGGTAAAGCGATCTCGATATCATTGAAGATGGACAGTTCTCAGAAACTTGAGTTGCTGGAAAAATTAAGCGATATGGGGAGACTTCTCGCATCGGTGCACCGAGAGGATTCTCTGGCTCGTAAAGGGCTTATTCTAGCGAGTTTGAATTCGTCCTTGAAGAACACTCTCTCCGATACTTCGGTCGATGAGTGACTTTTTGGTACGGATTTAGAAGAAAAAATAAAGACGGCTAAGAATTTGGAACGAACATCAACCGACGTTCAACAAATATCTAACGACGTCGAACGGGCGTCATCATGCAGCATCCAACAAGACGGAGACAAAGAAGTCTGCATACCGCATATCGAGTCATCAATACAGGGGACGTCGTTAATCTCATCGGAAGATGTAGCTAAACCAGCAGGGAGGTTAAGATTATTTGGTAATGCTAGGTAAAAGGTAACCAAGGTCTCGATGATCCATAAATGGGTTCAGGGTATTGTGATACCCTTCACGTCGTATCCGAGACAAGACCGGCCTCCGGTCGAACCCACATGGTCCGAACACGAACATGGTTTAATCGAAAAACAAATTAATAAATTAATCTCTAAAGGCGCTATCGAGAAATGCTCTACGTCAAAAGGACAATTTTTGTCGAATATATTTTTAATTCCTAAGCCGGATAGTACATTCAGAATGATACTAAATCTTAAGGGGCTTAACGAGTTCATTCACGTTGAGCATTTTAAAATCGAAAACTGGAAGGTAGCAAAGAAATTAAATTGTCGCAATAGTTTTATGCCAACGATAGACTTAAAGGACGCCTACTATTTGGTTCCAATCGAAAAGAAGTTCAGAAAATTTTACGGTTCTGGTATAAGGGAGAACTATTTGAGTTCACCTGTTTAACGTTCGGCTTAAATGTAGCACCGTATGTTTTCACAAAATTATTGAAGCCGGTGGTAGCATACCTGAGAAAAAGGGGATTTACGTCTGTATTTTATCTCGATGACATCCTTATTATCGATCAATCGTACGAGAAATGTTTTGACAATGTTCGCGAATCTGTAACACTTTTGCAGGACTTGGGATTTATAATTAATAAGGAAAAAAGTCGCGCGATTCCCACGCAACGGTGTAAATATTTGGGACTAATTTTTGATTCGGTAAAAATGTCCATAGAATTACCTAAGGACAAAGTTCTACGAACCGTCGAACTCACTCGGAAGTTCAGTACAACTACCCGGTGCAGTACAAGAGAATTCGCGGTTTTCGTAGGGACTTTAGTTTCGAGTTGTCCGGCGTTGAAATATGGGATGGTGTATATAAAACGGTTCGAAAAGGTACGAGCTTGCGCACTTGAAATTAATAATAATAATTTTAACGCACAAAGGTTTATTCAAAGAGAGTTAAACGAGGATTTTACGCTGCGGGAAGATAATATCCGCTCCACGAGTGCGCCAATAGATGAACCAGAATTCGAATTCGAAATATTTTCGGATCCTTCACGTACAGGGTGGGGCGTTTTCTGTAAAAACCGACGTTGTCAGGAGTTTTGGAATACAGGTGATTTAAAATTACACATAAATGTCTTGGAACTTAAAGAGGCGTTTTTTGGATTAAAATGCTTCGCGAAGGACGTACGACGAAGTAGTAGTTTGTTAAGGATAGACAATACGGCGGCAATCGCATACATAAATAAAATGAAAGATAATCGTCATGAGGATCTTAGTGCACTGGCCAGGGAAATTTGGCAATGGTGCGAACGAAGAGAAATTTGGATTTCGGCAGCGTATATACGTTCTAGTGAAAACGTCGAAGCCGATTACGAGTCACGGAGATTACAACCAAAAACTGAATTTGAATTATCCAAGAGTGCATTTCAAAAGATCGTTAGATATTTTGGCATCCCACAAGTAGATTTGTTTGCAAGTAGAGTGAACGCAAAATGTAAACGTTATGTATCTTGGCAGAGGGATCCAGACTCGATCGGCATAAACGCTTTCACGTTAGGCTGGAAAAAATGGTTCTTTTACGCGTTCCCTCCCTTTTCAGTAATTTTAAGAATGTTGAGGAAAATAGAACGTGAAGAATCAATGGGCATAGTAGTGGTACCATACTGGGAAGCCCAGCCTTAGTTCCCTGTTTTTCTATCATTATTAGAGGAAGAACCGATTATTTTCCAGCCCAATATTAATTTAATTTGTTCTTCCGGCAGGGAGGAACATCCCTTGTGGCAACGGGTTACACTAATTGCCGCCAAATTATCGGGGAAGCGTTCATTAGGAGAAAGGTACCACTGGAATCGGTCAAGATATTAACAGCCTCATTATCAGAATCTTCGCTTCGCCAATAAGAATCGGGCCTAAGAAAATGGTGGGAATTTTGCGTGGGGGAAGAAATTGACCCGTTTACAGGTTCCACAAGTGAGGTGTTGAAGTTTCTCACAGTGGAATTGGACAAAGGAGCCTCGCATAGCTCGTTAAATGGTTACAGATCGGCAATATTTTTAATATTGAGACCTCATTTAGGCCAAAATGAGTATATTCAGCGTTTTTCAAAGGAGTCGCAAAATTAAGGCCAGCAGCACCGAGGTATGACTCGACCTGGGACCCCCGAATTGTGTTAAAATATTTATCGAAGTGGTATCCCAACGATAAGATTAGCTTAGAACGACTAACGCTCAAGCTTGTGACATTGTTGACTTTAGTTACGGAGCACCGTATGCAAATTCTGTCGTTAATTGATACGCGGAATATTTATAGATCAAGTCAGAATACGTTGGAAATTAAAATTCCCGATACCATTAAGACTTCGGGCCCGGGGAAAGAAAAGAAAAAAAAACAGCCAGTACTAAGACTTCCGTTCTATTTACAAGATAAATCCGTATGCGCAGCTTCAACGATTTTTTCCTATTTAGACAGAACCAAAGAACTACGTAGATCGGTAGTTAAATTATTTATATCATTTAAGAAACCACACAAAGTGGTGGACACTCAAACTCTAAGCAGATGGATAAAGAGCCTTTTGGCTAAAAGTGGCATAAATGTTAACACGTTTTTGGCTTATAGCACGCGACACGCTGCTACATCAGTGGCAAAAAGACAAGGTGTGAACATTGATGTAATACGGAAAACGGCAGGTTGGTCGAAAGATTCCGAAACTTTCGCTCGTTTTTATGATTGGTTGCGTTTCTTCAGAAACTGGACGATTTGCAGAGACGGTGTCAGAATGTTAAGTCCTTTTACGAAAGGCAATTATTTTTAAAAGAATTGCATTGTATCTCGTTTCGAAAGTTCCTGGTTTGTTAAAATATCGCAGTATCGCAAAACAAAATTTTAGTTACATAAAAATGTTTAAAAAATTTAGTTGAGTAGCTACTGTGTGAAGTGCTTATTATGGAAGCAGTGTTAACTACTGCAATATTCACTCAGAAAATATGTTCACTACATTGAAACACTCTTTAGATTCATAAGGAAATTAAACAATTCCCTTCTTTCTCACTTTCATATACTCGTAAACATGTAGGAACATAAGGGTGTTACTGTCAACTCCAGTAATTTAGTATGAAAATCCAGTAATAACCAAAAGAAACGTATTGTTAGTCCTTTTTTCTCACGAGAAAAGTTTTTACCATAATTCATGTATGTTGGTATATACATATGCATGGAAGCCGGAAAATGGAAGACCCCACACGCCTTTCACACTATTTATAATTTTCACACATTAAAACCTGCCTTTCCACCAAATCATTCAAAATTTTTGTTCACAAATACTAGGGGGACCAGAAAGTAATGTCGTTTTTTGCGAATGTTAATACTTGTTTATCATATATCAGCTCATTCTATACCAGTTGATTTTTATCGATCAGATATTGAAAATTTGCACACTAGATAACAAAAGGTTGTTGATAACGAGGGCGATTACATAATTGATTAAAAATAAAAACGTGTTATAAATTTATTTGTTTGAATTTAATGTAAAAGATACGACATTACTTTCTGGTCCCCCTAATATAAAAACAATTCATTATCGTTATATCAGCCTCCGTGTAATCTACACGCATATTTGGTATATTAAGTACTATTATAGTATTTTTTAATAAATATGCAACAACCCACAATATATAGTTGAGAATAAATCGATTTCGATTTATATCTCCACACTTCTCCTCTCTACATTCAATGAACCCCTGACACCTCTTGTTTCCTTAATCACCCGAGGTCTCGTTTCCGTCACACGACTTCCAGCAAGACGATCATATGGGTCAATCGCACGGGATTTCGAACGTCGATCATCGTTATGATTTCAACCATATGATCGTCATCGATATATATATTTTCATCGTTAAGGAATGCACGCGTGCATTCGTGTATGGAAATGTATGCACCATGCGCATTCAGAGATCAGCTCTGGCGCCGAGGGTGTCTCACCTGTGCGAGCAAGCAGTATGCACACTCGTGTGCGCATTTCACGTACATGATCGCATACGTTGCCACGTACGCTCAATCTTTACCTGCTCGGGGGGTTGGTTCTATCCCCGTAACGACACGTTCAATTCGGGCCTGAGTTATTAGACGACGATGGTGGGAAATCGGGTCAAGTGTCTTGCATGCCGCTTCATTACATTTTCGAAAGTGGAGGGGGGTTAAGAACGCATTTAGGGTCGCGTTGTGCGACAATGGTCCTTTGCCTCGCTGCTTAGGAGCTGGTTGGGTCTGATTTCCTCGCGCTGGATACGAATTCATACGCAACGGAGAGACAATGCATCACATCGTCTGGAAATACTAGAGATATTCTCAGTGCGCTTTCAGGAATTTAATATAGCACTTTCTGGTGATGCATTGTAGAAGTGACCGTATGATTGGAGGTGTGAGAAGTATGAAATCTGAACGAAAATGTAAAATATTTTCCACGAGAGTGAGCAAATCTGTAATAATAGGCGAGCCTCAAAGGTCTTGGAATGTATCGACAAATACGATTTCTGTATCTTCCTGAATGTAAATTGCTACTACCTTATAATATCGTCACAAAGCGTTTATAAACAAACTTCATATAAGTAAGTAGAAGGAAAGTAGAAAACACCCTGTATGTATGGAATAACTACATTAAGGTCGATTCAGACTATACGACACGTTCCGGCAACGACACGTACCGACACCGACACGACAAACATTAAAACACGCGTTTTAATGGAACTATTCACACTATTCCCGTTGACGGAACGTTCAAGTCGGTGTCTATTAAGTGTGAATAGTTCCATTAAAACGCGTATTTTAATGTTTTGTCGTGTCGGTGCCGGTACGTGTCGTTGTCGGAACGTGACGGTCCGTGTCGTATAGTCTGAATCGACCTTTAGACGTTTAGTGTCGATACAAATAGTTTCAAAACGTTAGTTTTTTTTTCTGCCAAAGAAATGATTCTCCTACTACACCAAACAACGTAATGTCACTCACGAATATTAACATAATACAGCCCAACCCCCGTACATACGGCATCCACAAACTCGATATGCTATTTGCTTCCTAAGTACTTCAAATTCTATCTAAACTTGCAAGTCCCGGGGCGCACGATCATTTTTGTCTAAACGAAAAAATGAGGGGAAGAGAAGCGATCCGGTCATACCGCGGTGCCAGCATCAGACCACAGTAATTATTCTCGGAAGCAGCGTGAGCTCGTCTGGAAGCTGGAAAATTATTGCCAGGCTGAGGCGAGCGTGCAAACTGGCGTAAAAACCATTTCCTCTCGGTCCCGTGCGAGCCACGTCCACGTTAGGCAAGCGAATCGGCAATAGAAGTTCCTCGCTCGCCGACTCTGCGGGCGATTCGGTGCAGATTACGGCTTTGTGCTATCGCTTATACCCGTTTCCTATGGACAGCAATTTACAGGTTATCACCGAACGGCAATAAACTTCGGATATCTGTGCTTGGTCGAGCCGACGTTCCCGCGGCTGTACGCGCGCCACGGAGATAGGTGGGACAGCCGCGCACATAAAATTACTGCGCCCCGAGTGAAATATAGTTTGTGAAGTATAAAGTGTTAGAATGACGCGGCGACCATGCGCGCTGACAATGGAGGTATCGACGGACACCTGGTCGATTAATTCTTAAGGACGCCGTACCGCTAAGATCGTCGAGTTACGCTTAATCGGTAGCGTGAAGGGTTTCGAATTGAACGATGCGAAATTTGCAACACCTTAAACGCCTGCTCGATGACTATGCCGTTTATTATTGGGCGGTCTGTTTCTCGTTGTTGCAAACAAACTTTGTTCCTATCGCATCTTTATTCAGATGGGGTAGAAATGTTACTCCAATTCGTTGACCTCTTTGTAATATTATACCGTGGAAGGACGTGTGAACAAATTTCGATTCAAACCAACTTTTCGTAGCACTTGCAGATTCATTTTTGGATGTTCCAAAAGTGCCATCAAACAACAAATTATAAGACGTTGGAAGCATAAGATATCACTCAGAACTCGTATTACAGTCTGTAGGTTTTTTAGACTAACGAACTGAATCCATTTCGAGTTATTCACATTTTGTATGTAAAATGTGGCACAGTAGAGACTCCCGTAACCGTACCCCCATTATCCGAATTCTCTAATATACGGACGTTCTATTATCCGTATGTTCTGTTATTCGCACAACGTGCCTTCTTATGTCGAAGCATTTGAGTCATTTGAGAAAGGACTTATTGGTTTGAGGTAAAACGAGAATGTACTTCTACGCAGCTGCTTACAATAAAAAGTTTATGTGACTTAGCGGTTAAAAAGTAATAGGACCCTTACATGTCGAAAGAAACTCAATTTTCTTCATTTCTACTTGAATAAATAATTTTTAATGCGAAAAAAAGTAATTGTTCTATTATCCAAAAATTCCACTATTCGGAATTCCTTAATTGTAAAGATATAGTATGTATTATAGTAAAATGTTAGCATTAGTAGTGTATTATAGTAAACGTGTGCTAACCATTGATAGTTTTAGTGTTAACGTCCTGAAAGATTTGCGAATTTTAGAACTCGAAGGAATACTAAGTTTTAACAATAAAAATTGCGAAATTCAATTTAGAGCGTTGCCAACATCCCGTTATCACTGCAGTCGATATTAAATTTAATAGTGCTTATAAGTACACGAATGCAATATTTGTTTCCATTACAATGCAGCCAAAATTTTTTGTGACCGGAAACGTTGACTCGGCGCAGTTCGGTTGGCAATCTGCTGACCGCGGACAAAACGTTATCGCGCACTGTTCTCGCTAAATATCGGCCGACGATTATTCGATTTTACGGGCCATAATGTGCGTATTTACGAGGTCGAAGTACATACGCGCCATTGTATCGACGCCCGCGCGATGGATTTTATTTCCTGTAATGTTTCTCCAAAGTTTAATTTTCGGAATTCAATTCCTTTAATATGGCTATCGTATTATATTACGAGCATGAAAATATCGAATTCGTGCAAAAATATATCCGTTTCTTTCGTTTAAATTGAAAACCAAATTTGTCTAAATTAAAATATTTGGAACACGCTATGGAAACATATATTTTCCTATGTTAAACGAAATATTCTTATTAAAGCTGTTGCTCGATAAACGCAGAGGAAGCATCTTTCAAATACCCTAAAATATCGGAATTATTAAAAAATTGGTCAGTGTACAAAAAACACAATTGATCGAAAACGAATGATACGACAATTTAATACGAGATTATAATTCATAATCATCTTATGCTGATGCTTCACGTCCATATAACTTTACCAATGAAAATGTACGAAATTATTTGTAACGTTTGCGTGTTATATCTTCAATGTTAATGAACAGTTTTGTCTTTCGTTACAAATAGTTCGTTTAAATTGATTATATTTTTATAGAATCTTCTGAATTCTTTCTTTCCTTGTATTAGTTGATAAAATTGCAATAAAACATTTGTTACATTCAACTAAAAACAGCAATTGCAAAGTGTATACTTTTACTAAGTGAACAAATATGAACCATCCATTTTTTGAGGAAGAAACACGTATTTATAAAGAAAAGTTTAAAAATAAAAAAGAAAGACAAAAAGATCCAGATTATGTAAGAAACGTACAGTGACAATGTTTCAACTGAAAGGAGTTATCTTTAGATTAACCTATTATAACTGATATAAAATTAAAGCAAGCTTTAAAATATATATTTATACAACAAAAATTAACCTCCGCAACGTTTATCAAAAGTTTGCTTGTTTAAAGATGTCCATAGAATAGTAAAGTTTGAGAGCCACTGATCTAAAGGATTATGGTCAAAATAAAAGTCTCTAGCATAATTCGTGCAGGCACGGACTAGAAGTTTCTTCCACGATATATGCATACATGATAAAGGAATGCACGCTCACGAGAGGAGGACGTTATTCGCGATGATCCTCCGTGCCGTGGATTGTCGAACTATAAATCGCCTCACGAACTCCCACGATCGCCGATATATAACTACCCGTTGCTGTCCCGGCCCTTGCCCCTCCACCCTATCGATCGAATACATTTCCTGTTTACTGTTCCTGCATCTATCGATGGCTTCTGCTGCAGCCCGCTGTAACCTTGAAGGTGCTTTAAGGGTCGCCATCTGACCACGGATCTATATCTCGTTCATGATTTACGGTACCGAGTGCGGTAATTGAGCGTTCGGGCCTTTGACCGCTCGCGAACGATCGATGGATCCTTAATACTTTGTTGCCAGATCGCTGGTTACACCTGATCCACTCGTCCAGTTTACAGAAACGCAGTTTGTTGGGTGGCATTTCAGCAAAGAGATGGAACGTTGAGATAAATAATATCCCAGCGTGCAGTAATACATCGACTATCTGTAAATTATTTCTTATCACTGATAGAACTCCAATACCAGGTATTAATACCATATTAATTACCGTGCTACTACTTATTTACTTATCGAAAGTATTAGTAGTTACTCTAACCAGGACTTTGTTTAACTCATAGCTTTCGATAATCAAATTTAGCCCTCCTTGGTAAAATAAGATTAAATATACAGGGTGTTTAAAAAAAAGTATTCAATATTTATATTGTGTATAGGGCACACTGTACTGAGTAAAAAAGCTTTAGTAAACATAGGTCCAAAGGTCAACCGTTTTTGAGATATAAACATTTTTGTTTGCTAGTATCATGATGTCAATGTTTATAAATTGCGTTCTGAATGTTCCCATTCAAGTGCCGACAATTTCGTCAATTTCATTTTTTCAATTTCGTGTACAGAAATGAGTGGTGGACACGTGGAAAATCTTCTATAAATATCAAAAACCCAGTAGTAAGTCAATCATGATACTAGCAAACAAAAATGTTTATATCTCAAAAACGGTTGACCTTTGGACCTATGTTTATTAAAGCTTTTTTACTCAGTACAGTGTGCCCTATACACAATATAAATATTGAGTGCTTTTTTTTGAACACCCTGTATACTTATATAAGTAAACAGACTAATCGATTGAAAGATAATAAGTGATAATGATAGATGTTGCTTTTGTCTTTCAACAAGGATGAAAATGTAATTATCGAGAAGTATGACCTGGAGAAAGAAATGCTCGTATTGACTATTAATAAATCTAATTTTTATCAAGAAATAAGCAAGAAAGAAATTATGCATAGCAAATTGAATTAATTTATATTATTTATATGCATTTCTTTTACGCTATTTGCACGAAAATAAAAAGATATCAAGGTAATCCTTAAAAATTATCAATTACTATAAATTTTAACTGTACAACTTTAATAAAGTCCACACGATACAGTTTTCGCGTAGAATGATTGAAAATGAGTGCTACACGTTGACAGGAGGCGATTCCACATGTTAAGGCCAAAAAGAGGGATAAAATTTCTTTCTATGTAGTTTTATGTTGTGTTCAACTGGTCTGTCAGTGTGTCTGTCTATTACTAACTATTTCTACTTATATAGGTATTTCTAAACATTAATAGTGGTACTATATTATCTGTGTTTCGTTAATCTTTATAAGAGTATTACTATTGTATAGAAAAATTAAACGAGATAATACTACTGAACTTGCAATGTCTCGGAACACAAACACAAGTAGAAATAATGAATAATGGACAGCCGCACCAGCTTAATAAGTCGTACTGCATTCCGTGGGTAGCAGACAAATTCTTGAAATCGATTCTGTCAAAAAATAAATCGCATAAGAAACAATTATATTCTTCTTCTATTACTTCTAGGCAAAGGATCATTAATTGGGCCATTCCATCTCGGAATATTCAATGTGACCGCTAGTTTTGAAATAAAGTGTAGCAGTAAAATTGTACTGACTAGACTGCAGATATTTATGCATTTATGACAAGTGTAAATATACAGCAATTCACAAGTACGTGTAATTGTGTACAAAGTAACACATTGCAAGTGCATTATGAAACTTGGAAAATAACATTCTTCTTAGTTTCGTTTTAAACTTTACCTATTTTCATTTGCACAATTTCACATTATCAATGCTCATATATACTATTTAATTATTATTCCTGACTTCTTAAAGTCGTGCTAACTCCTTTTTTTACGTATGATAATGTAATGTCTTTTTTAAATTACTATAACCTGTATCTGACGATATGTATTTTATATAATCGAAACCACTTTCCTTAGAAATGAGCAATGATGAGAAATGTGGATTTAACAAAGAATTGCAAATTTAAATACGATCATATAAAAATTTTTCTGCGATAATTCGTGCGGAAGCCAAACATCATATTTGTTCGTCATTTCTAGTTTTTTTTAAATGTAATTCAACTGATGTGTATCTGATATGTAATATGTTGGCAATTTTTGTTGTTGTGTATCTTGGATCCTGTTTGATTAATTTTATACATCGCGGTAAATATAAGCAACTTTGAACATTAATTGGTTATTTCTGTTTATTGAAATAAATACATCAATCAATATTTACACCGTAGAGGGGGAAATATGGCTCAGACGGGTTCGTCGAAGTATCCGGGGTAGCAATCACCGTCAAGGGGTTGTAACTTCCGGCCGTAATCGCGAGGAACGCGGTACATATTTAACACTTTATCGATGCATCGTTATCGCGATTGGATCTCACGGTTCAGGCACGAGTGCTCGTTTAATTTCGCGCACGACATCGCCACCGTGGAAGTCTTCCCGACACATCGGGATCGTTCGTTCCAGACGAGACGTACTCGATAAATAATTAGCACGCCGCCATCGGGGGATAATATACCCTTCTAGCTCACGGCAAGGGAACGGTTAACAAGCGTAAAGGCGTCGCAGCCCAGTATCTCCTCCTCGCGCCTTTTCCTTCCTTTTCGTTGGCAACTTCTTAGCTGCGTTCTTGGCGATTGAGTTAGATGCACCTCCGCCTTCGACCGCCTAGTCGTTAGCTCGTGGAGCTTCCGAAGAGGCACTGATCCGTATACAGGGCGCTTCGTTATTAGCGGGCATAAATTTTCCGATTAATTTGCCACGGCAGAATAATAAATAAAGCACGCGTAAACGCTGGTTATGGCTAATCTTCGTTTTAATACACGAGCGTTTTTGTTTTTTCTATTCATATAAGTCAATTTTACGATAAATTATTAAACATGTTTCATACGAATGGTAATTTGTTAATAGGATTTAGTATTTAATGTATTATTTGCTGTGGTGGAAATTGGACACATCGGAGGAATATCGGTTTAAGAAGTATACAGGGTGTCTGCGTATAAGTTTGGACATACGCAGGGTGGCAATTCTACATCAAATTTCCAACAAAAGTTACTTAGACATTTCCTTTGTGTCGCCTTATTCTCGAGAATTTTCACTTTTAATATTTTTTCTACGTTTTCGACTTGACACTCTTTAAACGGCCATAACTCCACCAAATTACAGTGCAAACTTAAAATTAAGTATACCATTCGAAAGAGCGTTAAATTTCCCATCTTTCCGATGCCAAACCAAAATTTATTACGTAGATTTAACAAGTTGAAAAATTATTATGTTGAAAAATATCGATTTTCATCTAAAAATCCACGCTTTTCTGCATTTAGACGTCATTTTCTCTCTAAAATACCACCGTACAGTTTTTTTGACAATACCGTTCAACAGCTGAGACTTCGAGGAAGTTTTTCCCGAAAAGTGCCCGCCAAACAACTATCTCTTTGAAACTGAGAGACGAATACAGAAAAAGTCAAATTTTTTGAAATTTTCATAATGTAAAGTTTGACCTAATTTTTCACTTGTTAAATCTACGTAATAAATTTTGGTTTGGCATCGAAAAGATGGGAAATTTAACGCTCTTTCGAATGGTATACTTAATTTTAAATTTGCACTGTAATTTGGTGAAGTTATGGGCGTTTAAAAAGTGTCAAGTCGAAAACGCAGAAAAAATGTTAAAAGTGAAAATTCTCGAGAATAAGGCGACACAAAGGAAATGTCTAAGTAATTTTTTGTTGGAAATTTGATGTAGAATTCACACCCTGCGTATGCCCGAACTTATACGTTAACACCCTGCGTATGTCCGAACTTATACGTTGACACCCTGTATATGTAATTTCGTATCTAGAAAGTTGTAACAAAATTGAACAAAGGTACAAGGACTTAAAGGAGTATTCTCCTTTTTGACCAGTTTCTGCTGAATTTGTTTCGAAGTTACGGAACGTCAGGTCAAGCGGAATGGGCACAAAATATTAACGGGATTTAGTCTAACCTATTGGGATTAGACTTTTGTGAAAAATAGAATACTTTGGTTATCAAACAGTACCATCATATAATTGTCCTAAAGTTGTTAGTTTTTCTAATTAAAAAGTTTCTTATTGTTAGCACGAAGAGATAAATAAAATGATGTACATCTTGCTGTTATACTCATAGATATGTTTAGAACAAGAGCGACCATATACAATTGTTTATTTCTATGTAAATACATTTACTATTTAAACTTCTTTAGAAATATTCTCACTGAGAACAAGTCATGTATGAAGAATTGAGTGTAAATAGCTTTCTAAAATCAATTATGTTAAAACATATATTTAGAGTTAGACACAACTCCTAATAACGAACTAGAATTTATTAGTTTCACACATGGTGTTCCTTTTGGAAATTATGTTGACTTATAAGAAAACACTGTAAATATGACGATAGTGCAAAGAAAAGTGAAAAAATATATTAAATATTAATGATGTGTAAATAATTTAAAAAAAAAGAGAGGGTTACACTTAAAATACCTGAAAAGAAATGGAACCAATTTTGTAAGTACTTTGAAAATCTATGTGAGTTTTTTGTTCATCGTTTCCTATCATACACAGGATAAAACACTTAACGCTACTACTTTGAAAATTTCTTGTATTTCCTATGTAATGAAAGTTCCTTTCTTATGAAAAAGGTTAGTTTGAGAATGCGTTCATAAAGAAAGTCACATTTCAGCTTGAAATCGAATTAATACTTTTATTCCATCGTAAAGTATCAAGCTGACCCATATAGATCATTTATGAAACGCCTCTATTATTATCATTTAACGCTTGTCTAACTGATAAATATGATTCAGTTAGTTCTCCGAATTTTTATTCTCCTCCAATCGCAATTGATCGATAACCCGTAGGAGCTCTCTAATTTCACAGCTGTTCGTAGTCGTCCAATTTAATAAATTCGCCACGGCGAGGGTTTCGTCGACAGCGAGAAATGCGCGCAATTTCGCACGGATATACCGTCATTACCGATACACATATATTTACTCATCATTATATGCAATCGTACCGGGGCAATTGGTACCGACATCGACAGTTCGAAGGTAGATTCCTTCTTCGATCACCTTTGCAACCGTACTTACGGTACGTAACCTTTCTCCTACCAAGTACATACTCTTCAAGTCTTCTGGTCTTCTACTACACACTCGGACGGTACTTACCTAAAACAGAAAAAGGAAAGAAAACGTCATTAACCCGCACGATGCATGCAAAACGCGAGGTGTTAAAGTTCACATCCCTATTTTCTCTCCAGTTCTTTGCCTGGTATGGGAAAATTATTTTGCAGTGATGTTGTCTGGTCGCACTGGCGATTGCACGGTTTCGCGCAAGTCAAACATAAAATACACGATATAATTTTCGAAAAAATTCATTGGCTGATCGTAAACGACAACGTAAGCACCGTGATCATCGCTCCTTATAAAGAAAATCCCATTTCGCAAAACTGTAATGTTAAAGTACGCGGAGGCGTTATGTCAAAAGCACAATATTTCGCATGATACTAAAGGAACCAGAAGTATTCTCAAAGTGCCTCAATATCTGAATCGAATTACAAATCGTCGATAAATTACATCTCGGTGACCCAACCGAGGAACACCCACGACGAAGGAACTTTCGATAATTTATCTCTTTAAAGTATACAAATGTATGTTGATTTTACAGCCAAGAAATGACCAATTTCATTTTTCAACGAAATTGTATCCAAGACGCTGCTGCATTACTATTTATATTTGTATTTTTATTTGTTACGCGACAATCTTCATATTTCTACGTATATTGCATCTACTTTTACCTACATGGCATTAATTATATGGCGATTTTATTATCGACATGATTGAGCCTGATGAAACCAGATATAAATTGTATGAGCGTTGGCTGTAACCACATATACCCGCTAATCTACCCCAATAGAA
Source organism: Hylaeus volcanicus (assembly GCF_026283585.1). Taxonomy (NCBI): domain Eukaryota; kingdom Metazoa; phylum Arthropoda; class Insecta; order Hymenoptera; family Colletidae; genus Hylaeus; species Hylaeus volcanicus. The sequence goes on from NC_071976.1 coordinate 16,351,714, forward strand.
AATAAAAACTACAATTTAATTCAATAGTAGCATTTTGAAAAAGGTTTTCGATATTTTATACACTATATAAATTTTCAAAGATAGGTGCAAAAAGTTCAATAAGGGAAAATGGAATTTCGTAATGTTCTTAACGGAATTCTCTACTTAAGGATTTGATAACAGAAAGCTATCGTTTGTCTACGAAATCAGATTCAATTTTTCAATATATTCAATCCCAAGAATTCAAGGCAGTAATTTGAGTGCTTGTTTCACGTAAAAGTATGTACCCAGTGCCAATTAACCTCTTTGCACCTCAAGACGGTCGATTTTCTCTGCAAGAATCAGCAGACCCAGAAGTAGGTGGCCGGACGCGTTAAATTTGCCGGCTAATCGGCCTGGCCACGGGGTTAAACACTCCGCCTCGATGATGCAAGACGTGCATTTACGTGCGGGCTGCGACTAACTAGCTATTACTTTTCCATTTGTGCGTCGCGTTAACCAACGTCGCTCTTATGCAACTCTTATAGCTGAATCGAACGATGTGGTACTGCCCATTATTCAGTATAAACAAGTATTAACCTAGGTGTTTAGTATACGTAAACTTAAGCTCTATCAAACTTCGATTAGCACTACTTGTATCTATTTCAAGATGAATTCAACCGAATTCAGGTTATACACAAAATGAAGTTATATAATATTCTTACGTCGGTTATAATGAAGAAATTTATAACTAGGATGTCAAAATTGGTCAAAAAAATTTCAAGACTATGCAATGGATCATGCAATGGATTTTCACTATTATGTAATAAGAAGTAAATGCAAACACATATACATATGTAAGCGATATTTATTAATATGTAAATTCGTAATTTTTTTACAGCAGCGTATTTTTTACAGAACAGGTGCATATAATTTTATGTCTCAGGAGTGTAATATATCGAATATCGAGGAACTGTGGCTTATAGGAACAAAAGCGGAACGGCAGTCTTAAAAATAAAAGGTTGTTCTTTTTTGAAAATGTAAATTTGTTTTGTCGGTTTTGATCAGAATCATCAACTTCGTCACCTCCCTGCCGCATTTCCTTTACGCGAAGGTCCTATTGTAAAGGTGCAAGGCTGCCGCGTTTTCAATCAGACTTTGCCACAAGGTTGGCGACACAGAGGTTTTACTTTGAGCAACTTTGAGGCAAAAGTTTAAGTATTTTTAGAAGCTGTTCAGGGTCCTCGAATACGTACGTTCCTGGTGCCATTTTATAGTGAGAAGAATAATTAATATTAATAATATCTGATCGCGTGACCGAAATCAATTAATCGGGACGCGACAGGAGGTCCATTACAAATGTAATACTAGATATAGTAATTTTCCAATAAGAATCGGGGAGTCGAGACAGTATCGCAACAACATTTACTAGTTAAAGTTAATCGCTATTATGTCTCTTCGATGTGTTGCTCGAGCTATGTTTATATTGCAAAAAAGAGTATAAACTAATAAGAGCAGTCCCCAAAGCGCGAGGAAACAACCACGTGGTAGTTTCCGTGGCACTCGTTGACATTGTTCGTATCTCGTGAAGCTGTATGTTTTCGATGATTATACCTTTATACTTTAATGCGCAAAATGACAAAAAGAATCGATTTAGATAAGAAAATTTTAAATACGAGTCCCAATGCAAGTAGTCTTACCTCTTTCCCTGCATCAATTCTTTGTACCTTTGTTTCTAGAAGAGCCACAGCAAACCTCAGCGTTTAAATACGCCTTGCAAACGCATGCCATTTTTTACAAGCTTTCTTCCTGACAGAATAGCCCGATAATCGCAAGTAATCGCCAAGCACGAATCAAGATCGAGACCGCCGAAGCATTTTTGTAATACTCGCTAAGGGCAACGATGAAATTCGGAGCTGGCAACGAAAGTTATTCCAAAGCGAAGAAACGGGCAAATATTTACCCAGGGCTTTACCAACGGGCCTGTTTCGTTCGCTGGGCGTCCGCGTTAAATCTTTTTCTCGGCGCGGAACTACCGCGATCTTCATCTCGCGTCATTTTATCAGTGTCCAGAGGGCAGTGTGCGTTTCGTGCATAACTCTCTAACGCGGAGGGCTACTTTTCAACTTTTTACGCGTCACCGTGCCCGCTTACCGAGCGCATGCGTTTCGCAACGTCGCGTTTCGCAGCCCCAGCAGTATCCTCACGGTACCACGAATGCGTGCATACGTCCCAAAAGGATTGTGTGCGTTTGTTGGTGAGAGAGCCTCGAATGATGTATAGGGGGCTCCGTGAGACCAAATGGACCCGGTCCAGAATTTTCGTTTTTCGCAATCCCTCGGCGATCCTCTCGTCGGCGACCACCTTGATGGAAGATACGTATCTTCCCTGGAATCGTTGCCTCACATTCCGTTTTCGGACGGAACTGCAACGAGAGAACTCTCCAAGCTACGCGGATGTAAATCGACTCTTCTTTTCTATTTTTTTTTACTGAAGCTCGATAGCGTTAATACTTGTTAACCGGCGATTGCAATCAATTCCAGTTTCCTCTGGTACGCTACGGACGATATTCCAATAATTTTCGAAAAAATATTGGCGAAGGGTTCTAGAAAAATCGGGTAACAAAGCTCGCGATAGCAATTTCCTGCTACCTCGACGAAATTTAAATTCAAGTTTGTACGGAGTTGAATATACAGAGGGATTTTGAAAGTTTGTTGGAAACTTTGTAGGTTGTAGTATTTGACGAACTGAATGTGAAATATAGAGAAAAGTACACACCTGAACGATTCCGATTTTTATGAAAGTTTCCAAAAATATTCATAGATCCAACTTAAAGACGATAGCCTTCTTCGTTCTCGGGGTTTTAAATAGAATAGAATTTTAAGGAAAAAGCCACCTTTTATATCAGAGCCACTCATTTGATCCATGTGTTTGTGGATAACTTAAATAGAACAAATATTTTGTATAAAAGTACTGTGACTTTTGTAATTATCTTTATCTTTGCTTTCAACTTTTAAATTGTAAATTTTAATTGTATTCAGTTAAGTAAGTAAATATTGCAAGTTAATGACATGTTGAAATAGCGAAGTACCAGAACTTTTTCTAACATGGTATTAGGAATGTGAAAATCGTTTTAGTGTGTTCTAACTAGGGCTCGGTTGAACAAGTCCCCAAGAAGTTTCTAGATTAACGGCATGAATGTTAACCACTTTTAACCATGTTATATATGTTAACCACTGTTATATATATATATAACATAAATATTATAATTACATAAATATTCCATTACTATAAAACTCTTTGTATTTATTACTAAAAAGTTTCATAATTAATACAAATGTACTATAATTATTTCTTTGGTTCTTTTGAACAATTTTCCCTTGTACGAATTTTGTAATATACGAAATAAATAAAACTCAGATGGAGCAAGGTGAATATAGTAAGTGGTATAAAGCATTCTAACTAAACCACAACTTTTTTGGCGCAGCGTTAAAGATGTGTGCGATTGTATGATACCGTAGTGGGAAACAATTTGTTTGCTGGTTATGTGATGATCGCTCCTTTTGCATAACTGCTTAAATTGTTCCAGTAATGAAACGTATTTTTCGCTATTAATCGTTTGATTATGTGGTACATTCATAATTAAATGTGCCTTCGTAATCTCATCGAACAGACAGTGTTCGCCTTGGTTTAATCAACGTTTATGCCTTATCACGTTATTAAAAATGATTCATTTCTTATCACCGGTAACTATGAACTTCGGTCGGCCATGCCAAATTATTGAATAAACAATGGACCAAAGGACGCCTTCAGGAGCTTTGATCGCATGGACTGGTATTGAGACACACGAGAGCTATGTTAAGGGAACCATCTAGTGGGCTAAGTGATGCTCTAGCAAGACTGGACCGTACTAAGCTTAGGCTTATAGTCGGTCTAGTCACGGTTCACTGGCACACCGGAAGTTACTTAGCAATTATGATTGGGACTACGGATCAACCACATCTATCCTAGATGCGGGGATGAAGATGAAACCCTTTTACATGTGTTTACACGGTGCAAGGAGCTAGAGGACACCAGATTGAAGATCTTCTAGGCCCAACACCTGAATCTACTAATTTAGTCGAGTTAGGGGTTCGCAGACTTCTACGCTTTACGAATGAGGCCGGCCTATCCCTATCCCATACGTAACGCAGCCCGTATGGGACCGAGTACAATGGTCCATTGAGACTGAGTGCTCGGACGGGCCATCTAATCTCACATATAATACATACATACAATTATGTACTTTAAAAATGAGAAGTTTTTATCTAGTTTATTGAAATGTATTGCAATTGATTTGTGCGAAATGTGTAATACTTCCAAATCACCCTTAACGCGATATATAATTAGATAATTACCCACTGCAGCTAATATAAGCAATATAACGTAATAATTTCCAGTACTGTAGCTATTTTTAACCTTTTAATACGTTGACTACACTAACTTTCGTGAACACTTTTCTGAGGTTTAAATTTCGTCTTCAGATAATTGGAAACTACATAATTAAATATTTATCACAGTATTTATTCTTGCAACTTTATGGGAATTCACGAATATTATCCAAATTTATTTTCTTTACTGACACTCATTGTATGTGAGCGACGCGACGTAGCGGCAAACGTGTTAATAAAGCATTTGTAGACTTTCGGTGAAAAGTGGGCAAGAACTCACATGACAACCTATGAATGTTCGGAACAAATAAAATTGTAGGATAATCAAATTTACAAGTTGAAGACGCACCAAGGGTGTTTTTATTCGATATCGCGGCGAAGTATCATTGTGCATCGCAGTTTCAAGCGGCTCTCAAGATAATAGTAGATAAGGAACACACGGGGCATCGGTTTCGACGACCGAGGGAATTCTTCTTGCGAATATACAGAGTGTCCCAGCTTAAGTAATACAGAGCTCTAACTCCGATACTATCGGCCGAATGCAAAATTTCAAATATGGAATTTGCATGGTAAAATGAAGCCTATGTTTCAGCGAGAAAGAATTTTTGTTGACTTTGTTATTTAACGAGATATGATGGTCAAGTTTCGTTTTTCAAATAGAACTATATATTTTTGTTTATACCATGCGATAGTACTTTTCAAGACGAATTCATTAAGCTTTGATGTATTTACCCGATTTTTATTAGTTTTCAAGCTATATCGCTTCAAAGTTTGCGGAGGGTCTCGCTTGGGATTCTAGGCCCAGAATATTGGGATTCTTCCCATTTTCCTCCGTATCGATTTCAAGAACCGCATGGTGCTTACTGCATCAATGGGACCGCCTGGGGTCAAACCGAGTTTTTTCCTTGAAAATTAGCAAACTTTGAAGCGTTATAGATTGAAAACTAATAACAATCGGGTAAACACATCAAAGCTTAATGAATTCGTCTTGAAAAGTACTATCTCATCGTATAAAAAAAAATATATATAGTTCCATTTGAAAAACGAAACTTGACCATCATATCTCGTTAAATAATAAAGTCGACAAAAATTTCTTCTCGCTGAAACATGAGCCCCATTTTACCATGCAATTACCATATTTTAAATTTTGCGTTAGGCCGATAATTTTGGAGTTAAAGCTCTGTATCATTTAGGCTGGGACACTCTGTATACGTGCACGAAGCGCAGGAAGGGCCCTGAAGGAGAAACGGGAAGGCTAAAAGGGGCCCTTTTGTAATATCTTTATATTTAATGATCCCATGAGAAATAGTTTACGATCGACGTATTTATTAAACGGCGCTGTTTAAGCCGCTAACGTTTGGTATCGAACTAACAAGCGGCACTATCGCGGGTACACTCGCTATAAAAAGACAGGTCCACTGCGTTTTTCAATTGCTTATACCTGGATGATCCTTAATTGCATGGCAAACGTTAGAGTCGAACATCTGGAGTACGTTCCCGCGACGTGATACCATGAGTTTTTCAATTATTGTAGAATAAAGAACCATCTACTATGATTTAATATGATATTTATTAATTTTAGTGTTTTTGCTGTAATGTCGTTTAAAAAAAAGTATTCAACATTGTTACAGGAATTCATTAGTCATTCCAAGCATGATATTGATAGAATATAATGTTTAAATCTCTCTTGTAAGAAATTATTTACATAATTGAAAATAGATAAAAAGAAATATTTTATAGTGGAATAATACAATGAAATAACCGAAAATGGCATGTCCGTGAAATAAAACAAATACGTAATAAGATAAGTAGGAATCAAGAACGATAATAGATGTTTGATATATCTGAATAACCTTTTCCGTACAAAAGAGTTTAATGAAATGTACTCCGAATTTTGGAACCCTATTATATGTACTAATTTATGTTGTGCATATAATACACACAATGGAAATAGAAAGAGTATAGAATAAGAATAAAATTAAGAAGAGTCTGTGAAATAGCGTTGATTTCAACCTTTCGGAGTACCTGGAATTCATACATCAATCGCTTCGAAATCGAACTGACGGGATCAAGAACACTTGACCCCTCAGTTTATAAATATTCATAACAGCGAGCGCAATCTTTACAAACCGCCGTGCCACGAATTCCTCGTTGCGGAATTTTCGGGCCCCAGGTCTCATTGGTGAAAGTACCCCGACGAAAAGGGGCGAGAGGGACCAGACGGAGGGGTTGGAAGTCGAGATGTTCGCGAATTTATTTAGTGGAGTGTACACCTTTAACCCTTTCGTTTGCAGCTGATATACGGCCGGACGAAATAAAGAAGTCGTAAGGCCCTGGGCCAGTCGGGCCCCTGATCCTGCCTCGCCATCTCCCCACCTCTTCTTCGTCCCGCGTTTCCTTTTCCATTGCACTGCTCCTTCTTTCACCTCCTCCCCCTCGCCAGCGAAGCGAGCCTTTGACTCCATAGAGTTGCAGCCTCGAGATCAATTATTATTACCAGTCATAAATAAATATCAATATATTTCCTATGCCTCTGCCGCAACGCTCTGCGTCCCTCCGAGTTCCTCTCTCTCTCTTCAGCTCTCGAGCACTAAAAATCCTTTCTCGCTATGGCCGTTTGCGGTCTCTTTGTGACGCATGCCGCGGCAGACGTCCGAGCTTGTCCGGTTACAAGATGCTTGTATGCGAGCATACGTTTCTCTTTGCTCTATCCTGCTCACCCTCTCCTCCCTCCCCCCCTCGCGCTGCCTCTCATTTCGTCTCCCCCTCTCGCCCCCCGAGCGGGTGGAAGAGGAAGACTCGCGGCATTATGGCAGGGAGAATTCTTTCGTCGGCGGAAGAAACCCACTCACTTGGCCAACCTCTGGGTCCGCTAGGAGAGTCTAGTTGATACCAATCGGTGGAATGTCGTGAGAAAAGGAACGAGGGGCCCCAGGTGAATGGAGACGTTGGCGACTAGTTTATTAGAACGTTTGGAGCGATGTACAGGGTGTATCAGAACATGTGGGAGCCACTTGAGCGGTTGATCGAGGGCTCAAAGGTAATGAACAAGGTTCTTATGGACAAGTGACTGTGCGACGTGGTTCCCAGGCAAATGTGCATTCTTATATTCTTACATACATTTTGTTATTTTATTATTTCATTTACTACGCACGGTTTTCTTATATGTGTCGCAGGGAAATGATAAAAATAGAGATTTGATCAAATCCCTAAGGTAGATGATCAATTCACGGGAGATGTTAAAATAACAAGTCCGTAAGGTCATTTCCCTAAAGAAAGTAAGTGATTTGATCAAATCCCCTAACTGTTTTAGTGTAAAGATGAAATAATATTGTTTATATACTGAAAGTATTTATTTAGTAAATCATGCGTTGTTAAAAGTAGAATAGGTAATACAACAATACTCATAGAAACATAAATTATTTATTCGAAACTAATTAGCAAAAGAAATAGGCACTTAAGCTGATATTTTAAAAAAACAAAAAGAATATTTTTAGGGAATGTAATTAATAAATAATAATGTTCATTCATTTTTATTAAAAGACATTGTCGATTTGTGGCATCTCGAGTTACAAAGTACGTTACTTTTTTAAGTACCTATTTCTTTTGATAATTAGTTTCGAATAAATAATTTATGTTTCTACGACTATTGTTGTATTACCTACTTTACACTTAATAATGCATGATTTACTAAATTAATACTTTTAATATCTAAACAATATTATTCCATCTTTGCACTAAAACAGTCAAGGGATTTGATCAAATCACTTACTTTCTTTAGGGAAATGACCTCACAGAGTTGTTATTTTAACATCTCCCGTGAATTGATCATCTATCTTAGGGATTTGATCAAACCTCTATTTTTATCATTTCCCTGTGACATATATATCAGCCTCTTCATTTGTTCCCTCGAGTCGGTTGTGATACTATTTCAGCTAACATATTACAAACTATGAACCGCAATAGCACACACACATATAATAAAACAATGTAACAATTTAATTTGATCTTCTTCTGTTATGCCACACAACCGTTTAATTACTTTAACTAAAATAGTGGAAAGTTTAATCAACTGCTGGAAGAAAAGGTATTTCCTAACACAGACTGTAGAATATCCCATAAAATAGATGTAAATACTGTAGTATGTAGAATGATAAAAGAAATCGATTTGTTTAAAGAAAATTGCATGGTTTTATTTAGAAAACAAGTGCACGGGTATATTGCATCAAGACAAACATTACATCATATAAAGATAGCCCCATGCGGTTCAGCCTTATCTTGCAGCAATAAGATGCTTCTTCGCTGAGAATAGAACGATACAGCTTGTTCCACTTCCCAGACTCACCTTGTATAGCTATTTTCGAAGGATGAATGGACATCAGACTCTTAAAAAGCATTTCAAAGTGACCAAATACAACAATTTCGATGTATTCGATAATAGAACTAGGACATTTGTGCACCTATACGCTACATTATTATGAATAATTTGATATCGTTAATATGAAGACTAGCATATTCAGGTATTTCATTGCCATAAAGAAAGCCTCCTACGGTTATATACTCCGAATACTCCGTACTAATGATCAAACGGTCGAAAATAAGAATTTATAATTATGGTAACGTACCCAAATTTTAACTGAAATAATCACTTTTCACGTAAAATCTTTATTTGAAAAGAATATCTGGAGTTGCCTAGAGTTTAAGTCTAACTTCGCTAATCTTCGTTCTATTTATAAATGATATCTGTGCATACTCAATGTACAGTAGAATCCTATCAGTTGCAAAGGATTTGAAAGTATTCACCATAACATATCCTGAAAGGAACACAAGATTGTTGCAAGTAGATCTTGACACTTCAAGCTCTTGGTGTCAAGAAAACGAGTTTGCATTCAATATAGATAAATATGTCGTAACGAGGTACGAAAGTAGGAATACATCATGCACGTCCCTATAGAATTTACGACAAGGTATTATCCACAGCATGTACATACATATACACGAAGTCTGTAAGTTATTTTTGATCCGTGTCATCTTCCAAGAACATTGAAAACGTATTGTGCAAAATGATCTTAAGATGCTAGGTTTTATTTAAGTAGTTGACTCGAAGAATCCCTAAATACTCAGGCCAGACTAGATGACGTTGGTTACCCGATGTAAAATATGAGTTCAACACAATATAGTCACCTGAATATAAAAATGAATCTAATTTGTTTTTATAGAAAGAGTGCAGCAGGTGTAACTACGATATTTGGCATACAAGCATAGTTATCGTCTTTCAGATGGCAGGATCATTTCTTTTCATCTGCACCAGAAGATTTCTAAAAATACATATTCGAGATTAGTCAGATTTTCTCTTAAATTCAAACCAACAACGTCTAGATCCAAGCTAGGTCATGATGACTTTATTAACAGACTCTAGAACGTAGCAAACATCCTTAGTGAGAACAGATATCACCATAACGACTTGTGAAATTATGATGTCTAGACTGCGGATCTTTATGCATTTATAAGAAATTTGAATGTACAAGAACCTACAAAATGGACACAATATGCAAGAATATAAAAACGATTGAAAGTAAAGTTCATGTTACAATATTTGCAAAATAAAATAAATTCTTATTTAGGTTCAATTTTTCTAGGCACGTTCGCGAAGATTTTATTTTGCATAAAGATCCGCAGTCTAATGATGTCTTTGCTGAATAGATTAACACTGATTAAACTACAATTATATATATTAATTGCAATAAGTTTCTCAGCATGAACTCTTTCATTGATTCAGGACAGGCGTCATTGAACTGAACATTGATTAAGCGACACTTGTACTACATATCAGTTACAATAAGTTCTTCGTACAGATTACTTGTATAGCGCTAAAAACCTCATCGTCACAAATAAAATAAACAAATTAATCCAGTGTTCGAAGCTTCCCTGCGCGTAGCTGGCAGCATGATTCAAGCATTCTCGCGGCCGCCCAAGGCTTGATCGCCATATACGACGGGGGCAACAAATGAGAAATAAACTAACAGTTCGTCCAGGTTGGTAAGAAACGATGTCGCTGACCCGTTTGCGAGCATGTACCGGTCAAGAATACCGGGGCCACACAAAAGCGACGCGCAGAGAGAAAAGCAGCTCTAGGATTCAACGGGTTTGTGCGTGTAGCAGACGTCCGCAGAAAGAAACAGCGTCGTGGCGCGGGACGACGCGTGCACTCGTGTGCGCTGTTGCACGCTCGCTTGCTCGTACGTAAAGTTGACATTTAAATACATTATCATAACAATGCACACGGGTGCATGTTAAGTTAATATCATCATACCTTCTCGTTCCGCGGGTGGCGAGCGCGCAAAACGGTAGTCCGTTTCAGAGACAGAAAGACGGAAAGAGGTAAAGATGCGGAGAGGGAGAAAGAGAGAATGATAGAAAAGACAAGGATAGAGAGTCGGAGAACGGTAGAAAGGGAGACGGAAGAAAAGGAAGATACCAAGAAAGATGGATAGAGGGAAAGATGAAAAGAAAGGAAGATAGAAACAAACAAGCAAACATACAAAGATAGATAGATAGAGGAAGAGAGAGAGAGAGAGAGAGAGAGAGAGAGAGAGAGAGAAATATCCTGATCCTCTCGAAAGGGGAGCTCTCAACGTGAAAGTAGACCTCTTCGTCTACTTCCCAACGTCCCTTCTTTCTTCCTCTTTTTCTGCATACGTACACTTCGGCCGCGAATGTGACCTGGATTTTTTCGTTTTCGTGCACGCACCGGCCTCGCATCTGCGACGCCTCGGGGACAGTGAGGATAATATATCTCGTGCCCTGGCCGACAATTTGTTGCCATCGAACGAAGTAATCGAACACGATCGCACTGTCAGCCCGCGTCGCACAGGCTACTCCGCAAGAACCTTCACGGACGAACGTCCTCGAGATCGAATGGGGTGGTTTCTCGATCGCCTCTCAAACGGACCGGTATTATACTTAACGAGGAAAAAATTATATCAACCTTGTGTTGCACTGTTCAATAACAATAATACAATCATTAGAGATCATTGTCTTATCAACTTTCAAACTACTACACGATTGTATTCTAAGCGTAGTGTTCAATATGATTTATGCAGTATAAGGAATCCTAACCAACAAGAGACCTCGCTACCTCTCCTTTGCCGACCACTAAACTTAAGATAATTCCTATCCTTCCATTTTCTATCTTTCCCGAACCTATAAAGCCCACTACTTTTCCCTTTGAATTAGAGAATTGTCCGAACCGTTTTGATACGAGGATCTATAGCCAGTACCTTTGTTAACTTCGTTCAATTTCGCTCGATGTTGTACTTGTTAAATAATAATAAAGTAACAAATCAAGCGGAATACAACAAGCTTTACTTTTTCCACCAATATTAATATCGATGTAGTTATTAGTTAGATGATAGATTTATAGACATTATTCGTTAGAATAACAAGTACATGAAAAAGTGGAGAACTCAAAGAGTTATCATTGAAAAATAGAAGAGCCCCATAAAAAAGCTACAAGAAAGTAGAAAAAGATGTGAAATCGAAATGAGCTGCCAGATGATTTGCCAGATGATTTCCGCGGCCTGGAAGTCAAATGCTTGGCGTGGCCAGGCAAGGTCAAGGTGTCGATGAATAAGAATTATTTTAAAACCAAATACAATGAAAAACAAGAGATCAAAAGAGAGAATTTCCTACAGTTGCAAATATAGTGTGCTACAAAATTAACGCAACAAAAATTTTTCTTAAAATTTCACTCAACTTTGAATAACCACAATTCCGCGATAAATGATCGTATCAGATAAATTTTTCTTTTGTTTCAAAGCTTGAAGTCTTTACTTTGAGCAGAATTTGTAGATTTTGATTTCCTCCTTCCTCCTTCCGGCCATCTCCTTTAAAGGGATTCTCCTTTAAAAATCCAACGAGGTGATGTCTTTTTTTTTTAAAAGTAATGTATAATATTAATCCAATTAAGTCATGTTATCAACGAAAAAACAAGTCAGTGTTTCGTTCAAACTATGTTAGTGGACTCGTAGCCAAAGGTAACCTAGAAAACCTTGTCATAGACGCGATTAATTAACATGCTTAACATGCTTGCTACCGCGCATCCAGCTTATCGCTTGGATTATATGACACGCGTCTAACTCATCATATTATTTATTATAACAAAGTACGAAGATTAACAGTGCTTAGCAGATGCCAAGTTCCGAGTCCTGTTTTCTAGCAACCTGACAGCAAGAATGATTGGGACTAAAACATGCTCCGGGCATAGTTTTCCGAGTTATATATATTAGACCGCTTAGTACGGGGAGAATGACCTTAGCTCTACTTGCTGTTCGAACAGGACAGTCTTTCTGCGAATATAGACCTTAAATTTGGAAGTTAGAACAGGGATTCATAATGCTTTTGAAAAATAACTGTATAGATATAGGTATCACTTGAAGCAATACAGCAATTATGATTACCAGAAGTCTGGTCTTCAGTCGTAAATTTCTTTACGACCTGAGTATTCTCCAGAAGTTTATTTCTAATTTTAAACGTAATAACCTCAACGTGTAAAACGTGTTAAAAACTTATTGCATATTTACACCATTTAAGCACATTATGAATTTTCCGGTAAGCTAGCGTATAGCGTAAATGAATTATACTAACTATATTGAGAAAATCAAATATCTTGCAACGTTTAATAAACCTCAAAATACATTTCATGGGCTCCTCAGTATAAATTAGCTCAGATAACTGATCGCAATTTCATACCCATAGCTTCCAACGGTGTTTCAGAATGGGGTGGTTGACCTTCGACGAATATATCATCGATTCGAACTTCTGCAAATCAATGACGACGCGTTCCTTCGTATACAGCGTTCTACCTCACACCTATCACGAGGAATTCATACAACGTCTTCGTAAAAGTATTACCCGCATACTCCCACGCGTGATCTTGACCGAGTCAGCATAGCCACACGCGATTATCCCGCATACAGGAAACTGGTTCGTTGCTTGAATTGAGATGCTCGATAATGTGCTTGGGTAGCGATCGAATCCACCACGAAGTCGTAAAAGCGAGAACGTGGGTCTATTTCGTGATGCAACGATCGTTTGGTTGAGTTAGGCGCGAAATGAGGACTTAATTGATTGAATGAACCCTTCGTTAGTTATTACGCTGGCTTAATTAGAGCATTCGTCGTGCGAAGTTGCACGAATATCGGGACTGCATGCCGTGATTGGAGTGTTTTACTACTCTAAAGAGAAAGCTGACTAGAAATCATTGAGATTCGTGACGCTTGTACATTGGAGTCTATTAACTCTTGCTGTTTGAAAAGAATACGACCAAATGTATCCATTTCATGCCGCAGGCTTCTGAATGGCATTACGTGAACGTTATAATAGGCTATTAATCTAATAAACGCATTGCTATACAGGGTATAAAGAAAATTATGACATTTTTCTTCATGATTCGTTTCTAAGATAAAATGGAATCGAAAACTTCTATGGCATGAAGTACTTAAATATTTCAGTTTGAAAGAAGTGCGGCTAAATATTCTCTTCTTCTTTGGTAGGTTTCTATATAGTGGTACTTGAACGTGATAATAGGCTGTCAATCCAATAAATCCATCCATACACACGATATAAAGCACCATGTGTGATCTCTCTTCATGATCAGAGTTCCCAAGGTGAATTCATTACCTGGATACAGTAATTTCACGGATATTGATAACATCTTTTGTTTGGATTGGTGATCACGACTTATCTGCAACCACTGCTTCCATTTTTTTCAGCTCAAACGACTATCGACTCGAGCACGTATTAGCTGCAAAAACGAACTCGATTGGCCGAACTTCATTTCATCATATAATTCCATCCAGTTGCAGTTTTAGTTAGCCATGCAAACATACCAAAAAGGGTTACTGTGAATTAACTAATATTGTACAACACCACTTTCAGTATTTTCCAATACAAATTTTCATCATATACTTCTAAGTGTTTATTCATGGATTCAAATTTAAACTATTCGAGTAATGTTTTGCTTACATCTAGGTAACTGAGCATATTCTTCAGACTTGACATGAATTTCTGCAACCGTTTGTACACATCGTGTCGCGAATAAACGCGTAAATTGTACCGCTTGTCGAACAGACGTGACCCGTCTCTATGCATCGTAGTCGCGGCGCACGATTCTACGTACGTGAAGAGTAATTCTGTAGTCAGGATACGTTGGTAACCGTTTGTCACGCTGTCGAACGAACACTCGAGGATTACTTCTTTGATCGTAGCGCAAGTTTTCGATTCGTCGTCAGTATTCTCGTTAGATCCGCGGACACATGTACAGTTGGAGTGCATGCACCTATATTCATAGGCATGCAAGGAGGAACGCGCGTTGGCGCCATCAGACCACCGTTCTAATCTTTCTTTTTCGACTCTCACGCGCAAAAGGACGCTGATTACTCGAAATAGATCCACCAACTGCCTTGTTGCCAAAATTGACACGATGTTCCACGAGCTTATTGTTCCTCTAGATGAACACGACGTTGGGGAAAACGGTTTACAGGAGCATGGAAGTGCAGTACTTCAATGTGCAAGCTGAATTATATTTGGTTTCCGGAAAAATGATCTATTTCTACGAGAATTGTATACTTATGATGTTCAATTTTAAAGGTTATCGAATATTTTCCAACAGAACGTACCCAGGTATGAGAAACTGAAGAGCACTTGTTGAAAATAGATTGTTTGGAGATTAATGGCAGTGCTTCAAAGACCTAAATGATATGTGTTGATGATAGGATTAAATCAAACGCCAAAAATGTAGTAAGTTCCCTGGAAGAAAACGCATGGAATCGAGCGAATATTTAGGATAATGGAGCAACTGCTAGGTGTCAGATTGGGAATGAATGATAGTGAGTGAAGAGTGTATGCTGTGTGTATCTAAGGGTAAAAGGAAGAGTGGTCTCCCTAGACGAATGCAAGAGTTTTAGTTTTAAATCAGAGAGCGGAGCGTAAAGACCAGCGAAAGTCGGAGTATTAAACTGCATGTGCGACTAAACAGCGAAGGCGTGATTTTAGTTCATACGCGTACCGAAAAGAGTTTAACTATAATCCTGCACCACTATTGTATCAGTAATACCATCCATTGACATTATTCAATAAAATCCTATAATATTTGTATGCACATATGTTCAGTCAGGATATTTGTCACATTCTATATGTGATGCTGCATGATTTGATTATACAAGTACTGAAGCCTTATTATTTTCCTAATCATGTGTCCAGCCACTGCAGGCGCAATTCCCACAGAAATAGTAATTTATCCCTCGAACCACGGCGTTGCAATTACCAGGCAAATACCAATCCACGATACGCGATATTGAAATACAATCTGTAAGATTCGATCTATCGTGCGTGCGAGACATAGATGCGCTTGGACGCGTTGCACAAGACGGAACGGTACGGTGCCAAAGTTCGCAGCTAGGAATCATCATTATCTCTCATCTAACGGCGGCACGTAATAAGGAATCCGCGGTTCCAATATCTATTACCGTAGTCGTAAATTTCGTGGAGCACGACTGAGCCGTGGAATCGTATTTCCAGCCGATCGCGCACCTTCGCCTTCTTCCCTTTCGGATTATTTTTTATCTTTTTCCCCGCAGATGTAATTTATACTTAATAACGGACCCTGACGGTATTTTACTCGAGGCGATTCGCACATTTCGCCGCAATCCGAGTTCCGTGGAAACCGATTACCCGCGCACGATTACAAATGTACCGTGATACATTTTATCTCGTTATTGGAAAACTGTCCACTGCTTTGTTTTATCGCGAAACGAAACCGTAAACTCCAAGCTGGAACGATTGGTTACGATTGTTACGGCGCTTTTATCGAACACGGCTTTTAATTAGTTCTTAGACGTAGCAAGAGACGCATCGGGTCGTATTATTGAGTATACGACAATTTTTATCAGGTAGAATTAATTAGTAACTATAAATTACTTTTGTAGTTTGTATTCGTATATCAGGCATCACCTGTGTCTGACTAATCACTAACCATGACTACTCATTTATTCTAGATCACTCCTGTGACTCCAGAATACATTGTTAGGAAACATGGATTTTGGTGGATTTAAGAGATTCTAAATTAATGTGAAATGTCTAAATCTCACATGGTATGGACACCTGAATGTATAACCTGTCAAAATGCATGAGACTAATGGGTTTATCTATTGGGTTGCTGCATATGAAGTGACAGAATTCGTGAATAGATACTGCTGACGTTATTTTTATAGCTACACTGTCTTTACTAAACAGCCTCATGTGCTGTACGATTGGCATTTGTGTTTTTTGCGACTACAGAAATAAATAAATGCATTCTACAGAAATTAGAGCAGGAAATCTTGTATTTTCAGGTAATAATATTGTGACACTAATTAGGAATATTAGCACAGACATACATATAGTGTAAAGTATTCGTTTGCGAATGTCATTGTGAAGATGCTACTTTATAGACGGTATGCAAAAATGACTAAGAAATTATCTCCTATTAGCATCACGTAACACAAGCTGCGTTTGCTTTAATCTTTGTAAAATCATCCGTGTACATAAATAAATGGAAAGAAAAGATTTGCTTTCGCCCAGTCTAGTCCCAAAATTTTAACCCTTCAGTGCGCATTGATGCACATATGCATGAACCTCATTTTTCTTTGATATTTTATTACACAACAACATAAACAACAACTCATGCGCTGTTCTTAACAGAAATAAGACATCTACGTTATTAAAAGGCCACAGTACCATTGAACATAATTAATATTTCGCCAAATCTGACAGTTGCCATCAGCATTTTTGCGGTAGAGTGTTATTCGTGTTTGTTCCATTGTGAAAAATCGCACACTCTAGGGTTAACCACCCAGCTGACGAAAGAAACGCCAGCTCGGTTCAGCACGCAACAACACATAACCCCACAGTTAAAAAAAAACCCAGACAGCATTGTTAGCGAGTCCCTGCCGATCATCCACGTGGACTCTAATTTCGTACGAGGTATCCATAGAACGCAGGCAAAGAAACAAACAAAGAAAAACCCTCATACCAACTACCGTCACCGAAAGTCCCCAATGTTTCTAAACACCGGGACTAGCGTCGGCCTTCGACGTGCTAAAATTTAAATTAAACGCAGAAACTGGGAACGCGGTTCGTTGCTCCAAATAGTAGCGTGTCTGCGTCGTATCTGAAATCCCACTATTCCCTACGAACGAGTTTCGAACGTGTTTCCAACGACTGAGGATCTGACCGAGAGGCGGTCCACGAGCCAGCGCGAAAATACACGCGGCGGATCCGCGTGGACTCTAATTTGGTCGGGCGCCGTAGACACCACGCGGTCCACGAATCTATTTCCTGCTCGGTTCGTCGAGCCGTTACCTAGGAGCACGCAGATTTCTTGGCTCGCCGTGGCGTCGACGACCACCACGATCTCAGGAAAACCACGGGCAACTGTTGGCAGAAAGAGATAGACGACAATGTACCAGCAAATCCAATGTGTCTGGCTCCTCCGACTACTTCTCGTTCTCTGCAATTCGATCCAGTGGCGGGTCATCGTAGAAGCAAGACATTTACCTAAGGTTTTCAGACACCCTGAAAAACAATGTTTGGAAAAGTTCTTACTATTGTTCGTATATGTTGGGGTTCGTCCCTTGGCGTTGTTTGCGTAGATTTCACCAGTAATAAAGAAACTAAGAGCAAACTTCCTTGCAATTGCTTGAGACTAGAGTTTTACGGGGACTCCAAGTACTTGCCTCGATGAAATGTAAAAATGGAGAGGGCTTGTCTTTCCATCCTCTTTATTGGTCGGCTTATGAGGAGTTCGATAGAATAAGAACCCTCATCGATGGTACTGGTACTAATAATCACTTATTAAACGCCCGTTTGTCACTTTACAAAGATTGGTAATAGGCTAATGTCTGACACCATGCAGCGAGCCCTTCTAGCTTTCGATAAGCTCACACACACTAGACTGTTCGTATGTGTATCCGGGCGAGAAACCTTGGTGGTGTTGTTTTAAATTTTAAGAGTAAGAAAAATTTAAAAGAAGGCGTCCGTAACACTTGGAGACTAGAGTTGCAGGTTTCGAAAACGAGGCATCAATGAATTATACATTATAAATTATGAAGGGGGGTTTAGTTGTAACAATCATCACGCCTCTGTTTAATGACACTCTGTCTTCTTCAGACCCACAGAATTATACGTTTTTCAAGCATCGGTATTCTTGAGCATTTTCGGGAGAACGTAGGTACACTACATATTCATGTGTACGAATCATATTTACAAGAAACTTTTCCTGAGCGTTACAACATGGCAATAAAAATAACTCACGTGTAAACATCTTTAAGACTCTCGGTGACTAAAGAAAGATGGGACTTTTAGTGGCCGTCCTCTATACTTTGGATAACGAAGAGAGGTCTAGTTATTTGAAGTCAAAATCTTTCCCTGGTACCAATGTGCTAATTGAGAAATTTTGTTCTGTCGTGATGTAGGGATTAAGATTGGTTAAAAGCTCAGGACTCTGTATTCGTTCCAGGCAAAGTTCACAACTTCACAGTCACGGTTACTCGTCCATACAAGTCTTATTCTTGGTGTAGTAGTTTTAGATATTTCTTGAATGAAGACGTATGCCCTAGTGTAGATATAGTGAACCTTATTGCGATCGAGTACCAAAATTTAGTTATAAAGAATAGACGATATACTCTATGAATATCGAATAACACTGAATTTACAAGTAGTAGGTTATTATTGTACTGTATTCTTTAACATTATCTGTATTTCTAAACATTAGTACTGCAAGAAGATTCACATTTTATAAACACGTTGGACATCGTATTCATATCTTTCAGTTTCTTTAAATTTCACACAAAACATTTGGAACTCCTTGGAAACATAGTGAAATAAATTGAGTAATGTGAAGTATTAACAGGTCGTGTACAATGTTGTTAGTTTTAACACACCATGGTCAGATAGAAGGAAACTCAATATAACGAAGTAGACATACTACTAATAATAATATGAATTGTTTAGGAAATGTTTGTAATTTATATCTATGTATTTGTAAAAATTGTTATGTTTCGCAAATTTGCAGCATAAAATAAATGTTATTTATAATTCAACTCTGTGTTAAACAAATCGTATCGTGTGCAATACGTTTGCCACTGCTGCCCAGGTGTTCGCTTGTGATTTCCAAATAAAAGTTCATCCTACATTACCCACACATCACGTAAAATTCTTAAAAAGCAAATGGACTACGTAAACTTGAACATTGTATCGATCGAACCTAAATCTGTTTCTAACTCGATTTTTCTCTAGAATTTGCTTTAAATTTGTCTTTGGGCTCCCACAAATCGTACGCCATTGGCTGTGACGGAGACGGAGGAACCCGGATAAGCGATTTCGCGTTGAAGCGAGAGGAGACGAGGTGAGTTCAAGATGAGGAAAGAAAGCAGCCAAAGACTGAAGCTAATTGCCCGGCAGAGTCGCTTGACAATGCACCCGCGTACCACCACAGCCGCCGCCGCCGCCGCCATCGTGGGCTCGTTTTAATTTTCTAAACGCGGATAAAGAGCCTAGCTGTCGAGCAGAGAGGGGGCTACATGAACTGGTGAGAGGGAAACGATGCAGCAGCCGCGTGGTAGACGGCTACGTGGAATGCAAAATAGAACCGTAAATCCGTAGGCATCAAAGGCGAATGAGAACGAGCCGTCTCGGCATTTAGTCGGCCGACCGACTACCAGATACGCTACCTACTGTCTTTCGCAGGTCCTAGACGGAAAATCGAAGATCCGTCGCAGTCTAATTAATTGCGTAACGCCCGAGGAATCGAGCGAGCGACACTCAAGTGAATTCGAAGGGTGTCAGTGGGCGGCTCGCGCGCGATGCCTCACGTTTTTGTATGTCGGGACGAATAGCTAGCGATGGGACTGATCCGATACAGTGAGTAACTTTAATATTCGGACACTATGGAATTTTTACTTTGTTACATCATAACTTTGTTTCTAATAAAACAAATAAAACACATAATCAAGTATTATATTAACGTATATGTGTAGTAAACAATAGTATAAGTTTTATTTACATAACAACTTCTGTCCTTTATTTTATTAGCATACAGTGGATGCAGAATGTATTCGTACATCCATCAATTTCCCAAAAAACTTTTGTGTGAAATTGTAGTTTATTAACCCTTTTTTTTATAATCAATGACATTCTACGTATTTCCGGAAATCTCTAGAATATAGTTCAAACAACAATTACTACTTTACATAATTTGCGAAATTAACAAGAAAATACGAAAAATTGGTAGAAATATAGAAGCAATAAGTATTCGTACGGTTCTTATGACGAACAATTTACAGTAGAATTTGTAACATAAGCACATCAGTTTATTGCTTCGTGGAAATTAGAAAACATTAAATTTCCAGTAGGAAAGACTTAAAAAATGCTCTAATAAAGGAATGAAAGAAGATCCCACCCCGAATAACATCGAAATTTATGATAGTTAATTTAATGCCTAGAAGAGTTACAGTAATTATAAAATCAAATGGAAATCCCACGAAGTATTAATTATTTATAAATTAATGTAAATTTCGTTTTTCTTTTTAAATGAAGTTCTAAAAATTTAACACTTGTACGAATACTTATTGCTTCTGTATTTCTATCGATTTATTGTTTTTTTTTGTCGATTTCTCACTTATACAAAATAACTAATCTTTTCGTACTGTATCTATTCTAAAGATTTCCAAAAATATGTAGAATATCATTGTTTATAAAAAATAAGTTAATAAATTACAATTTCACATAGTTTTTTTGGAAATTGATCGGTGTACGAATACTTTCTACACCCACTGTATATTTTAAAACACAATACACCGATCAATTTTGAAGAAGTTTGCTACAGAATGAAAAGATTATATATTATAATATTTATAGTTTACTTGATTATTCATTGAAAAGTGAATGATGAAGTCAAGAATTTCAATTCTTCGTTTCGCTAGAATATAAGCTGCTTTTTCAAAATATAATTTCCTCAACTTATAGACAAAACCAAAGAAGTGTCTACTAACCGTTGGAGAATGATTTTCCTTTAATATAAATAAAATTTCTATATATAAATCAAGACATGTTCCTCTATTTTTAGGTGTATCTTGACAAAGGTCACGTAAACTTGGTCAAAAAATTAACAATTTATTACAAAAGTATTTGCTTAACACACTTTTAACGTTACTCTTATTTCCAAACGAAACTTCCCTTTTTTCAATAAATGCTTTTCCAACGAATCAAAAATAAGAAACAATACTTAATCAAAACTGCTGAATATAAATAGACTCTCGATTATTTTGTATCGATTTCATTGGTATACATGGAATAGATGCGGTATTAGTCCCATCGCTAGCTGTAACCGAGAAGACCAGCGCGATACTACGGTTCGATTAGCTGGGGGGACAGGCTAGCATTGTGTCGAGACTATGGTTTGGGAAACTGTCGTCTGGAGATATTACATCTTGTTGTATTGTCACGTCTTGTAACGAGTCTCTTACTTTCGTATACTTTAAGTAATTATGTAACCAGCACGTGAACTGTCCAACTTCATTTGCCAATACTACTAATACTCTTGACAGTAGCTTTCTGATGGCGATTGAGATAAGAAAAGAGAGTTAATAATCGAGATTCCACCTTGTTTAAATTAAACAAGTAATTTCTCATTTTTTTTCTTAATCATGCTCGGTGGTCTTTAATAAATGTATCCAATAATTTTTTTGTATTGCTGATTTTTATTTATCAACGTTTAGTCTGTTTATTTCTTCCGGACAGTTTTATGGAAGCAAATATGTGGATGAGTTTAAAATGATTACGAATTTCAAGTTATATTATATATTTTTCACCTTTTGAATTACTAAGTCTTTTTAAAGATTTTCGATTATTTAGAAAGTCTAAATGAAATCTAAACTTTATAAATAATCAACGTTAGCAGAATATCAAATTTAAATTAGCCACATTTCATTTGTATTTCCTTTATATTTTCCTCGGTCCATATAAGAAAAAAAAAGTCATGTAATAATAGCCAAAACATCGATTTGTATAATAAAATATAGTTAAATATACCGTAAAAAAGAAATACATACTATTTACAAAAAATTATACATATAACTTTTGGGAAAACGAAAGCCGCATCTTTATCTGAAACATAATTACGCTACCTAAAGCCACTCCTTCCTCGAGATAAATTTAGTTCGACACAAAACACTCTTTTAGACACTCTTTTATTCATTCTCATTTGTTTCCGATCGTTCACTCATATGTGATCATAATACTCATACTGTTCCTATTACTCACAAATAGATTCATACGATTCTAAGTATATTTACAGAAATAATTTTATATTTTTTTAGCTATTAATTGAGACGTTGTCCATTCCTAACATGTGTAAAGGTGGACTTTCTACTTCGTAGCTGTTAAAAGAAAGTCAAAGAAAAGTTTACCAACAGCAACCTGTCACTTTAGAAAATATGAGAAATCGTATAATTCAAGGTTGTACAGTAATTTTAGGAGAAATAATTGAAAGATCATCACAATCCCTAATTGTTAGTTTCAGAAATTGTATCGCTGTCGACGAACATTATGATGAGCACTTGATAACATGAATGGTAAATTAACATACAATCTTAACATTTTTTAGATTTCCATTACTATTTTGATGTTCAGGGTCATGGCTCAATGGCCATAAATGAAACGTCACCCGAAGGTTATGGCTCAAAGATTATTGAATATATTTTTACATCCGCTACCAGATGTAATATAAAAAATATATGTTTCCCTAGCAAAAAGACAGCGACCTTGAAAAAAAACTCGACAAAAATTAAGTTGGAACCAAATTGTTTCTTCTATGACATTCTTCCTTCAAACTTCTTTCGAACATTTAACGCAAACAATTCTCATATTATAAAAAACAATGGAGATATTTAGGTGACCCGCTTCAATTGAGACACCCTATACATGAAGTTATGGGGATTAAAGTTAGCGACGTCATATGGAATCATTGGGACGTAAAGGGTTAAGTGAACAGGCATATTGTCGCCTATCGAGCAATTAACGGGACTCCTCGACATCGACGTATCGCCGAAATATCTGATGCGTTGGTCTGCTTGTTTCGCCAATTAAAATCGTCGCTGCGCCGTCGTTAAGGGTTTATGGATAGCCCGAGCAGAAAAACTGTCCCTCGAACGCTTCTACTCGCGGCTGCGTGAACGAGGCCATCCAGCAAACTTCTAATTAGAGGGCAACGGTGCCCGTGCCAAAGTCTCCGTACGTGTTCGCCGGACGCCTACCAGTTAGTCACGCCTCTCGATCATCGGGCGAATTTATCAAGCTGCCCTGGAGGACCAGAAGAGGGTGCAGGAGAAATAAATGAAAAAAGGAAAAAAACTGAAGAGAAGGAACGACAACTCTCCCCCCGTATAGTAAAACGTTATACGAAGTGTCGGGTAACGTTGGCGCCGCATTTCGAGCGCGATAAAATAACGATGAACGGGGAATGCTACGCGACCGCGCTGAATTATAGCCTTTTAATATTCGAAAAGTCACTACGGATAATTTAAAATGAGAGGCGCCACGGGTATATATTATGGTTTTTCACGGACAAACCTTAATTATCTCTGACGCAACGTATAGAAAATTATCCCCGCGGCGGGTTAATAAATTTGATATACAGCGCGGATTTACTTCTGCGCCTCTTTGTGGTTAGTCGTTAAGGAAGGCAACATGCTTGTAAAATCCCCGCTATTAACGGTATATTACTCTTTTAGATATATTCTGACGCATGAGACGCGGTTCCGACAACACTTTTTCAAAGGGGACTAATTTTTGCTCGCGTTACGCGGCCGAGAAGAATCCATGATTCAAGGTTGTTCAAACTATTAGGTTGTCCCAAAAGTTTCTTCCGTGACTTGCACTCAGTTATTTTGTGTGCTAATGCTTACATAAATAGACAACCTGATTTCTTAGATGTTAATGTTGTAACAGCAGTGGAGCAAAATGAATCGTAAGCAATTCAATAACGTAACATTAGACAAAATATTGTGAATGCATTACTTATTAATGAAATGGAAGAAACTTTTGGGACAACCTAATATGTGTTATACGAAACTGCCTCCTTGTGACAAAAATGAATGTCTCGTGAAATATTGCAGTTAATAATGAAAAGAAGTTACAGAATTAAATTCTGTATTTTTGTATGCGACTTTTGTAAAATAATATTTAACATTGTTTGTTTCGGGCACATTTACATCGCTAATCTTTTATAATAGAATGGGGAAAAAAATGAGAAACTTACAAGCGTCGGACGCCTCGAACTGCCATCTTTCAGAAATGAACCATTTGCGATGTCTGAATGGCAACTAAAGTACTATGCCTTGTATTTGCGCGTATATTTACTTATCGTACAGTTTATGCAACAAAACGTTTCTTACCGAATACACAAGGCGTGAACTACAAATCGGTTCCAAAAATTTCGAAATGGAAAAACGTAGTATATAGCATACTGTTAAATAAAGAATAGATGGGATATTGTAATAAATTGTCGTTTAAAAACAATAGCGAAAAGAACTTCTCTCAGAACTGCCAAGACTCTCTGGACTTTAGTAATACTTAAATCGCTGTAGATGGCTCCTCTTCATCCTCGTCAAGGATGCAGGTCTACTTTATTTCGACGAGACTTGAGTAGACTTATACATACGAAATCTACGAAAAATTCACTATGCATCATGATTTATTTTATCAATTTAAAAATGAAAATTAATATTATGTTCCTATTTGTATGTAGGGATATACATGCATACCTATTAACTCTTTTTATATAAAATACAATGACTATGTTCAATTGATTCTAACGTTTCTATGCGTAAATATTCATTTTAATCTGTCTCATCATTATATTATATGTTTTCTACCATAGAAACCAAACAAAAAATCGAATGTGTAGCGTAAAAATATTTTCCAATTAAAAGTGGTTAAAAAAAATACTGCTCCGATGGATACCGATCACAATCGATTCTAAGCGAAACTTTCGTTATGGCACTGCTAAGTTGCTTTTCTAAGAACGAATAGTCTCTCTTCCCTTTCCCTTCAGCAATTTAAGTGGATTTATTCAAGTTCGTGACGAAACAAAGGGACGAATGAACGACTCGGCATCATTTATTAACGTCCAAGCGGAGCAAAGCACCCGAGACAAGCGGGAACAGATGCGGCGTTTGAGTGCTTGCGGAGCGCGGCACCGCGGACCAGGATGCGGCAAGACAATTTCTATAAGAGCCTTCAGACCAGTGGGAGTGGTTCCTTAACGCCTTCGGCCACTCATCGTCGGTCCTTAAGCAGCCCACGAGTACCGATGGCTGACCTTACGACCCGCTGGTGTCTAACTGGAGGATGCTTGTTCCTTAATTTGATTTACTTCGCGCAACTAGCGTGGGGATTCGCGAACTCGCCAGTCCTATACAAGAAGGAACATTCTCTGAACAGGTATACCTACAATTCTTACAAAATACATTACCCTACATAAAAAAAGAAACAAACTATTCAACGGTATTTTTATCTATAAAAAGCAAGGATCAAATATGTATAAGAGATTTTTGAAAAACTTGTATAGAAAAAATCATTAAGAAAAATTTGTTTGTTCTTTAAGTTAGGGATAATAATCATAAAGTATGAAGATAACATTAAAAGACACGCATGATTTAAATATATGGATTTTTGAACGTTTTGGTTACAAATAACGATTATAAAATAACGAATAAAAAATGTTAAGGAAATGTTTAAGATAAACAAGTCCACTATTTTGTGAGAGTCAAACATATTTTAAATCACCAATAAATAATCTTATACAAAATTATTATAAAGTGCAAACATCTAAAAAATTTCTAACGTCTTAAATATTTTATTTTGATCATCTTCGGAAAGAATAGAAAAATTAATATAATAAAATGTAAGAAATGCTTAATCATAGAAAATAATATTACGTAAAAAGTTTCGCAATATGTGCAAAGAACGTAGAAATATATAACTTAATACTCTATAGAATATTTAGAATTAATCTGTTTTAATTGTTAAAATAAGAGTAATAAATCGTTGAAATTCCTCGTAATAACGATCATACAAATGTAGTAGTTTCGCAAGTTCCAGTTTCGTAACGGATTTGTTGATTAATGCCGTACAGTCATTCGCTTATCTAGTTAAACAGAGTGTACATTCCATCCACTCTTCAATCACATTTGAACTGAATTCAGTCTATCGTTTACGTAAGAAGTAAAAATTTCAAAAAAGTAAAAAAATTAATCCAAGTACATGAAAAAGTGGAGAACTCAAGGAGTTATCATTGAAAAATAGAAGATCCCCATAAAAAAACTACAAGAAAGTAGAAAAAGATGTGAAATCGAAATAAACTGGCAGATGGTTTGCCTAGATTTCCGCGGTCTGGAAGTTAAATGCTTGGCGTGGCCAGGCAAGGCATTCTTAGATCATCAATACCCATACTTTCTCTCTCACAAACTTTCAGATAATTTGTCAATTTAAAACTCTGACAACATTATGAGTACACTTTTATTGTTTTGCGTTTTAAAATAATTCTTATTCATCGACACCTTGACCTTGCCTGGCCACGCCAAGCATTTGACTTCCAGACCGCGGAAATCTAGGCAAATCATCTGCCAGTTTATTTCGATTTCACATCTTTTTCTACTTTCTTGTAGTTTTTTTATGGGGATCTTCTATTTTTCAATAACTCCTTGAGTTCTCCACTTTTTCATGTACTTGTTATTCTAACGAATAATGTCTATAAAT
The DNA here is from genome assembly GCF_026283585.1 of Hylaeus volcanicus. Classification (NCBI taxonomy): domain Eukaryota; kingdom Metazoa; phylum Arthropoda; class Insecta; order Hymenoptera; family Colletidae; genus Hylaeus; species Hylaeus volcanicus. Next base: position 16,378,959 of record NC_071976.1, read on the forward strand.
CTATCATGTAACTAATAACTACATCGATATTAATATTGGTGGAAAAAGTAATTGTAAACGTAATTTTTTTACTTTTTTGAAGATTTTTATCAGATCTCACTTCTTTTTCCAAATAATTTATTATATAGAATCTATTTTAAATTGATAAAAATAAAATTGATATTTCTGTAAACTCTACATAAGAAGTCTAAATTATTATTTGTTTCTTTAATTGAATAGAGTAAAATAAAGGGAGAGGCGATAACAAAAGCGAATATATATATTTCATATAATTTATTAATTATAAACACTTATTCGTTCAATTTATAAATAATTATATATACCTGCAGTTTTTTTTCTTGCTGCAAAAAATTTTAATGTTAATGATGAAATGAGAAAATTACTCCATTTCTATAAGCTCTACATGAAAAGTCTAAATTAAAAACACTAGTGGTATGGATCTATTCTGTAAGGTACCTGACAATTCAGATTTTGACAACTTACCTTGTAATCAAAATTGATCTACATTTTACTTTACTGGCAGCAATTTGTTAATCTCCAATCCTGTGGGCCCCCTTCATTTCCACAAGCTCTACATAAAAAGCTTAAATTCAAAATACTTTGGTGGTATGGATCTATATTAAAAACAGTTTTCTGTATGAATAAAGGTATCTCGCAATTCAGATTTTGACACTTGTAATCAAGATCGATCAACACTTTACAACACTGGCTGCAATTTGTTATTAAACCCTACATAAAAAGTCTAAATTGAAAACATTTTGCTGATATAAATATAATTAATAATGTAACAAAATATTGCAAATGTCAGGTTAGGTTGGAATGGACCATCTCTCCTGTAAAAGATACGTGGTAGCTGCAACGCCAGGTATATATACGCGGTGACGGATAATTTTTCATGTACTTGGCGCCGAGACTCTACCGCGTCTCTAGATTTCACCCTATCTAGTACAAAGAGTCAATATCACTTCGACAAGATTGCACGGTTTCAAAATACCCGGTGAAACAGTAAATCATTATTGTCAGACGCGAGGTACAGCCGAAGCATCTGATGGTAAGGAGAGGACACACTCAAAGCACAGTTTCTTAATGGAGGTATGGCCCCGGTAACAGCTAAGAGGATGAATAGAACCGTGATTGCAATTAATGCACGTACGAACCGATTATTGTGTCAGATGCATCGGCCGAGGTTAATGGATCCTAATATCGTCTCTTAGGCGAAGACCGGGTGCCGCTTCGTGCTACGATGGAACGCGTCGCGTCGCAACGCGAGTCATTAACGCTCAGAATGCCCTCAAAATTGTGAACACACAGCGATGATATACGTAATGAGATGCAAGAGTTCTCAAACAAACCATGATCTCCATTTACATTGATACCTTTGACATAATGTCAAGCTCATATCTATAGCAGTACAATAATGTTGTTAATCTTTGACTTCAAAATTATCTGACTTCACCTCTTCGTCATCTAGAAATGTTTTTGATAAAGTAGAGAGTTACACTTCATATTTGAAAATAAATAATAGTTACTTGAAACTAAATTTCGACCGTGGAAGTAGTTAAACGAACTCGTTAAATCTATAGTTTTTGTTGTTGCCTTCGCAACATAAAATGTATTAACTTATGCATCGTCCTGGAGAGGGTGCAAGACTAGCGAGTTTATCTATCCACTTCAATTTTATAATGTAACTGTAACTATTTCGATAATATTTATTTATTTCATTAATAATATTATTACCAGATTTTTATAAAACTGTATAAACTTCAAATTTATCAGTATGACCAACACTGTAATCATTGTTTTAGACATGGCAATGCAATGAAAGTGCACGCTAATAATATTTACATTATTGTAAATCTCTCCCATGAGTACTTGCAACAGAAGTGAAAAATTCAAACGTAAAACTAACACAGTGATCTTAGTGATTGTGGTTTTTATTCCATTATCAAACACTCGGAAATTGATGACTTCTTTCATAAGATAATTCAATAAATATTCAATGAATATATTTAAAAAAAAAATAATAAAATGTATTACTTTATCTTCACAAAAACGCACGATCTGTTCATCTTATAATGCAACCAAAAAATAATGTCCAGAGTTTTCTATTATCACTGTACAAAAATGATTATCGAAAACTGTTCTGATATTTAGGATATTTACCTAAATATTCTAATGTACAGAACGCTTCATCAAAATAGTCAACGTATATCAGGCAGCAGCATATAATTTCTCTTGGTGAATGTCTACTAGAGCCCTGCGCGTTTATTTGAGGGTTAGATCGATCCACGACGAGTGGATATCGCGTTCCAGACCGTGTAGCGATAAAAGGAGACTTCCTTGAGATTGAGATCGCCTCGTGCGAGCCGCAGAGAAGGAAGACATTGTCGCCTCGCAAAAAGCGGCCATTTTATTGGCGTATTGGCGCCGATCCAGCAGGAAAGAGACCTCGGTGACTCCGTGGCGGAGCCCACAGCTCGGCTACCGAAAAGCCTAGGACTTTAAAATGCAATTTAAGCATCGCAAATGAATTCTTCTGTGACCCACGTCGCCTTGGTTCGCTGCCTTTAACATCTTTTCGTTCCCCGTGGATCGCTGCTCTGCACCCATAATTCACTCAACTCGGACGCCTTCCGAAAGAAAATTGCTTTCATTCGAAATCACTCCCACGATCGCAACCGAACAATTAATTCTTCAAGAATTTCTTTCCCCGGCTTAAACCTCACATCCGTTTGCAAAGTACATATTAAAATCTAAAAATACTGTTGGGATCCGGATAGGAAAGTCGTAGACCGTCGGTTTTAAAAAGTACAATATATTAGGTACCGGAAAAAGTTTGTGCGGTTTATTCGTTAATTGTAACTATATATCGATTTTCGTGTGGTAATTGGCAACTGTAAAACATGAGTTTGGTTTCATTTTAAAGTTTGATCTTTGTAATTGGCATGCATGCTCTGTGGAGTTCAATTGTTTCGTTGTTATGTAGCTATAGGAACAGTAAACATGGACAGCGAAAGAGTAAAAATTCGTGCTTTTATTCTTTACGAATTTAAACTTCGCAGTCCAGCAGCAAATGCAGCAAGACGCATTTCTAGCGTTTGTGGGGAAGGTTCTGTTAGCAAAAGAATAGCACAGAAATGGTTCAAAAGGTTCAAAGAAGGCAATGAATCGCTAGATGACGAACCGCGTTCAGGGCGTCCATCTGTCAGCGAAAATGAAAAATTCATCTGAGCTTGCTCAAGTATTCGAATGTGGAGAATCTACCGCAAGAAAGCGACTTCATACACTTAATTTTCACAAAAGATTGGACAAATGGGTACCGCACCGTTTAACGGAAGAGAACAAATACTCCCGACTGAGCATTAGCAATAGCTTGCTCTCGCGATTTGAAATTGATCCATTCATCGATCAAATTTTAACTTGTGATGAAAAGTGGGTGGAATATGATAATGTACGACGATCGCACCACTGGGTTCAGAAGGGGCCATGTGCAACAGGAACAATACCAAAACCAAGTCTCCATTCGAAGAAGGTGCTGATCACTGTTTGGTGGACTACACGAGGTATCGTTCACGTTGATTTTCTTCCACGTGGGCAGACTATTACTGCAGACACTTATTGCAAAGAAATTGATGAAGTCCAGTCCAAACTGATAAAAATGCAGCCGGCACTTGTCAATAGAAAAGTTGTAATTCTCTTTCATGATAACGTACGACCACACGTTGCTTTATCAACTCGCCAAAAAATAAAGGACGTCGGATGGGAAGTTTTACCTCGCCCTCCTTATAGTCCAGACATATCTCCGTGTGATTACCATTTATTTTTATCAATGTCAAATTTTCTTTCAAATAAAAATTTTAAACATGATGCTGAACTTAAAACGGCGATTTCTTCATTTCTTAATAGTAAAACTACAGAATTTTATAAAAAAGGAATGTATAAGCTAGTAGAACGTTGGAAAAAAGTTGTACAAGTAAATGGTGATTATATCGTTGAATAAACCTATGATTTAAAACAGATTTGAGTATTTGTATTTTTCTCTGAAAATCCGCACGAAATTTATCCGGTACCTAATAATATACAGAGTATTTTGTACAGAGCGAAATGACGAACTCCTTGTGCTCGAGAAGTGGCTCTCAGTCGTCATTTAACGTGATGCTAACGTTCAATAGAATAATATAGACGTGACGTGAAGTATCGAGTTTTAGGGATTTATATTATATCTTCTTATGCGAGAGGATATGGCGGTTTTGTTCGTAGATGGTGGGTGAGATGGAAGTCATCCTTATCTGTACATGGACTTCGAACTAGAAAGCGCACCGCGGTGAGTAACATGTTTCGCACGTCTAACTGTTTGAAGGAAGTGTACATAGTGATTCGATGTAGCGGAACGTACAACAATAGATAAAACGGAAGGCTGGACTTCCAACAGTACTCGAGCTGTCCTGTAACGCTAAGTCACAAGTACTAAACATTATTGTATTACATACCTTTACTCTTGGGCAACAGGAAGCTTGAGATCATTCTCATTGTATTCGTTGTGTTTGAGTAACTGCGACGTGATAACAAGTGTACCCCATTGAGATAAAATTTCTCACAAAAAGAGGTAAGATATTGGCTCACTTCAAACGACGTATTGTTAATATAAGATGTTAAATTGATTGTCTAAACTTTGAGTTAGCATTAGTTTTCATCAAAACAAGTTGTAAAGGCATAGTAAATAAAAATATAGACACCAATAGTGTCCCAGCTGAAAGTAAAAATCTTTTGTTGTGATGATAGGTGTTCAAAGGGTTCCATTTATAAATGTAGGTACATTACTATATTGTACGACTAAAATAGTAACGTTTTTACTGATTATTTGTTATGTACATTTTAACGAAAAACAAAAAATCGACACAACCGGCGTTTTTAATTTATAAATAAAGTAGAAAATGCGATTTTTTATTTCATTATAGATTACTACATATACTATGTATATATACATAATATTAACAGAAAAAAAAGCATATTAAAAATATCGTTTACACCTGAAAATCTCGCTTAGCATCAACCACTTTCATGATTGTAATATAATGTACTTAATTATAAATGTAGTGGTCTTTTATAGGGCTTTTGCCCATCGACAAGCTTTTCTGCTACCATAGAATCTTCTTTTATTAAAAACAATTATCCACGTGTTGCTTCTTACGTGTAGCAGAAGGTTCTTTTTATTTTTAACTAAGTATGACGGATTTGGACGTTGTCCGATATGATAGCTTCGTACATGCAGTGACGATCACAGAGCAAACACGAAACTGATGGAAAACCCCGTGCGAGAGGAAAGAAGAACCGTAGAAGGATGGAAAAGAAAGACGTTCCTTTTAATAGGAATTTTTATAGTCGCCACGTATCGTCGGCTAAGGCATCGAAATTGTTCCCTCTGTCGACGTTGTTTGAAGTTACAGCGCTAAATTAATTACGGTCTCCGTCGCTATAGCTGAAATACGGGACGCACGCTCGCGGAATACAATTTCGGCAGAAGTCGCGTATATCAAACGGCATTCGGCGCGGCTTTATCGGTGATATTTTATCGAATATTATTTACAGGTACATGTACAGAACGAAACTTCGGGGAATTTAATCTAGGACACAGCTCGGAATGTCCACGAGGGGAAAATGGCGTCGGCATACCGGATATAAATTAGACGAACTCTGCAGCGGGTTGACTCCGCCCTTTCCGCATCCGAGTGCGGAGTTAGTTGAATTTTCCACGATTCTTCAACTCGGGGAATTTGAACTTGGTCCCTTAACGCTATCCTCCGTCTCCCTGGGATTTACTATGCCTGACCAAAACCACTATATCACTTAATAAACTCACGGAATAAAGCTCTGTCTCGAAGGAAATTCCAAATTACCGGGGCAAGTCGATAGGCAAACGTCGTTTTACTTGATGACAATTGTAGACATTTTCTCGATTGTAATATTTCTAACTAACAAATCGAAAATATTTTTATTTATATTCTATATATTCCCTGTTGAATATACAACACATCTGGCGATATACACACTAATTCAAACGGTATTAAAGAAAGTTGAGAATCGTTTAACCCATTTTTGATCTATGTTCTATGGTATTCTTTCATTCCTCTAGAGATCTTCTAGGAAGAAGCAAGAAACTCTCACCGAGTTATTCTAGAATTTGTATCCAGAAGAATGCACAAACTTTTTACGAAGTTTATAGTTTTCTTACATTAGGAACTGTCTTTCTACGAATTAATCAATAATTTTCTTCACTGATATAAAGACTACATTTACATATTTATCGATATATCATTGCGCTAGACTAAGTTTCATTCACGGCTGCATTTCTTGAATTAAATAAATAATATCATTATAGTTTGGTCTTAATAAATCTGTAATCGCTTATTTCAAATAACCATAATTTGGTAGAAATATTATATTATACATTAAGCAATTGTCAAAAGTGGTCCAACTTAAACGATCTAATCTCAAGTTATCCGCTATTCTCATCCGAATTTCTAGAATTTAATGCAATAATAAAGATTGTAAAAAGTTATCAATTCTCAATGTAGTCTCTTGTTTGTTAACCCATTTAATTCACCTATATCTGTAAACTTCTTCATTGCCTTGAAAACAAATATTTTCGATTAGGAGATAAGCCACGTATGCAGTTCTTCCCTCAATCTTCAATCTAAATCGTTGGGAAGTATTCAAAGACTTATAAATCGCTATGATAACAGGTGATATCTTGCAAAAAGTCATAATCGGTAACGAAACAGGTTGCACCATTACGAATTAGGTGATAAATCTCCACTGGAAGATATGTTATCGACGTTCCCAGACTTCCCTCCCTATTGTGTACGTAGATCGACAATGTGGGAGTTTTAGTGGATAGGCTTTACACTATAGTATAAGTGCAAAGAATCGTACATAATCTGCGACTTTCTGCAAAAGGTCGAGGATGTTCTAGAAGATTTCAAAGAAGAGATAATAAATATCAGAATTTAGAATGGAACGTCTGCAATCACTCGTCAGAAAGGTGTTCAATATTTAAGCAGCAGTAGGAAGAGTAATGGTTATGGCTTTGTCAAGTGACTAATTTAATAAGGAATTAAAGATTCAGAAATTACTTTTCAATATTTTTGTGGGCTACATGCTCTTTTAAGCTCTGACTACTATGTCTTCAATAGCGAATGACATGTCTAAGCTTGCGTCAAGATTGCGAGGCTCAAAACATTTAAAAAGACTGTTCATCATAGACATTCTGAAACACGATAAATTTTGACAGAAGGTCTCAGAGGCACTAGAACAGAGAATCTTAGAAGGTTGTAGTTAGCAAACAGCCATGACTAGGCACATCGACTTTCACACGATTCCTAAGTGATTGATCTTGCTTTCGATTAGGTTAACCTTTAGTGTTCACACAGACAATACTTTGAAAGGCACAGTTTTCTTGATTTAACTTTTCAATTGTATAAAAAAAATATTGCGTTCTCAATGAATGTATAATACATCATTTTTTAGTAAATGTACCACAACAACACTCACCGATGTTTGCTTGTAAGTAGAAACATTACTATTTCAACGTAAATATATTGTCCTAGGATATTTTAATTAGTCAACAATGATCAGATCAGATGCAAAAATCCCAATGTATAACATGTTGACTATTCACTAATTTTATGGTCCCAAAATGGCCTAAATTATTTTATTCCATGCTTGATGAAAATATGTTCTTCTCTTTCCAATGAATTCTGATTCTTCTGGAGCTTGCTGCCTCTACCTTTCATCAAATCGAATTCCCGAAACCTCGAGGGAAGGACAGTTACGCCCAAACGATCCTCAAGGATGGATCCTCTTTCGCGTGTTCATCAACACCGTGGCAGCCACCGACCCTGACATCGATTATCAAGCAACGAGGTCCGGGTGAGCATTGCAGCACGAACACAATCCTAGGTTGCGGTGCTATTAGGCACGCGCAGTTAGCATTGCATGTAATGACACACCTCTCGCAATTGAGGATGCCATTCGTCCCGTCTAGTTGTCCAAAGGTCGATCGTGCCTGCAGGAACGATCCCCCAGCGATTGTCCCGGTACATCGAAACCGCTATAAATGGATACTTAAACGCGCGAAATTTCACGTTACGTGTGACGGGCTGGATGGCTTTCCTTCCTCCTGCTTGGTTAATTGAATCTCGAACCAACATTTCTTTAACCGTCGTTTCTTCGACGTTCGGTCGTTGCCATCGACAATCACCGATGAAAGGGCTTATTCGCCGTGCGTCCATGTAAACAGTTTCATAGTAACTTTCTAAATATGATACGCTTGTTAACGGTCGCTCGTGCTGTCCGTTTCGACGATGACTGACATTTTAACAACGGGTAATATTCCTGAACTATGCGACTGATCCTCGAGCAAGCCTTTCACAGGTCGCGGGACGCAATCGCGGGGAACCTCGTGCACGATGGCCAAGTCAACTGTCAGGCTCCATTTACATCGATCCGCTGAGTACCCGGTCCAGCGCTCGGACCAAGTCGAAACAAAGTGAAACGGATATCTTAATGAACAATGTGCGCCACGAATGACAAGGCGAGGGCACATAGATGCCATTGTTGATGGTATGAAACTCACTGACACGAAACATTGCTCGCCACGATTATGAAACTAGACGTTTTTGGTATGGCGTCGTCGGGCTTTCACGGCTTGGTGAGCCAAAGCGTGCCAGGAACCACCGATGGCGCCTGGCCCATTATCCGCGATACACCAAGGAAGACGACGATATTCGAAACCAGACAATAGAACCATCGTTAAGTCCTGCTTTCTCCATTATTCCCATCGAAGGAACAAACTGTTGCGTATTAACCAGCTACCGCTCGGAACTATTTAAGTATTTAAGTTTAAGTTTCGACGTTCGTCGATCCGATGGTTTCCCAAGGATCTCGTTCCAAAGAGTCTCGTGACGTTGATTTCCATAACAACACAAGTTGACGCGCTAACGATGAAGTCTCGAGTTTCTCTTCACGTGTCTTGAGGATGTTTTGATGGCGGATAGCATGACGCTATTTCGTTTCTTATAAGTTTATGGTTGCATCGATAGCTGAATAGGTTATTGACATAAGAGATGCATTCTCATGGAAGGGCAGTAGATGATGACTGGTGAGTATGCTATCGCGTAGTAAACGTGTGTCAGATGACACAGTTAAGGAGACACGAGAGTTTGGAAGGATAGAAACGACCTAACTGCTAAAGAATGGAGTCTTTGTTCCCAACGAATCTAGTCACGAAACGGCCATACCCCATTAACCCCTTACACACTTTCAATAGGAATGTGATACAACTATGAATGGGACTTGTACATCATCTATTGTAGGTATACCTGAGTTTGGATGACAGATATGTAGGACAAGGCAGACGGGATCGAGTGAATGTTTAGATTAGAAAAAGGGTGTCCAATTTAAATATTGCTGTGGGTTGAATCAATTGAAGTTGTAATGAAAGAACCTGCAATGTATAAGCATTCTTTGAATAATTGAAACGTCTTTTTCCTAACAATTGAAACGAAATCATTTTCACCACTGACAGCCAATGGCATAAAAGAATATGATATTATTTGATTATAGTTGTCTAAATATAGCACATAATACATTACAAAAAGTAAATTTTATATTCGACAAACATTCATTATGTGTTTCCTCTTTTTAGAATTCTATGATCTCGAAATCAATTTTTTTTCTTTTTATCCAAATTTAAATATAAATTACATACATAAATGGCCATCTGACAAAAACCATCTTTTTGATCTAATATTTTAACAGCGACACTTACTCTTTGATCGAAGAGTATACTCGTCATCGCTCGATTTTCGCAACACGTATAAGTGGGCGCTCTGAAAAGGGGCGCCATCCACAGCTAACTGATTAGCATACCTGAACTAGAGTATCAGTTGCGAATGAATCCCTCCTAAATCCAAATGGATTTCTAAAATAAATGTGGGGATTTTCCTATACAACTAAAGAGTCTTTGAGAGTGACAAAGAGAGTTATAGACTGGCAATCGCAAGTTGCGTACATGAGCTAAATTCAGCTTAATTAATTTTTATTAGCATTTCAATGATCGGATGGCGGATCCCTCTCACCGTTAATTCTGATCTAAAGACGCGTCTTGTATGAGGTATCTGCTACACAAACCGCTAAAAAAGTCGTAACGATGAATCCCCTTGCGAATTGAGATTCGATGAGATTCTAAGGGGCATCGCGATGAATCTGCCACGTGAAGGTTTGCCGAGGCGAATTTCGTCCCGAAACGAGCGTCACCTGAACCTTAAATGTCGTGGCGCATTCCTGTGGCGCGCGGATAGTCCTATCCAGGCTCTGGATATTCCTGGGTTGACGCCATTAGCCCTCCTCTTAAACACCGCTCGCATTCGTCGCGCGGCGCGCGCTCGCCCAAAGCTCGCGGGTAAAAAGCCCTGTACGGGCCAGACGATCGAAGGCAAGGAACACGAGGTAAGACAGAGTCGAAAACACGAGCAAACAAGTTCGTGCGATCGCATACTGTCCCTCAGGGGAGGGTGGAAGGGGGTTGAAGCCTCCTGCTCACCGCGACAAGTCGAAGAAACCGACTGCATTACTTAATGGCGTGCACGGGTAGCCGTTTACCTCGGCATTCGATGGAAAAACTGTCCAAGTCGGCTTCGTCTCCTTCGTTCCTGCCGTCTGCTTTCCGTAACGCGTCGTTCGCCGTGTGAATCGATGATAATTACATCAACGCCGTGTAAACATTTTTGTCGGGCAGCTGTTACCCGGCAGCGATACCCGTTTATAGGTCATTTGCGTCTTCCGCGGTGCCATTCCAGTGGATGGAAGGCCATAAATGATGATGTCAGATTCTTAACTCCTCCGTAACGAGGTTCTGTATCCGAAGATATCAATTCAGTGAATGAGATTATTTAAATTAGTTTTTAATTAATACAATTTTCTTTCTGTAGACATATAATAGTGATCAATGTTGGATATGTGTTGATTGGCACTTCGGCAAGTAATTGTTAAGCATCGTCAATCTCCTATTTATAATTAATACGATAACCAAGCTTCATATAAATTCTTTTAGTGGGTACTAAACTGTAACATATAATTTCATGATAACCATACATTTCTATTGAGTTTAAAATTAACGAATGTGTACTAAAATATAACGTTTAATTCCATAGAAACTATAAGTTTCTAATGAAATTAGAGTTAATGTACGTGCGTACGTATCAAATTTCTTGCTTAAGATATTATATTATAAAATGATCGACATATTAAAAAATGTGTGCCTCAATATATATTACACAAAATAAAAGTAGAATAAATATTACACGATCAAAAATAGGCGAATACACACCTTGAAACGCGTCCACTAATATAAACCAGCTTTTGCCAGTCCGTGTAGAATTAATTCTAGGCACGGTGGTAGTAAATAAGGACCTTGTCATTCTGACGCTTCCAAGAAAACTTCAAAATCTCGCGCATCGTCACTTCGTGATGGTTTTGCAGACAATAAAACGCGCGCAGCTGCTTCGTGCGACGAATTGAAAAGAAAGTTGTATATAGTGCCGAGTATTTTCTGACGACGTGGTAATGAATGCCAGTAAATTACACGTTTGCGTTCCTGGCCGAGCAAACCAGTAACTGGCTAATGAAGAAACACGGTGACGAGAAATCTTTCGATCTCGAGAAAGAACACTGCGCAGTCATCAGTGTCAGGCATCGGTACACCAAACCGTTTACGTTTGCTACATTGATACAATCGACGTTTGAAATACTTCTAAGAACCAGGTGCTCGTGAAATGGTCGATCGAGGCTACGCGTGGAAATAATTGTCTGGACACAGGAGTAATAACGCGGAAAGGACTGCTTCTCAACGATTTCGCCGCGGGTTTCTGTGGAATGCCTCTACAGCGAAGAAAATTGCTGGTGAAGCGGTGTTTTCTATAACGTGAGCAAGTAATGACTGAGATTACGTCGATGATCGTCGACCGATAGCGAATTCCAGCCTTTCCTAAATCCCTTCTTCCACTTGCACCGTGACAGGAACAGGGACGAGTTCCACGTGAACGTATATAGGATGGATCACGTAAACGGAATCACTTAACCCTTTAGTTAATACTCCAAACACTTTTTGCGCCTGCGAGTAGTGAAATCCAGATGTAAAACTTATTGCATACTTTAGTTCAGGGAATACTTATTAGAAAATTATATTTCTTTGACGAGTACGGACGCACCGGTGCGTCCAAAGTTATCGATCTGTGTATCATAGGTGATGTGATTAACACCGGTTTTAAATAAATTCTCCATATCAAGTTCATTTTTTAAATCCTCTTGGAGGATAATATTATAAGTTATAATAACATAATTACGATACATATTGCTTCAAATTCACTAGTTTTTAATTACTGATTAGTCAATTTAGTTTAAAATATTGGAAGACTTTTAGGTGCTCTCATTGTCTATTGCAATGAGTACATACTGTGTCAAAACAACAAAATTAAGAGTTAATCCTCTTAAGGTCGTAGTTTACAAGATTTCAAGTCGACATCATTTTAATAGAATAATATATATTCGTTAAGGCAGTGATGTATGTACATCATAAAAAAATTTAACAGACCATGATGCTAAGATGATCTTAAAACGACTTCGAATAACAAGAATTATATTTATCTATATAAGAGAAATGATATGAACAATATGACCTTATTTTATTTCTCGTTTGAACTATTAACATTTTTATTATATTAATTATAAAGTAATATTTCTTGTTGAATGCCACCCGAAAGTCATCATATCAGTCAACGTAACTGAATGCACTTCTCATGAGCTACTGCAGTTCTACATCGTTGGAAACATTGCACTCCATTACAAGAAAAATTGTAGTTACTCTTGAAATGTCATAAAATACAACTTTGAGAAGAATTCATTCTTAATTACTTTGTTTGCTTTTCTGAATAGCTTACTGAACATCGCACAGCTTTTGCATATAACTATAAATATCGGAGATGTTTAAACGATCCCATTTATGGGGTTTACTCTGTATATCCGTGGGGCAGGAAAAAAGATCTCTGTGAATCGACCAAGCACATGCGTGATAAGTTTTCGAGCAAACGATCGACGAGCTATCTTAACGACGCAAAGTATACAACTCGAGCTGCTCGTCCAGTTCGACACGTTCCTGCAACCAACTATGCTCGAATGACTTTTGCACGACAGCTTTCGATAAGTTAGCCGGCTTTACGATCCAAAGATGTGCAATAAGAACAACAGCTGCGTTAGTATCATGCGCCTATATTTTATGAATTTCGTGGAAACGTGTTTACGGACGTCATTAGTTGACGGTGGTTACCTTGGGTGGTTACCTTGGCTTTAAGTCCATCTCACGGATCTGCAAAACATTTTTACTGTCATCTGCACAAGGATTTCACAAGGATTCCAATGGACCACGCTGTATTTCTTGGAGTCCAAGAGTAAAACATCATAAAAGATAATGAGAAACTACAATTTCTGAGTAAGGTACAACGAAAAATATTACCAAAATGAAGAACTAAGAAATTCAGTTCCATTCTAATTCTTTGCTGTGTTATAAAAGTGACGAAATGATAATTCCAATGTGGGAAGTTCAAGAAATGTATCGATTTCAACGCTCGTATTATGCAAATATAATACTGGTGCTGTGGTTATGTATGGAAGAATACAATTGTTCCACATATAATTGTAACACTCATACAATAACACAAAAGTAACAACAAAAATAATAATCTTAGACACCCTATAAGAAGAACAAAATTAAATTCTTCATTCTACATATACTATTATTTCTATGAACCGACAAGAATCACGACGTAGATGTACATAGGTGGTTTTTGTGGCTATAAATGTAACTCAGAAAGGGGTCACAAGACAAACGTGGTTGAACAAGACTGATCTAAACAGAGAATCTCCGTCCACGGCTCGTCTATGATTTTCCACGCGTTTCATTTTCTGCGATGTCGTTCGTTCTTTTCTTGTTCTACTTTCGAGCGGAGCCAAACGTATTCGGCCACATTTTATATTCAGGAAAATCTCTTCAATAATTTACGAATTCGATGGTTCCCTTTGACGGGAAGTGGGTCTTGAATACATTAAGACACCGAATATTTTGTATGTGGGAGGAGGATTTCCGTAGAGATCATTTTGGCTGCTCTATTTTACTATTCGCTGCTTCAATGAATATCTTTACGGAACGAAGTAGCGAATTCAGAAAAGAAACACTATATATTGCAAAGTTCTTATGACAGAGACTTTTAAATGAATGTTAGCCAGAAATACTGAATTTCTGATTGCGGATCAGTCAATTAACTTGGAAAAGAGAGAATTCGTTGCGACTTCGGATAAGTCCATCAAATTCTCAATTATGCACACAGAATGAATAGACTTCGGATGAGTCAAATTAAACTCATTTGGGATATTGTAAGAGTACTGCATGCTTAATTAACTTGTTTTTTCATAAGTGACTGGATGGTCATTCTATAAGAAAGTGTTTTGGTAAAAGTTAATGATTGTACAATAAGCATGATCGTGCGGAATTTTTAAAAATGTGTTACGAGGTAATATTCATGTCGAATCGAATATTGTGTAACGTTGTAATGAAACAAATAGATTGTTTTGTGAAAACCACTGATTCATTTAAAATGACGATGTGTGGTGAAAATATAATACCTCGAAATACTTTGCTACGTATCCTGAACATTACATACATTCAAATGTATAAAATGTGAGTTAGCTTGTGAGATGCGTCAGGTACAGAAGGTTTAAAGGCACGAGAAGTCACGCTTTACAGAGGTTTTTTGAGTTTGGATAACAACGTATGCGCATCTGCTTGATAGTTACTGTATTTTTAAAAATGTTTCCAAAGTTAACGTATCAAAATAGCGTGAGTCAGTGTAGATTTGTCTTAGCCCGCGTAGGCGTTTCTATTTCCAGGTCAATCGTAGCTAATTTTGTCGAAACCTGTAAAAAGTGAAGTGACTCTGGCTAAAGTGTCAAAGCAGAGTGACGCCTATATTTAGATGGTTCGATAAAGTACCTCGAGCCAATGAAACAAAAACTTGCTTCTAATTGGAGCGGGGATTACAGATTTTCGCTCGCCATATATTGATTCTGCCCCTAATACTGTTTCGAAACGTCTTGTCATATTGGGATAATGCATAATTATCTGAAGTTTTTTTTTGTTCCGTTCTATCATTTGAAATTAATGTTAATTTTTTTGGATTAAATTTATTCAGTAGGTAATTCTGGTGATAAAAACTAGATGTGGATGACCAAGCGACCAACTTCTAGGATCTGTGGCAGAGAACGAAAGGATGACATGCGACTTGGATGAACTTGTGGTCGATGTCAAAGCGTGGATAGTCTCAAGGAACCAGCATTTATTTTCCTATGGAATCGACCGTCTGCTAAGCACATGGGAAGCAGTTCTTGAAGTAGACGGCGAATTTGCTTCACAATAATCGGACTAACATGTTCTGAATCTATTTTCATGTTCAGTTTTTGGATAAATATTGAACTTCATAAAAATATCATTGGAGATAGAATTTTAAGATGGAAAACATTCTATTGTGTACTACCGAAGGAATTACGCGCAAATAGCGCACTTCGCTAATAATCAAAGGCTGAGTTTTCCACACGATGTGTTCTCTTCAGTGGTTCACTTTAGTCTTTCGTCGTGTACATTTCTCCTCGCCAGTATGGTCACTCTTGGGAATTTGATGAGAGTGAGGGTGATGGTGCCAGGGAGGATAGTGTCACGGAGTTGGAAACTCAGGTAATTTACTTGTTGTCGTTTACTTAACGCTTCGATCATCTTAACGCCAAATATGTAGGTACAAGTACAATTCCACAATAATCTACTTTGGAGACCCGACGCCGACGGTCATGGTTCGCGACAAATTCTTCCTATCAAATCTTAGACTCAAATGTCAGGCATCCGGTACTAACAATGAGTTGAGGAATCTGTATATAAGAAACGGTAACCAGCTGGGTTATCAAGAGTCATCCCTCTCGAGAACAGTGTAATTTCATCAGGTCGTTACAATTGGTACCATAAACTTCGTTAACAAACACCCACGACGATTTCCAAACCGTTAATCAAGAACGAAAGCCCCAGCAGCGGATAGAACGGTCCGAAAAGCTTACAAGCACGGTTTTCTCGATAAATTTCAACGTTCGGGAGATCTAATTGAAACAACGATTCTACGGCGCGACGGTATATCACTACGCGCACACCGCCAGCTCGGGGAATACCTTATTCGCAGTTCCGCGCAATTAACTTGTACTCCTGGTTCGCTTTCCAACCGAACCGTTGCGAGACTTACCGCTCGAATCGCGCGTACTTATGGAAACAAACGACCGCATACGTTAGAATGCAAGTAGATGAACACCTCTGCGGCTTCTTGCGGTCGACACTGAGTCGAGAGAGACCAAAAGTTAGAGAGAAAAGGAGAGATGTAGAGGCGCTGCCGTGTAAGGCGCCCGTATCTCGATAGTATGCAGATGCGAGGTGCGAGCAGTTAGTTTTCGCGGGTTGACAACCGCTCGATTTAATAGTGTCCACGCGAAAGCGCGCTGCGTGCACACGTGGCCAATGTACTCGAGCAGGCTCGCGACTCGCGCATCGAACAGATCCGCTATCTGGGGGAAAACGAATCGACTGGTCGATGCATCATTTGCCGCGGCGTGCGCTAAACTTTGCGGCTCAATTATCGGTTGCACGCGCGTATGCGTGCCCCCTGCACGGTCGACGTGTGGGCGCCAGCCGACCGAGGAAGCATTCCGCTTACGGAAACGACCGCTACGAAGCTTCTCACGCGCTTCCCTACCGACTAATAGCGTGCGAAATGATCGTCAAGCGATGCTCCTTCGTTTGCTCGTCCGCGCTTTGTAATAGATCCTTCATTGTCCGTGACTTCCATTATTGCTGGCGCCTATTGTCGCGGCCCAGACGGTTTATTTTCTCTTCAACAATGATACCTCGCTTCTGAAGGGGCTACATGTGAGCGAAGTGACATAATCCAGGTGGAAATTCGAAACTGGATTAAAGACTAACTATGCGCCAGCGTGGAGTGACTTCTCTTTTATTCGAACAGAGACCCTTTAAATACGTTTATGCAAACGATAGAAAAACACTGGTTAATGATGAAGTTATAATGTAATGCGTGCAACGTGATTTCCTTAAAGGAAAATTCAGCATACTTTGTCAATGAGATAGAACGTAATATCTTCAGATTAGTTAACGTTTGATGCTATGAAAGTTGATCTAAGTCTTTGTTTAAAACAATTTATAGGCAAATTAGTGTAATGGCAAGGTGGAAAAGCACATTTTAAATGTGCAAGCTTCTTTTAATTGCTCAATCTTTACTTTTATTTAAGAATTATTGTTTTTTATTTGGGTACACATTAATAGCATTTGGCAATGAAGATAAAGTATATTATTAATTTCCCGATTTATAGGGAAGTTATTGTATTTGCCCTTAAAATGAAAAATCGATTTATTAGCAGATCTCCATGTTTCAAGGTCATTGGAGTAATTTTAGCCTATTTTTAACAAATTGTTCGCGCGCGCGTGTATGTAGGTATGTAAACAAATTTTTCGTTAACGTTTTCTAAAAAACTAATAGCGAGATCAAAATGATCGATAATGCAATCGATGTGTATTAATCTAACTCAGAGCTGATTAGATTTTGTTTTAATTCGGCCCAGTAGTTTTTTAGTTTTTTTAAGAAAACTTAACTCAATAACGCAATCTAGATGGAAGAATATAAATTTATGAGTGAATAACTAAACGGAAATAAATAATATACATACATATATTATTATTATATTAAGCGTATATAATACATGTATATATATACAGGGTATTTCATTTTAATCCACCACCACGGATAACTTAAGAAATATGCATCGGATCAAAAAACATCTCGAATAAAAGTTTGATGGTTTGCAGGGGGACATCTGATGCTGCTAAAAAAATTTACCCCCACCCCCTAGTTATTGGGAATGCTCATCGCTAAAGTCTACAGAAAGATCATATTTCACGCATGACTTTATGTTTGAATTATTAATTACTATTTGTTTACATTTTGCATAAATATAGTGAAATGGTAACTCTTTTGAATGAAAAAAAAAATCATTCTGGTCGTACAAGAAAATAGTTTATTCCATGGATTAAATTGTAATGTAAGCAATGCCTACGCTTGTCAATCTACAATCCATTTACACCGTGAAGTTGACGTCCGTCGCGTCACGTCGGTTTGTTTGCATGACCTCTTTCATTTTTAAATATACGTTTGTTGATATCTCCTTATCTAAAAAGATGTAGTCTCTAAATTTATCAAAAAACAAAAACACTATAAAAGTATAAGTCATAACGTTTTTCTATGCTAAGAAATTTACGATAAGGTGTAGTTCCTCACAAATTATGTTTTCATAGCAAAAATATTATCAGTGTTTATTAGTCCAGATCCTGTCCAATAAACAGATAACGTTTTTCGAAAAATATGAACTCCATCTGGGAACATTTCATTCAGCTCTCCAGTAGGCATATATGATAAATATAACTAATGATTGGTGTCCCTGCTGCATAACATAGTTGATTAGACATTCAAATATATGATGCTTTCTTAAGGGGACATTTAATATACCTGGAGAATGAAGAGAATGAAGAAGAGAATTATTTCAGTTCAATGGTAATGATTTCATAAATAAGTATATAATAGATATATAAAATCACAAAAGAATATCCTTTTGAAATGTCAAATCAAATGTAATTGAAGATTGAGTCACTATCAATTTGAACGCTAATTAATTCATAAACATACACATATAACCCAGAAATAATTCCCTTTTCGAAACATGATAATAGGATGCATGAAGTAGGGTGTATATCTAACGAACTCTAATGTTAATGAATTTATAGACGTATACATATATGCATAATGATCAAATGTTACTCTTTCGAAAGACTAAGTAAAGCTTATGCAAATTTATGAATGAATCCTGTAGAAACATGAAACAATTCTTCTTTCGAGAGATGAAATGAAATACGTACGATAGAGAGTTAACTAATTATAATTGTCACTCGATCGTGTAAATTATATTAAACCATTGTTTCGTTAATGAACACACACAGTGCACCCATGAAAAGATAATGACAGACATTTCAGAAATGCAACTACCTGTTAACTGCCAGCCACCGTTACTCACTAGTTATTTAAAGGAGAATTTTCTCTCCGACACATTCGTTGCGGTGCTATGCGCCAAAGCTAAATGTACGATTCAGTTTAATGACCACCATTATACACTGCGCAAAAATGACTAAGATCGTAATAATCTCCTTGCTAATGCATAATACATTACGGCAATGTTGCTCTACGCGCGAGTTCGTTGTTAGGCAAAAGTTACGCTACTAAATTGCAAGGTGCGCCCACGAAACAACGCGAGAAGAGAGCAACCGAATGTTGTCTAACCCGTTCGCGAGTTGTCACATTAGGTGCTGAATCTGTGGCCTAATTATCAAAAGGCATTACGTTACTGCATTTGCATATTCTCCGTTCCTGATCACCAGCTGTGATCGTGGAAAACCTCTTAGCAGGGGGTCGAATTATGGATTTGACGATGTATGTTTCATTAATGTTAGGCAAATAAACTGGAGATATTTGAAAATGTCGTTTGGCGCCGTATGGTGCTTTCTATTGAGTTTGATTACTACATCAGCTCGGATGAAAAACACGATGCAAAAGAAGAGAACGATTGACCAAGTAAAAAGGAATTCGAACAGTAAAATTAATGGTACCAATGCGAGCCCATTGTTTTAGCAAAAGGCTGGTGAAAATAAGTGAGTTCAAACTTAATTAATCACAAATCTACAAATGTTAACTGGTTGTATTTGGTTGATAAGATGTCCTCTGAGAGGACATCGATGTTTGCTAATGATTACATAAAAGAAACTTTTGCCAGCCTAACTTTGTGAAAACAATTCTTTGAAGTTTTCTGTTGACATTACATGAAAAATCAAACCAAAATATAATTTACATATCCAGTATATAATTAAAATTATGTAAAAATATGTAATTAAAATACTGTACCAAAAAAAGAAAGAAAAAATGTAAAATCTATGACCCATTACAAGTTCGTAAAACTTCTTATCAATCAACTGAAAGGTAATTTCCAGAAATCGCAAATACGTCCTCCTACATCTTCGTGGGAGAAGAGATTTAACAATAAACTATGTACATATTGCCAATGTGAGAAGTAGACACAGGGACTTATTTGTTCTAATAGGAAAATACAAGGTGCAATATGACAACTAATTACTACTGTGAAATATGTAACGAACCTGCAATGCGTAATGAGAATTGTTTTAAACTTTACCATACTTTAAATAATTAAAAGCAATAAGATTTTGATTTTTTGTTGTAACAAATGCAATATATTTTTGAATATCTACGAATTCATATGAATCAAATAATATCAGAATATATTGATTCCACCTTCCAACTCTACAGTATATCGTGTAATTTCTGTTTCCACATTCTTGTGTACAGGTTCTATTGAGGTGCTGATAGGTCAACCGCAAAAATGATGCACGTGCAAAGGGTTAAATTTCATAAGGTATAGTTGACAAGATTTATAATATATAATTTATGCATCTATTAACTTTTTTACGATTAAATTAACGCATGATAGGAAAAGGTACTGAGCTGCAGTTATGTTTGAAATTTATTTTCCATAAGAATATTCATAAATAAATATAAAAATTAATAAATGATTAAAACATATAAAAGAATTGATTACCTAAGCCAAAAAGCGTATATATCTGCCAATTTCTTTAGCTGGAATTTGTCGAGTAATATTTTTAACCACAGCAATTAAAAGGTTAATTGATAGTATTCAATTTAAAAAAAATAATACTTTTCTTTCAATTTGACCGAATTTCTTAATTGCATTATGTACGTAAATATCAAAGGCTTGCATCATGCATACATTTTTATTTTAAGTTAAATTCCCACGTAATAGGAAATTTCCAAACATGACCAGGACCACTTGTTGATCCTATTCTGTCACGATCTCAATTTCTATCACGTACTAAGTGTTCTCGCCGTATACCATCGATAATTTACGATTTTCCCTGTTTGCCCGACGATCTCGATGTCCTCGCAGCTCAATCTGTCAAAGTAGAACCTGTGTTTTAACGTAATTACCTCGTTTCCTCCTAACGGCTAAGATAATAATCTCGTTGGATAACCATTAATAAACTTCAGGAACGTCGTCCTTTATAAGTGACTCTGGTGAAAGGTGAAGTACAGGGTGGTGCACTTGCTTTGACATGTATCCAGTGAAAATGAATCGGCCAACCGACACACCATTTGTCCCGTCGGCCCTCGAGCTTGCGACTCAATTACATGACAAACATATGCACGTCCACGATTGCACGCATCTTGTGTTAATGGTGTGTCGGAGCACGGAGAAGGAGTAGTTGCAGAAATTCTGCAAGAACCATGAGAAATGATATCCACATTTCGAAGTTTCATTCCCTCCGCTTAGAGTTCGCGAAACGTACTCAATTATGGCCCATTTCTGTTATGTTAAAGATGACGCTTTGATGAATGTTCTCGACGCGAGTTTCGATGTTTCGAGCTGAATTTGTCGACGGATAGGAAATGAAAGGAATTCAATTCAAAAACGTCAAACCCAACTTTTTCAATGCATTGCAGCGTGTATCACCAAACGGACCATATAAATTCTTCTTATTGCAAGGAACAAAAACACCTTTGACAGCTTTAGCGTTTTCCAATTGCGCCGCAGAATTGCATCAAACGTTTATTTATTACGGCAATTTCTTGTCACCACGGAATTTACGTTTTCGAGACACTTTACTGCAGGTTGAGACCGGATTACTCGTCTGCGCGTTTACCGTGTCTAATATATTGCAAAAGCAAATCGACCCGACCTATACATCATCTGTCTCTGGATGGTTAAATTTGTGACTCAATTATACCTTGAACTCGTGTGCGTGCCAACAAAGTTATA
Source organism: Hylaeus volcanicus (assembly GCF_026283585.1). NCBI lineage: Eukaryota > Metazoa > Arthropoda > Insecta > Hymenoptera > Colletidae > Hylaeus > Hylaeus volcanicus. The sequence continues at coordinate 16,401,063 of NC_071976.1, forward strand.
TTAACGTGCTTCTCTGTGGGAGAAAAGCACCGAGCGACTACTACACGGAAATTGTGACAGAAAAAAAAGAGAAATTTCAAATACCTAGACAGTTACGTGTTTTATTAAAGTTAATTAAAGTTTCTAGATAGTTTAATCTTCATCAAAACTGTGAAACAATCAGAAGCGAGCTTCGATTAGTACGAGGGAATTGTTTTACTTATTGTTTTTCGCATTGTACTACTACATTCCAGCATACAATGATTCCGTAAGAACAAATAATTAAAGTTACATATTACGAGTTTACTAACTACATTTCATTAAAAGGTAATTTCTGTATCATATTTAATTAGATACATATTTGATTAAGACCTCATACGTACGTAAAATATAACATTTTATAATTTATTACATTTTATTTACATCACTGTGAAAATTAATCTCTTTCTTTCTTAGCAAGTAATTAGCATTAAAAACTTACAGATCCTCAATTAAAGATTGAACGGCAGCGGTTGAAAACCGCTCTGCATAAAAAATAAAACGACTCATATATGTGGGGTGAGTGGCGAGTGCGTTTGCGCGTGTGTGTTTGCGTGAGAGTGACCGGGTCATGCCGCGACAGATCGGCGCCGATATGTTTGGAAGTTCGTTTGACTGAGAAAGCGTGTTGAAAGAATGTTTAAGATCGAATGATAGGTATGAATGTTTATATGAGCTCATCGATGACCGACGCCGAAAGCCGAATGATAGCGAAGAATAAACGTTGTGTGACTGTAACCGATGGATCCGTGGAACAGAGTGTACGCGAGATGAAGCAAAGGGATGAATGGATATAAACGTATGAAAGTTCGACGAGCGAGTTAGTCTTGAGCGATCAATCTTAGCGAGTTGCGTAATTTTAATATAATATACTATACAGGGTGTCCCAAAACTCGGGGAGGAGCCGGAAATGGGGGGTAGCTGAGACGATTCTGAACAACAATTTCCTTTGCAAAAATGTCGGATGAGGCTTCGTTAAGGAGATATTAAGCGAAAACCCCGACCAATCAGAGCG